>NC_047116.1:18000225-18340225 GCF_902500255.1 Thalassophryne amazonica
TTGTTTTTTTCTATTCAGGTTTACGTTCAGTTAGCTATGTATTCGATTTACTTTATATTTGGTTGCTTCAGATTTGGTTGGGTTTAAATTAGGTTTGTTATCTGTTGGCTTCATTTTCAGTTTTATGAGCACTTAGCTTTATATTCTTTTAGTTTTGTATTCAGTTATTTTTATGTTCACTCAGCGTTATTATATGATTAACTTTGTATTCAGTTAATTTAGCATTTGTTTCTGTTTGCTTCATGTTGTATTACTCCAGGGTTCCTCTCACAATTAAAACATAAATGTTAGTCCCATCTAGGGACTGGCACAAAAATCACTCAAAAGACATTCACCCAGTTCCACACCAATACTATAGAAAAACTAGTGTGATACTAAGGTGTTGTTCTCCTCGGTGTCTCACTTCTCATCACTTCACCATCATTGCCTTCACCACTTGTCTTTCGTTCTTGTCTGTCTTTGTGTTGTTTTGGTGGTCGGCCCTTCCTAATAGAAGTTGTCGGTTGGCTTTGAGTAGGATGGTGTAGGCTGACCGGGAAGGGCAGATGGGGTCACACACACACACACCACGTTCACTCACACACTACATGCCTTCTGTCTTGCAAGAATAAATTGCATATAAGTGTATTATTGTACATCAATTGTTCCGCCAGTGTGGCATTTACCATTACTATATTTGCAGACAGGGAAAATAAATAAATAAATAACGATGTTGCAATATTTTACATAACCACACATGATCACTACAGTAACCTATAGCATTCATATAGGCATGGCTTTGATGAAAAAGGGCAGTGATTGATGTCCTCTCAGATTTTTGTCTGTACTCACACGTCTCAGTTTTCTCCTGTTCTGTATATTTTTCCTCCCTTAGGACTACAGAGTTACTTACGTTCCTCTAGCATGTGGTGTACAGTGTCCAGACCTGGTCATGGTGTGGTTTCTGAGAAGAATTTCGCACTATTTTCTGCACCTCTACACTCGCTCTCTGTGAATCAGGTTTTCCTGACCTGCTGGTCCCTGGACTGTTTCCAGTGTGGGGTGAGAAAAAGTGTCATCTGTGTTCCAGTGAGAATTAAGTGGTCTATTTGTAGACCGTCATAAAGAATGGTACTTCAAAGGGGGTGTGTGTGTGCAGTCTGTGTATATTGTATTTAGGCTTTCATTTTAATCCATTTGGGAAACTATTTTGAACTATCAAAAGAGAATGAATTTTGAACCAGTGTAGCATTATCTGTTATTTATTTATAATAGTTTTGATTGTGTCATTTCTGCAGCTTTAGCTGCACGACACTGGACATGACATTTTTGATTCTGTGGTTGTTTTAATATTTTCTCATGGGTGCAATACACTCTATGCTCCACACTGTTAATAAAAAGGAATCATTTACACACACACACACACACACACACACACACACACACACACACACACACACACACACACACACACACAAATCTTAAGGCATGCAGCTGCACATATATTTTAAATGTTTTCAATTTAAGGATATTTATTGCATTAATTTAGTTTAATAAGTTCGCTCAAACTATTCTGTTGCACTCACAGAAATATTTAACCCTAACTTTAACATTTATGTAATTTTATTACATGACAAATTCCCATTTACTTTTTTAGATAATTTTAATACAAACCTACCAAATAAACCTTACATGATGCATATTCATTACTGTAATAAATCCTATTTATTTGAAATGCATAATCCTCAGCTTTATGTATTTAGTATAAATAAAATATAATTACTCTAAATCAATAATAATTGTAATAACAGTATTTATTTAAAATACATAAAGTATATTGTTTGAATTGCATAATAATTATGTTACCTATACAAGATAAATGGCATAGGTAACATAATTATTATGCAATTCAAACATTATACTTTATGTATTTAGTATAAATAAAATATAATTACTCTAAATCAATAATAATAATAATAACAGTATTTATTTAAAATACATAAAGTATATTGTTTGAATTGCATAATAATTATGTTACCTATACAAGATAAATGGCATAGGTAACATAATTATTATGCAATTCAAACATTATACTTTATGTATTTAGTATAAATAAAATATAATTACTCTAAATCAATAATAATAATAACAGTATTTATTTAAAATACATAAAGTATATTGTTTGAATTGCATAATAATTATGTTACCTATACAAGATAAATGGCATAGGTAACATAATTATTATGCAATTCAAACAATATACTTTATGTATTTAGTATTAATAAAATATAATTACTCTAAATCAATAATAATGACAGTATTTATTTAAAATACATAAAGTATATTGTTTGAATTGCATAATAATTATGTTACCTATACAAGATAAATGGCATAGGTAACATAATTATTATGTAATTCTAACAATATACTTTATGTATTTTAAATAGATACTGTCAGTTATGGTCTGGGGAGGCATATCCCTGGAAGGACGCACAGAAGTCTACAGGCTAGACAACGGCACCCTGACTGCTATTAGGTATCAGGATGAAATCCTCCTGGTGCACAACAATGCCCAGCCTCATGTGGCAAGGCATTTCATGGAGGATGAAGGAATTGATACCACTGACTGGCCCCCACGCTTGCCTGACCTAAATCCAATCGAACACCTCTGGGACATTATGTTTCAGTCCATTTCATGCCACCAGGATGCACCTCAGATTATCCAGGAGCTAAGTGATGCACTGGTCCAGGTTTAGGAAGAGATCCCCCAGGACACCATCTGTCATCTCATTATGAGCATGCTATGACATTGTCAGGCACGTGGGGGCCGTACAAAGTGCTGGGTAGCATTTTAAGTTGCTGCAATGAAATTTGGCAAAATGGACCAGCCTGCCACATCATTTTTTTCACTTTGATTTTTTGGGGTGCCTTTGAATTCAGCCCCTCTGTAGGTTGACAGTTTTTATTTTCATCAACTGTTGTGGCATCCTTTCATTCCTAACACATTACCCAGTTCATGATGGTTATTGTACAACTGCTATATGTTCTAATTTTTGTTTTCATTTAGTAAGTTACTCAAGTATGATTTTGCACATTTTAAAATAAAAAGGAACAAACGTTAAACTCTACCCTTGGTGACAGGGAGCCTTTCAAATGCGAACAGAGTGCCACAATGTGCAGCAGATAAGAGAATATTTAGAGTGGAGTCCTGCAGATGGTGATACAAGCATCAAATTTGGCCCAAATATTCCTTTAGACATTCCTCTTTTGACAAAACCGATTGACCCCTTGACTTTTCAATCAGCGGTCAGGTAGGGATCAATTGATGAATTACACAGGGGGTCAAAATTAAAAGATGCTCCAATCATATTGAAAAACTACACCACATTATTTGCCTGGTCATAAAGAGTCCAAAAAGGTGTAGTTTGGACAATCTGTGACTGAATTGTACGGACTTATGGGATAAAAACAGCAAGAATGGTGACAACAGTCAGTTTCAGTTTGTACAGGGGTCAAAAGTTAAAGTTGCTCCACTTTTTAAAAAAACTGATGTAAATTATTAGTTGAGTTAAGAGGGTTTTAAAAAGGAATCGTTTGGACCATGTGTCATGCTTAGTTATCATGTTATGGGTAATATACGTCACATGTCATAGAATCCAATGGGCGTTGACCTTGTTTGACCTTTACTTTGGAGACCAAACATTCAACACTGTCAAAACTATTCCATTTATTAATCCTATTAGCTCAACCAATAATTTGCATCACTTTTTACCAAAATTGGAGCCACTTTAGCTTTTGACCACTGTACAAACTGAGGTTGACCTTTGTCACCATTATTGCAGTTTTTACCCCATAACTCCATAATATTCAGTCACAGATGGTCCAAACTATACCTTTATGGAATCTTTATGATCAGTCAAATAATGTGGTATAGTTTTCAATTTGATTGGAGCATTTTTAAATCTTGACCCCTGTGTAATTCTTCAATTGACCCCTATCGGGCTGCCTATTAAAAATTCAAGTGGCCAGTCTGTGTTTTCAAAAGAGTAATGTCTAAGGTGTATTTGTGCCAAATTTGGTGCTTGCATCACCATTTGAAGTATTGTTTCAATTATTTGCTGCACTAACAGGGGTAAATGTACTGCATTTATATCGTGCTCTACAATGATGCCTTACATTTATAAATGCAAGACACTCAACTGCAAACAAGGAGCAACATAAGGTTCTTACCCAAGGAACTGTAGTGACTTTTCTGGTCTGACAGGTTTCACACTGACAATCTTTAGGTCTTGAGCGCACCACGTTAACCACCTGACTACAATCTCCCACAGATTGCCACTCCATTGCCACAGGTAGCCACTGAGGCAACCATAGGCTACGGTGCCACCAGCTCTCCCTGAAGTTCCACAGGGTGCCACTGAGGTGCCGCGTGTTGTCATCACAGTGCCACAATCTTCTGTTGTGGTACCACAAACTGCAACTGAGGTGCCAAATACTGTCACTGAGGTGCCACTACTGGCCTGTACCACTAGGAGGATCCCTGCCTTAACTAGTTTTCTTTCTTTTTTTAATTTGGGATAGTTTTCCCATAGGGCAGTGTGGTGGCCAAGTGGTTAGCATACTTGTTTCCTGAGCAGAAGGTTCCTGTTTACCCCTGGCCACTCTCTGTTTAATGTGGGGTTGTGTCAGGACAGGTGTAAAACGTGTGCCAAATAAACATGCAGGCTTATACTGGATTTGCTATGGTGACCAAAAAAACCCCCAAATATACTAAGTTGTTTACTTAAAAATAAATAGAAAAATAAATCAAACAAGATGACACCATGTGACCTGCATCGCCTGACGCCCAAATACCAGATTAAGCAATTTAGAAAAGCATTTAAGTGGGACAAAGAGGAAGCAGTTTGGACGTAATTAAACTCAGATGAGACTTTGGTCAAAATAAGACAAACACATGTTGTTTTAATTTCATTACTTTGCCTCTTTAACAGACATGTTATGTCATTACTACCATGTGAGGTTATTTAAAAGCAGAATGATTTCCTTCTTAAAAGTAAAACTCATAAAATCACAAATATGCTCCATGTTCTCTATCATGGGGGACAAAAAGTGGAAAAAAACGTTCAAGAGTTCAAGCAAACATTCATTTGCTGCTTAATTTAAGACGTGCTTCATTTAATGCCGCAAGGGGCGAATATGTTTCCCAAGAGACCGTCGTAGCTCGTGCCACAACCGTGAGCATTTGTTGCCGGTCTCCCTTTGGCTGGCGTCCCTCCCTCGTTCTGCGGCGCCTGCACTTGGGGCTCCATCTCAGCTGTTGTGAGGTCGAGGGACGGCGTGCAGCTGTCTGGACACTGCGAGGCCACAGAGATGCAAAAGCCTGCTGCAAATACAGCCCTGGTGGAAAGGTCAAACCGGACAGACCCCATCATCGCTAGTGGACTGCTAATCATTAATTCCCCAGCAATGAATTGGACTGGAATTTCTGTGGGCCATCCAAGACCCAATATGATCCTCCAGAACACGATGCTCTGCCAGTCAGTGACGCTGAAATGGATCCCAGCAAAAAACCTTGAAGATCACACAGTGCGGCACAGCTCGTCTCACACGGGCCATTAGGTCTGATGAAGACAGACGCACTCATTTTGGGATCTCACTCCGGGGATAGGAACTTAACAAGTGGAGGCTGGTTTATATTAATACCCAATGGGCCACATTTGAGCATATTGCACAATCCAACCAATGGAAATTACTCAGTGTTACTGATAACAGATTTTAAAATCTGTAGAATTTTAAGTAAAGTAAGACAGTGCATTTATTTATTTATTTTACTGGAAGAAAATCTTACAGTCTGTTGAAATTCAGTTAATCATGTGCAGCCAAACAACAAGGTCAAATTAAATTAACATTTAATTAACTATAATCCCTTATCTTTCCTAGTGTCATTTTCTGCCACATGATTCCAGTTAATTTAACATGATTAGCAGAATTTATGCCAAATTACTTGGATCATTAATTCTGCTGTCAGCCTTCAGTTTCATCAAATGAAATTTTCCCTGTGCCAGTAAAATGTACAGCTTGGACAGGAAAGATGTAAATAAAAGTGAGTAGATGAGTTAGCATTTACTGTTTTTGAAGCTAGCTGGAATGGGCTATCATCTTGTAACTCTCCAAATTAAAAAGAGAGCATAATGAGGATGAAGTGTTTAGTTTGTGGTGAACTTTGAGCCCTGAGGCACTGAATAAATTCCAAAAGTAACTTTGTTTTGCTCGTGATATCCATTGACTCTTATTTTTCTCTTATCTCTGGTGATTTCTGAGAGATGCTCCATTAGCATCAGCTAGTTAGATTAAGCTAACAACTGCAGGGATCGACATGATGCCCACTAAATGTGGAAATAGGAGATAAAATAACCAATTGAAGGGAAAAATAAACCTGGAGTTAAAAAAGTAGATGAATGTGTGGATGAATGGGGTGCCACAGCTTTTTATTGCTTTTTACAATCCTAAATGAGAACAAATTGGGACGATAAGGAAAATGCCAGAAAAAAAACAAACAAACTGATTTCTCATTTGCTACTTTACTGTGGAAAATGTAAATCCAAGATATTTTGTTTTGTGTGGCCAGCTTCATTTTATTTGTTAAT
This sequence comes from Thalassophryne amazonica, assembly GCF_902500255.1. Classification (NCBI taxonomy): domain Eukaryota; kingdom Metazoa; phylum Chordata; class Actinopteri; order Batrachoidiformes; family Batrachoididae; genus Thalassophryne; species Thalassophryne amazonica. The sequence goes on from NC_047116.1 coordinate 18,006,852, forward strand.
ATAAATCCATTCCTGTATGTAACAAGGTGAAGCCAAGATTGAAAACATGTTCCTTCTAGTTTGGTTAGAGGGGAATTCCCTTTGGAATAGGACCTACAATAGGAGAGCTTTGGTCGCAAGTATGAGCAATCTTGTGTTCAAAACCCACTGTGGCCAGAAGGATGTCATCTAGTCACAAACTGGCGCTGCTGACAGGATGTGGCAGTTGACTGGTCAGTCACGGAACATGCTTAAATGCACCACAAAATGAGAAAGCTGGAGTAACTATGTCCTTTGTGGGCTACCGTATCAACATAGCACTACAAAACAGCAGCCTCCATGAGGGGCCACGCCCATGTGGCTATGAAGAGCTCATTCTAAGCTTATAAAAACACATTGATTATTTGTTGCAGGTAATTGTACACTAGTGAACAGATGGTTATGAATGCTGTGTTCTATTTCTGCTATTAAACGGACCTAAATCCTACACAATAGTTTTAAAGATAACTACACTACCATCACTGAGTCTGTCATCTCCTTCTCTGTCATTGTCTGGTACGCTGCTGTCCCTGCTCAGGACAGGACTGCAGCGTATTATTCACGGAGCAGAGAAAGTAATCAACTGCAATCTGCCATCCCTACAGGACCTGTACACCTCCAGAGGCCTGTGGCGAGGATGGAAGATTGTCTATAAATGATCCCTCTCACTCAGGACACAAACTTTTTGTCACCCTCCCCTCTGGCAGATGGCTGAGGTTCATCAGGACTAAAACCTCAAGACACAAAACAGCTTCTTTCCGTCCGCAGGTAGACTTATAAATAATGCCAGAGACCCCCTATTTACCCTGTTCCCCCACTACTCCCACAAAGTATAGATTGATCATCTCTGCACTGAACAGCTCCATTCCACTATGTTATATTTATTTGACAGTGAACATAGTTTTGCCTATTTGTCTATTTGACTCCATTGCCTCTTACAGAAGTATTTTTTTCTCATTTTCTCTTTATTGTTGTTTATGCACCAGTGGCACCAGATCAAATTCCTTGTATGTGAGAACTTGCTTGCCAATAAATATGATTATGATTCAGATAATCTTACCACGACTAAATGCGGCTTCTGTTGTGCAGAAAAGCCTCTCTGCATACATACCCTTAGGTGGTGATATAATAATAATAATAATATTCCCATTTATGAAGTTGGCACAACACTAAATCAGAAAAGGTTTTGGAACAAAATGGAAATGCAAATTAAAAACAAAACATGCCGTTATCCTTAATTTCCTTTAAAATGGAGCATGAATCTCTGTCACTAAAGATTTGAAACCGTGATGGGAAACGAAACTGTGACCACAATGACATAATGCAAGCTGCAGTCTTACCACTAGATGACACTAAATCCTCCACACTGTAGCTTTAACATAGTAAACATAAATGCTGAGATGTGAACTGTTTTTAGTGTCAGTCCCATTCTTTACACTGCCGATGATTGGGAATGTTTTCCATTTATATTCCACAGTTTGGGAAACTCCCAGTCCATGCACTCATTGTGAAGACAGACAGGAATGGCACAGGGAATATTTTACATCACAACTGACCCCCGTCACATTGCTCATGTATGTGCAACAGTTTCCAGCATTTCAAACTTCAGCTTTGTTGCTTTTAATTCATCCAGGTGTGAAAACTGGTATTTTGTAAAGTAATGGCTTTGGTAAACAATTTAAATTGTAATAAATACCTGATTATGCCTCCATTCATTAATTTATTTACATCACATTCCTGTTTATTCATTGAAATGCATTTTTTACTTGTTTCCATGCTGGGTTGCAACCAGGATTACTGAGAAACTAACAGACTGATTTTCACAAAAGGTTGGTATGACCTGGAACAAAAAGTGTAAAATATGTGCAAGAAAAAAAATAATGCTGTTTGGATTGATTTGGTGTATCAAGGTTTACCCAGTTTTAATTGTATGCCCTTTTAATGTGGAAAGTTACAAAATGATAGTATGTATTGTTTTTGAGTTATCATGTTAATCAGTTGGAGGGCATGAGCCAACATTTATCCTTAACCCTATTATACAGGGTCAGGGTACATGCCTGGACATTTCCAAATCCTGGGGGGGGGAAAAAATCCAATTTTATCCAAGCATGCAAACATCCTAGGCTTCTGGACTACTGCTACTATTACAAAAAACTAACTAAAAATAATAATAAAATAAAAAAAAACAGGTAAGACCTTTAAAATATATTGATTAAAGGAGTCATGTTGTGTGTTGTGACAATTTTTCTTCACTTTACAGTTAAATAGTTTGAGGTTTCCTGTTAAACAACCATAAGATGCCACAATTCTATCTCTATACACGTAGGAACCCTCTTGTCGGAACCAAAAGTTTGGCTAGTTTTATATGCTGTGACATACGTCACAGAAAAACATATCTGAGAAAGGCCTGTTTGCTGTGTAAGACACACCCGTTGAGCCAGTCTACCCCCTGTGGGACGGATATTTACTTATTACACGGCTCCTGCTTCCCCCTCCATTTGAAGATGGGGCGTCTCTACCAGCAGCTCCTTTCTATTTAAAGCAACAGGCACAGAAAAGTCATTTCTTAGACACCTAAAAAAATGGGGTGCACCATCAGTCATGCAGGCTACCGCGATTGCTTGTGTGTATGACTGCACATAACATAACTTGGACAATGCTGAGCAAATGTTCTCCAAAGTTGGTAGGCCTATTCCTTGGGTGTGTATCTTTAACATCTGGAATAGATCAGTCAAAGGTCAAGGTCAAACTGGGCAAAAATACAGCCCAACAAAACACATTTCCAACATAATCAGTAGGGCTACAAAGATGATATAAAACTCATATCAATCAGTAAAACATTTATAATCAAATGCCATGAGTGATGGTATGATAATGTACAGACACATCATGAAATTATGCCATAACTACAAGAAAAACACATTTTATAGGATATATCCACAAGCAACAGGTCTAGAAGGTGATCCAAAGTTTCTACTGATCTGTTAATCATTCATCATTAGCCGATATAGGTGATGTCATGATGATGCCATTACACTGAAAAACTTAAAGAAATTTATGCAATTGGTAACACGTAAATGAATTAAGTTTGTCCAAACTAAATGAACAAATTGGCAGAAATACTGTGATATGTTAATTTGGCTCAATCTACACTCAACAAAATATAAACGCAACACTTTTGGTTTTGCTCCCATTTTGTATGAGATGAACTCAAGATCTAAAACTTTTTCCACATACACAATATCACCATTTCCCTCAAATATTGTTCACAAACCAGTCTAAATCTGTGATAGTGAGCACTTCTCCTTTGCTGAGATAATCCATCCCACCTCACAGGTGTGCCATATCAAGATGCTGATTAGACACCATGATTAGTGCACAGGTGTGCCTTAGACTGCCCACAATAAAAGGCCACTCTGAAAGGTGCAGTTTTTGTTTTATTGGGGGGGATACCAGTCAGTATCTGGTGTGACCACCATTTGCCTCATGCAGTGCAACACATCTCCTTCACATAGAGTTGATCAGGTTGTCAGTTGTGGCCTGTGGAATGTTGGTCCACTCCTCTTCAATGGCTGTGCGAAGTTGCTGGATATTGGCAGGAACTGGTACACTCTGTCGTATACGCCGGTCCAGAGCATCCCAAACATGTTCAGTGGGTGACATGTCCGGCGAGTATGCCGGCCATGCAAGAACTGGGGACATTTTCAGCTTCCAAGAATTGTGTACAGATCCTTGCAACATGGGGCCTGTGAATTATCCTGCTGCAACATGAGTGATGTTCTTGGATGTATGGCACAACAATGGGCCTCAGGATCTCGTCACGGTATCTCTGTGCATTCAAAATGCCATCAATAAAATGCACCTGTGTTCTTCGTCCATAACAGACGCCTGCCCATACCATAACCCCACCGCCACCATGGGCCACTCGATCCACAACATTGACATCAGAAAACCGCTCACCCACACGACGCCACAAACGCTGTCTGCCATCTGCCCTGGACAGTGTGAACCGGGATTCATCCGTGAAGAGAACACCTCTCCAACGTGCCAAACATCAGCGAATGTGAGCATTTGCCCACTCAAGTCAGTTACGACGACGAACTGGAGTCAGGTCGAGACCCCGACGAGCATGCAGATGAGCTTCCCTGAGACGGTTTCTGACAGTTTGTGCAAAAATTCTTTGGTTATGCAAACCGATTGTTTCAGTAGCTGTCCGAGTGACTGGTCTCAGACGATCTTGGAGGTGAACATGCTGGATGTGGAGGTCCTGGGTGGTGTGGTTACACGTGGTCTGCGGTTGTGAGGCTGGTTGGATGTACTGCCAAATTCTCTGAAACGCCTTTGGAGACGGCTTAGGGTAGAGAAATGAACATTCAATACACGAGCAACAGCTCTGGTTGACATTCCTGCTGTCAGCATGCCAATTGCACGCTCCCTCAAATCTTGCGACATCTGTGGCATTGTGCTGTGTGATAAAACTGCACCTTTCAGAGTGGCCTTTTATTGTGGGCAGTCTAAGGCACACCTGTGCACTAATCATGGTGTCTAATCAGCATCTTGATATGGCACACCTGTGAGGTGGGATGGATTATCTCAGCAAAGGAGAAGTGCTCGCTATCACAGATTTAGACTGGTTTATGAACAATATTTGAGGGAAATGGTGATATTGTGTATGTGGAAAAAGTTTTAGATCTTTGAGTTCATCTCATACAAAATGGGAGCAAAACCAAAAGTGTTGCGTTTATATTTTTGTTGAGTGTAATTGATTTGGGTGTTCCCAAATAAAGTTTTTTGTTTTGTTTTTTTTAGGTTGGACCAACAATTCTTTTATTTATTTATTTTTTCGGTGTAAATCATGAAACTATAACAGTTCAAAAACACATTATGTGCGCACATGTGGCATGCATCAGCCCTACTATGCCTCTTATTTTTTGGATGATCACATCTGTGTCTGTTGTTTTTATTTGTTTAATACCTGGTGACCTGTACTAGCTTGTTTTATGGCCCGTTTAAACTATTTAATAGTGTCTGTTTTTAATTTCTGGTCCATTACGTGCTCTGTATTTGCAGATGTCCTGCACAGCTGTTTTTGTTTGTTTGTTTATTTGTTTGTTGGCTGCAGTGCGTTTGTCACCAGACAATGAAACACCTCCTTTTCTTCTGCCTTTCACTCTTTCTTATCCTGGATACTACAACAGTGATACGGGTCTATAAATGAGACGGCAAATCCTGGATCATTTATCCTGGTGTTGTGTTCCCGGACAGCTAAATCCCTGCAAAGACGGGTGAGATGTTTGGAGGTCAGCCGTCACCCTGCACTGTATTTAGATCCTAAGGTTTGTTGGTTTTGCCACCACAGACTCTAAACACGCACACACAGAAAAACTATCAGGCACAAAATCTAAGTTACATACATACTCTGAGCAACCCCCCGAAAAAAAAAAAGTTTGGCAATTTCATCAGAGCTGAGAAAATGCAAATTCAGAAAATTTTAGAAAATGCGGAACAATGGACAAGAGATTCATCCTGAAGGTTGAGTTGTTCCTGCTGAATAGATACTGTGGAGCAAAGTGACAGGAAATCAGGTGCTAACTGATGGTTAGCACCTGATGAGTCCTCCCGGATTTAACCCAGAAAAGTAGATCAAAGACTCCACCCTCTGGACTCACACAAGAGGTTTGTGATATGAATCTATACCCCAAATATATTGGATCTATGATGATTTGATGTTGCATGATTGCATGCAGAAAGCTGCAGATGCAAACACAGAAAGTCTATTTTTTTTTTGGGTTGCCGTACAATAGGCCACTAACCCTATGTTGTGGCGCGGTATCCATCGTCGTTGTCGTCATCCATTTATTGCGATAACTCAAAAACTGTCTGATAACTTTTTTCTAATTTGGCAAGGGCATAATATGGGTCACTGACATTGTTCTCGTCTAAAGATCATATTCATAGATTTGTTCATTTGGAAATGGCGGCCATTTTTAAAGGCAATTTTCTCAAAAACTGAGTTTTTAACAAAATTTTCAAGGGTATAATATGGGTTGTTGACATATTTCACGTCAAAAAAATGCTAGTCATAGATTTGCTTATTTGGAAATGGCGGCCATTTTTATGCCAGAAAACAGCCAATTTGGGTATTTGGACCCAATTTTCTCAAAAACTGTCTGATAACTTTTCTTTTAATTTAATAAGGACACAATATTGGTCATTGATGTTGTTCCTGTCCCAGAATTATTTGCATGGATTCATTCGTTTGGAAATGGGGGCCATTTTAATGCCAAAAATGGCCATTTTGCCCTGGGCTTTAATTGAGCCATTAACATGATCCTTGGCAATCTAGTTATGTGTAGACCCGATTCTGACCCTTAAAATGGAGGTCAAAGTTGTCATCCTCAGAAATCACAGGGGAGGTTGGTGAGATTAATTTATACAAGAAATATTTTAGGCCTACGACAATTCAGCCTTGAAAAATTATGCAAAAACACCCAGTGGGTAAATATATTCATCGACAAGTTATTTTTATGTGTTGACCCAAATATTTGCATGAGATATTTGTGAGATTAACATGCATTACAGATATTTTAGATCAATGCACATAGGGTCAGTGTTCATTTCTCTATAGTCTAGACCCAACACCACTGCAATGGGACCTAACCAAACTAACTACCCAACAAACTACACAGATAACAGTAAAAGATAATCAGGATAGCTGCTGATCTCCTTTAGCTGGGGTGTTCCTCACAGTTTCTGAGTGTTAGGTTTTTGTTGACGCATTTTCCAATTTCACCAGGCTTGTGGTTCCTGGAACGGCGTTGTATGACAAGCAAATATTCTATTTTTAATCATGCTGGCATACAAATGCAAGTTGAGGCAAAAACAATGGATTTTCAATGGCCAGTTTCAATTTCCTGGTGAAATTACGGTGAAGAATCCCCCACCCTATGGAGCCGTCCATGTCTGATGACAGTTTGTTTGTAAAATGTAACTGTTTTAATTAGTTTAATAGCTGTGCTGTCTCACTCATATTACGGTTCACTCAGAGCTTAAGATTTTACAATGGCCCCATGTCATTGGACTCCTGTCTCTGTCTACGTTTAGCTCCTTATTTTGTCTTCTGTATGTCAATGACAGCTGTCACCTCTGGCAGCTAGTGGTCCTGTATCAGAATACAAGAGGACAGAGCCGGCGATATGTGGCAGCTGGACATTTGAAGACAGTTGTGCTTTTAATATTTTGGTTTCAGCCATCTGTTTATATGAAATGTAGATGTGGGGATGTTGAGCATGAACTTAATTAGGACTTATTATCACAAATTATACTGAGTGTGTGTGTGTGTGTGTGTGTGTGTGTGTGTGTGTGTGTGTGTGTGTGTGTGTGTGTGTGTGTGTGTGTGTGTGTTGTGTGTGTGTCGGGGGGGTGATTATCATAATTGCAGTTTGGCAGTCCCAGCACAAGGCCAGTGTCAAAGGGGAACCTTCTAATTTTCATGCTGAGGTCCAACTTTAAGCCTGTTTAGAGCACCTGTCCAACTGAATACAACCCAACAAAAAGCAAAATTCCAGCATCTACGCGACCAACGTAACGCACAATAGTAGTTGGCCAAAATAAGACACCAGCAGTTGATCTAAAAGCCTCACTTTGTCGAAGTGCAACAGAATATTTTTTTACATTCACTTGTGCATTTGTGGCTTAGCTCTGATCAAATGGGGGAGGGTCCACTACTCCTAGGGTCCAGTAGTCCTAGGGTCCACTGCTCTTGGGGTCCACTAGTTCTAGCATCCACTGGTCATAGAGTTCACTGCTCATGGGGTCCACTGGTCCTAAGATCCACTGGTCCTAGGGTCCACTGGTCCTAGGGTCCACTGGTCCTAAGGTCCACTGGTCCTAGGGTCCACTGGTCCTAAGGTCCATTGGTCATGGGGTCCACTAGTTCTAGCACCTACTGGTCATAGGGTTCACTTCTCATGGGGTCCACTGGTCCTAAGATCCACTAGCCCTAGGGTCCACTGGTCCTAACCTCTTTATATTATTTGATTGTGTATATCACAACCCCAAACTGATTTTAAAGTTCACCCTAACTCTAACCAGGATAAGTGGATCCTAGGATTAGTAGGAAGTTCTCAATCAGATGTGAGTATTATCAAATAAGCCTTTCTCTGGTTTAGCAAGATTTGTCGCTGGACAGAGAAAATTTGCTTCATGATGAGTTCACTGAGTGTGATTCAGATGAACTGCTAAAGTTACCGCTAGCTTTGGGAGCTGATGGTGGCGATTCCAATGAACTGCTAACAAGAACAGTAGCATTACACTTTAGTGGAGTCGTTTCTGGACTGTTTCTGGACTGTCAGGTGGAGCCACTTTTGGATGTCCTACCGGGTGCCACGCTTGCCAATTCTAGGTTAGCAACTTAGACCAGTGGTGTCCAAACTATTCCAGAAAGGGCCGGGAGGGTTCAGGTTTTCTTTGCAGCCACTGACTCCAGCAGGTGATTTCACTGATGAACTCATCCCACCTGTTCAAAGGGATGTTAATAAGTGACCTCAGACATGTTTCTTACAAAGACCATTTTAATAATTTGTCCAAGGCTCCATCCTCCTTGCACATCCGGAGACGCATCAGTAAAAGGTCAGTGGCATAATATGTGTCCAAGCAGCATACAGATCCATACCAGATCTGTGGTCATGACCCCAAGCAAAATGGGAGAAGCCAAAAGAAATCAGCATTAAATTATTATTTATGCAAAACCACATTCATATTTTACTTGTTGGGAAACTTGTATGATGCTTTATTAAAATATTGTTTGCATAACTGTATTTTTCTAGAACTGTATTTTCTGGAGTATAAGTCACACCTGTCAAAAATGCATTGTGAAGAGACAAAATCCACATATACAACCCTTGGCAAAAATTATGGAATCACCGGCCTCGGAGGATGTTCATTCAGTTGTTTAATTTTGTAGAAAAAAAGCAGATCACAGACATGACACAAAACTAAAGTCATTTCAAATGGCAACTTTCTGGCTTTAAGAAACACTATAAGAAATCAAGAAAAAAAGATTGTGGCAGTCAGTAACGGTTACTTTTTTAGACCAAGCAGAGGAAAAAAATATGGAATCACTCAATTCTGAGGAAAAAATTATGGAATCACCCTGTAAATTTTCATCCCCAAAACTAACACCTGCATCATATCAGGTCTGCTCATTAGTCTGCATCTAAAAAGGAGTGAACACACCTTGGAGAGCTGTTGCACCAAGTGGACTGACATGAATCATGGCTCCAACATGAGAGATGTCAATTGAAACAAAGGAGAGGATTATCAAACTCTTAAAAGAGGGTAAATCATCACACAATGTTGCAAAAGATGTTGGTTGTTCACAGTCAGCTGTGTCTAAACTCTGAACCAAATACAAACAACATGGGAAGGTTGTTAAAGGCAAACATACTGGTAGACCAAGGAAGACATCAAAGCGTCAAGACCGAAAACTTAAAGCAATATGTCTCAAAAATCGAAAAATGCACAACAAAACAAATGAGGAACGAATGGAAGGAAACTGGAGTCAACGTCTGTGACCGAACTGTAAGAAACCGCGTAAAGGAAATGGGATTTACATACAGAAAAGCTAAACAAAAGCCATCATTAACACCTAAACAGAAAAAAAAACAAGGTTACAATGGGCTAAGGAAAAGCAATCGTGGACTGTGGATGACTGCATGAAAGTCATATTCAGTGATGAATCTCGAATCTGCATTGGGCAAGGTGATGATGCTGGAACTTTTGTTTGGTGCCGTTCCAATGAGATTTATAAAGATGACTGCCTGAAGAGAACATGTAAATTTCCACAGTCATTGATGATATGGGGCTGCATGTCAGGTAAAGGCACTGGGGAGATGGCTGTCATTACATCATCAATAAATGCACAAGTTTACGTTGATATTTTGGACAATTGAAAGGATGTTTGGGGATGATGAAATCATTTTTCAAGATGCTAATGCATCTTGCCATAGAGTAAAAACTGTGAAAACATTCCTTGCAAAAAGACACATAGGGTCAATGTCATGGCATAGGGTCAATGTCAACAAGCAGATCTGATCTGATGCAGGTGTTAGTTTGGGGGATGAAAATTTACAGGGTGATTCCATAATTTATTCCTCAGAATTGAGTGATTCCATATTTTTTTCCTCTGCTTGGTCTAAAAAAGTAACCGTTACTGACTGCCACAATCTTTTTTTCTTGATTTCTTATAGTGTTTCTTAAAGCCAGAAAGTTGCCATTTGAAATGACTTTAGTTTTGTGTCATGTCTGTGATCTGCTTTTTTTCTACAAAATTAAACAACTGAATGAACATCCTCTGAGGCCGGTGATTCCATAATTTTTGCCAGGGGTTGTAAGTCCTACTGTCACTTTTTTTCTGTATGTGGAACTCATTTTGTAACACAATGTTTCTCTGGGGGGTGCATTTAACAACAGACAGGAACTCAGTGTAGCACATCTGCACACCACAGTGTGTGCTGTTCCTTAACATAAGAATTCTTACATTACAAACATAAGCAAGATGGACGACAAATAAATGTGAATTGGACAACATAGTTGGTGTTATTTTTTGTGGTTTGGACAGAAGAAATCATCAGGTGGAGACAGATTGTCGGCCTCCTGTATTGAAAACACAACAAGACAAACATGAGTCAAATTAGATTTTTCTTTTTTTTTAATCAACTCTTCAATTTGGGGTTTTTATGCAGTGCTCTAGTGTCCTTTTGACATTTCTTTTGGTTAGTGCTTGGATTCCTGGAAAAGCACTATATTAATAGTTGTTATTAACAGGGAGGTGATGGTCTAGTGGTTAAGCGGTGAGCTTGAGACCAGAGGGTCTTCAGTTCAAATCCCTGCCAGATTGGAAAATCACTGAGGCCCCTTGGGCAAAGACTTTAAAACCCCAGTTGCTCCTGGTGTGCAGTTGTTGAGCACCTTACATGGCAACACCCTGACACTGGTGTGTATGGGTGAATGTGAGGCATCAATGTAAAGCACTTTGACATTCAGATGGAAAAGCACTATAGAAAAGCAGTCAATTTATTTATTATTATATTAACAAACACATGATTTTTCTGTGTATAATTAGCATTAAAAATTAAAATTATTTAAAAAACAAAAAGACTCATACTCTGTAAAAATACTGTATTTGTAAACCTATTCGGCTTTAAAGGGGAGTGACATCTGCTGATGCAGCAAATGTTTTTATTTCATGTTTTCTGTTTCTTCAGCTTTGCAAAACTTTGTAAAACTTTGTAACTGTTAGAATGGCCTAAGCAGTGGTTCACCCCTTTGAGTCTGGTCTGCTAGAGGTTTCTTCCTCAGCATCATCAGAGGGAGTTTTTCCTTACCACTGTCGCCTGTGTGCTTGCTCTAGGGGTTGGTAAGGTTAGACCTTACTCATGTGAAGCACCTTGAGGCAGCTGTGTTGTGGTTTGGCACTATATAAAATGAAATAAATTGGAATTGAGTGGCAAAACATCGTGGGCCAGGCCTGTTCGCCTCATCCGCTGACTCCAAGTCCATAGTTTGAATTTAATTCAGAAAGAGATCCAGATCTGGCAGACTGGTGCACGAAAGCCACACAAGCTGCTCATGCAAACCACATACGTACATTCACAGTTTATTATAGATACAGCTGAGTGTGGTTAAACGAATATTCTGGGTTCTCCTAATTTTCCCTGAAAGGTCCTGAAATGTTCCGCAGTGACCCACCAGATTGTAATACGAGAGCTTTGTAACTGGAAAAGGGGTGAGAGGATGAGTGGGATTTCATCAAGGGCGTGCAGAAGAACACTTCACACTGATACGTTTGCTACATCAAGGGATGACACACCAACGTTATCAACAGTGCAAACGTGACGGCTGAATTTAAGAGGGCTCGATGGAGTGTTGGAACAGTCTGAATGTCCTGCGGAATCTCAGTGATAGATGATTGCATTTCAATCAGACAGTTAATACTATTGGAATCTCCTGTCTGAGGGTTGAGAACATTCTGCATATAGAACTTGGAAAATCAAAGGGTTTGGCTCGGTCGGTGTCACATCTTCTGACCCCTGATTTAAACCAGACTTCTCAGGCAAAGGGGCAGTTTAATGAAAACAAGGTCCATGTGCAGGGAACACGATGGCCTCAGCTGTCGTGGATTACGATCTAAAGGTCCAAATCATAAACACTTTATCAGCTTACTTAGGCAGCTACACAATACTGTCAAGACCAAATATTCTGGAAGGCTCATGAAGGAGGTCTTGTTCCAGTTGGACAACACCCCAGCTCACAGGTTGCCATGGCTGCTGTGTGCAGCTGTGGCTTCCACCCAACGTACTCACTCCATCTGGCACGATCTGGACTTCTATCCCTTCCCACACGCAAAAGAAATCAGTGATGGTGCTGCAAACTCGTTTGACCTTCGGAATGAAGGTTGCACGCCAAAGGGATCTGAGCACTGCAGCCACTGCTTCCATGGGGGCCTGCGGCGGTCTCAATCAAACGGATGGTTTGATGTGACCGCTGAGAATACGACGGACACGGGGCTCAAATGGAAGACATCCTGGGTTTAGTCGTGTCACACACAGTGTTGAGGCTCCAGTTGGGTTATTATGTGTGGAAGCTTCATCATGTCAAAGTGAACACAACTCTTACAGAGATGTGCAAAATACACAATACTTTCAATTTATTTGCAATAACTAAACAAAAACAACATGCTAAACTCAAATTACTGAGCTTTTTGGAGCATGTGATCGAGATATTCAGATTAATTAAAAAGTCTGTGAAATTAACGGGTAAATCCGGTGAAATCACAACATAAAAATGATGAAAAGAAAACCAACAGAGTAATGTTTAATTTACAGCAATAATGTATAAAATGTGGAACGAAACTGAACTGTGAATTTAACAGTACAAATATGTTAAAATAATCATATACCATTGTGGAATTTACAAATGATTGTAGTTTAAACACAGAAAATACCAAAAACTGTACAATACAGTTAAACTTTACAGATGAGACGTTTCACAAATACAGTAAAATACTGATAATTAAGGGTTTGAAGAAAAGAGGTGATGTATCTGTTTAAACTACATTTTGGAAGCTTCATCATGTCAAAGTGAACACAACTCATATACAGAGATGTGCAAAATACACAATACTTTTATTTTATTTGCAATAATTAAAAAAAAAACATGCCAAATTCACATTACTGAGCTTTTTGGACCATGTGATTGAGATATTTAGATTAAAATCATTTTTCATTGTAACAGTACTGAAAAAAAAGTCTGTGAAATTAACAAGTAAATCCTGTGAAATCACTATATATATAAAAACTGTAAAAAGAAAACCATTAGAGTAGTGTTTAATTTACAACAGGAATGTGTAAATTGTGGAACGAAACTGAACTGTGAAATTAACAGTAAAAATATGTTAAAATCATCATATACCATTGTGGAATTTACAAATAATTGTAGTTTAAATACAGAAAAACTGGAATACCTAAAACTGTGCAATACAGATAGACTTTACAGATGAGACGTTTCACAAATACGGTAAAATACTGATAATTAAGGGTTTGAAAAAAAGATGATGTGTCTGTTTAAACTACATTTTGGAAGCTTTATCATGTCAAAGTGAACACAACTCATATACAGAGATGTGCGAAATACACAATACTTCCATTTTATCTGCAGTAATTAAAAAAAACATGCTAATTTCAAATTACTGAGCTTTTTGAACCATGTGATTGAGATATTCAGATTAAGATCATTTTTCAAAGTAACAGCACTGAAAAAAAGTCTGTGAAATTAATGAGCAAATCCTGTGAAATCACTATATATATATATATATATATATATATATATATATATATATATATATATAACTGTAAAAAGAAAACCAATAGAGTAATGTTTAATTTGCAACAGTAATATGTAAATTGTGGAACGAAACTGAACTGTGACTTTAACAGTAAAAATATGTTAAAATAATCATATACCATTGTGGCATTTACAAATAATTGTAGTTTAAATACAGAAAAACTGTAATACCAAAAACTGTACAATACAGATAGACTTTACAGATGAGACGTTTCACAAATATGGTAAAATACTGATAATTAAGGGTTTGAAAAAAGAGGTAATGTATCTGTTTAAACTACATTTTGGAAGCTTCATCATGTCAAAGTAAACACAACTCATACAGAGATGTGCGAAATACACAATACTTTCAATTTATTTGCAATAACTAAACAAAAACAACATGCTAAACTCAAATTACTGAGCTTTTTGGAGCATGTGATCGAGATATTCAGATGAAGATCATTTTTCATTATAACAGCACTGTAACAAAAAAAGGCTGTGAAATTAACGGGGAAATCCTGTGAATTCACAACATAAAAAACTGTAAAAAGACAACCAGTTGAGTACTGTTTAATTACAACAGTAATGTGTAAAATGTGGAACAAAACTGAACTGTGAATTTAACAGTACAAATATGTTAAAATAATCATATACCATTGTGGAATTTACAAATGACTGTAGTTGAAATACAGGAAAAACTGTAATACCAAAAACTGTACAGTATAGTTAGACTTTACAGATAAGACGTTTCACAAATACGGTAAAATGCTGATAATTAGGGGTTTGAAAAAAGAGATGATGTGTCTGTTTAAACTACATTTTGAGGATATTTTGCAGAGATTTTAATCTTCTAAATAAACAATAAAATCACAACAGATTTACACTGTAAAATTTATATATTTTCTGTCAAACCATTTGCATATTCACCGTAATTTTTACAGAATTCCCCTAGTAACCACAGCTGCCAGAATTTTTTCTGTAAAAACAAGGGATTTTTCTTTACAGTGAGTAATATACCACAAGAAAATAAAATCCACATGGAATCCCGTTTCCGCCACAGAAAAACAAATGCTGACAATTATGGAATGTGAAAAATAAATAAACAGAAAGTCAAAATGTTGTAATTTAAATTACCATTATAAGATAAAAGTCAAAATCCCAGGTTTTGCCTTAGTTAGTTAGTTAGTTAGTTAGTTAGTTAGTTTAGTTTTGTGTGGCAGAAACAGACTTCCATAAATCAGAATACTGGGCTTTAAATCAACAGATATCTTTCATTTCATCTGTCTCATTGGTGGCACCAGAGTAATTTATTGAAATGTAACAAGAACATTTCATGTTACAATGAAACAAAATTGATATAAAAGCCTGCTTCTACCACTGAACAACAGCAAGCACATTTAATGAATGGTGTGGGGAAAAATACACAAAGTTGAATTGTGGGAGACATTTTGACTTTTCAAGATATTATAAGGCAATAAGTGAATATTCCAGCATTTCTGATTAATTTCAGCATTGTACAGTAGGTGGCAGCAGAAATCGATTCTGTGTGGAAGCTTGTTTCTGCCACAACAAAACTCTCACCATTACAGAACGCTGTAATGCCTTTTTAAGCCATATAATTATGAGAATTAAAAAAAAAATCCCACATTCCACCTTTTAATTTGATTTATTGTATTTATTTATTTGGGAGCTAGTTAGTTAGTTAATTAGATGAGTTGTTTGTTTTGTGTGATTGATGAAGATTCCATAAATCACAGTGGTGGATTTAATATAAACCAATATACTGTCATTTCAGCATTGTACACTAGGTGGCAGCAGAGCACTTTTAAGAAAGGAAGAAGTGACTGAAACTTTGCCTTTCTTCCATTTGGATCAGGACAAATCTATCATTTGTGCAAGTTTTTCTCAGTGTTGTGTTGTTTGAATGCACCAATTAATTTCTGGCAAGTTGTTTTTATTTTATTTTTTCTGCAGCAGGTTTGAATCCCCTCATTTCGGCTCTTTTCAGGTAACTTTTGTCATGTGCAGTTAGTGACAACTAATTAAACTGATTTACCAGAGAAGGTCAAGTCTACTGAGTGGATGCAGAAAAAAAAAAAAAAAAAAGATTTCCAGGAGGTCATTTGAATATTCTGTCATCACAGAAAAGTTCCAGCAAAGACTAGAACTTGTGGCAACCCTGTAAGATGAACAATTAGTCACTCTTTATTTGCGTTTTTGTGATAAATATTCACATTTTGAGTTTGATATGTAGAATTTTGCATTCATAAAATTTATTGTCATAAATATGCTGCTATGAATCTGATCATATATTGTGATAAATATACAAACACTGTTACAATTACAGTGATGAAATGATTGATTAGTCAATCAATTATTACAATTTTACTATTTCTCACCGTTTATATACTAAATAGACCCAAACAACAGGCCATGCACTTGTGTGCAAATTAGTGCATTTCATGTTTTATAACAATAAATAACCGAAATAAATAAATAAACTTTAGGATTAAATTTATTTATTTATTCTGTAAGCTACCTTGAAAATGACAGTGTTATACCAAAGGGTATATTACTCTATTTAGTCCATTGTTTTCGTTTCTATTAATATTATTCTTATTAAATTTATGTAATGTTGGTGAAATTTCCTTTAAAGAGCATGATACTTTAAATTGTGTTTAAAATGCAATTTTTAAATTGTGATGTGACAGAAAAAAAAGTTAAATATGCTAATGAAGGAATGGAATTTTCGGGGGAGCCAAACTTTGACATAAAACACTTGTTTCAATGAGAGAAAACATAAATTGTTTTATTTAATAATTTCGATGTGCATGAAATAAATGAAAATGTATTATGAACCGCAGTGTAGGAACCACAAATGGACGCGAGGAGGCACTGTGGCACAAAGAACAAGTATGATATTAGTGGATTTTCCCAGTCAGGTGTCAAAATGATGAATATTACACAAGAAATACAAGATGAAAAAAAACAAAAACAAAAAAAACAAGAGTTTAGAGGGTTGAAAATGGTCAGACTTGTTTTTACAAGTCAGTTGGAGGAGGATGGGATCTGAAGGTGAAAAGATAAAATGTAAACAAAAAACTAGGAGGAGGTCATGAAATCCTGTCCTTGGGCTACTGCAGCTTTAACGGACAAACAGACATTAATGTCTGTAGCTAAAAACGTATCCAATTTGTAGCTACGGACTTTTATCTAGAGACAGACTTGAAAACAAACAAACAAAAAAACAACACCCCCACCACCACCAGTTTTCAGGTCTTATAGTAAAGTCAAATTTGTACAACGCCGTATCCATGCAGAGCCCTCTGTGTCATTTGGAACTCCCTCCGTGCCCCTTTCTGTGCCCTGAGGTGCACCTCCCAAAATTTGTAACTACACGTTGAGACGACGGAGACTCCACAGGCTGTGATTGGCCCTTTAACTGCATCATTTCCGGAATCTCACTTTTTCGGTTTCAGCCACATGGGGTGTGCAGCCAGTACATTCTGAGTGCCGGTCCCAAGCCCGGATAAATGAGGAGGGTTGCGTCAGGAAGGGCATCCGGCATAAAACAAGCCAACCCAACTATGCAGACTCAGAATCGAATTCCCATACCGGATCGGTCGCGGCCCGGGTTAACAACGTCCGCCATCGGTGCTATTGCCCAACAGGGTGCCGGTGGAAATTGGGCTACTGCTGGGCGAAGACGACGAAGAAGAGGAGGAAAACGTTGCCACAAACAGCGGGAGAAGAAGAAAACTAGAAGGGTGGAAATGAGAGTGGGGACTTTGAATGTTGGTAGTATGACTGGTAAAGGGAGAGAGCTGGCTGATATGATGGAGAGGAGAAAGGTAGACATATTGTGTGTGCAAGAGACCAAGTGGAAGGGAAGTAAGAGCAGGAGCATCGGCGGTGGGTACAAGTTGTTGTACCATGGTGAGGACAGGAAGAGAAATGGTGTTGGGGTCATTTTAAAGGAAGAGTATGTTAAAAGTGTGTTAGAGGTTAAGCGAGTGTCTGACAGGGTGATGAGTGTGAAGTTGGAAATTGAAGGGGTGATGATGAATATCATCAGTGCATATGCCCCACAGGTTGGTTGTGAGATGAAGGAGAAAGAAGATTTCTGGAGTGTGTTAGATGAGGTGGCGGAGAGTGTGCCCAAGCATGAAAGAGTGGTGATAGGAGCAGACTTCAATGGGCATGTTGGTGAAGGGAACAGAGGTGATGAGGAAGTAATGGGTAGATATGGTATCAAGGATAGGAATGGGGAAGGACAGATGGTAGTTGATTTTGCAAAAAGGATGGAAATGGCTGTGGTGAATACCTACTTTAAGAAAAGGAAGGAGCACAGGGTAACATATAAGAGTGGAGGAAGGTGTACACAGGTGGACTACATTCTTTATAGCAGATGCAAGCTAAAAGAAATCACAGACTGTAAGGTGGTAGCAGGAGAGAGTGTTACTAGACAGCATAGGATGGTTGTTTGTAGGATGACTTTAGAGATAAAGAAGAAGAAGAGAGTGAGAGCTCAACAAAGGATCAGATGGTGGAAGCTGAAGGAGGAAGACTGTTGTGTGAAATTTAGCGAGCAGGTGAGAGAAGCACTAGTTGGAGAGGAAGCAATTTTGGACAACTGGAAAAGTACTGCAGATGTGGTGAGGGAGACAGCTAGGGCAGTACTGGGTATGACATCTGGACAGTGGAAGGAAGACAAGGAGACTTGGTGGTGGAATGAAGAGGTCCAGGAAAGCATAAGGAGAAAGAGGTTGGTGAAAAAGTTTTGGGATAGTCGGAGAGATGAAGAAAGTAGACAGGAGTACAAGGAGATGCGGTGTAAGGCGAGAAGAGAAGTGGCAAAAGCAAAGGAAAAGGCATATTGCAAGCTGTACAAGAAGTTGAATAGTAAGGAAGGAGAAACGGACTTGTACCGATTGGCCAGACAAAGGGACAGAGCTGGAAAGGATGTGCAGCAGGTTAGGGTGGTAAAAGATCCACATGGTAATGTGCTGACAAGTGAGGAGTGTGTGCTGAGAAGGTGGAGGGAATATTTTGAAGAGTTGATGAATAAAGAAAATGAGCGAGAGTGTTGTGAAAGTGTAGGTACACGGACCCACAACAGGGGGCGCAATGAACGGACAATAGAGAAAGGTGAATAACAAGTTTTACTGTTGTGAACAGGGCACAACCAATACAACAATTAATACTTTAGAGTTGTAAGTCGAAATCTGCTGGTGTTGTGTGGGCAGGCTCGAAGGTAGGAGACGTCCGTCCCAGTCGAACCGGAACCACCCAGATTTCCTCTGCCACCGAAAACCAGGAGTACTGGAACCGCCAAGTCCCGAATTCCCAGGTGGCCACTGCCTTCGCTCGTCGGATCCGGTACTGCTGGCGGGAAAGAGCACAAACACACAGGTATGGATGCGACAGCACCCAGTAGACGGAGAGGGGAGAAGCCGCCTCCACCTCTTGTAATAATGAAGCAGGAAGGTGAGTACTTATCCGAGCAAGGTGCTTTCTGTAATCAGCTGTCCTGAAATGGTTTAGCAAGGTTTATCAGAGTCCTCAATATATATACTAGCAAAGAAGGTTACCTTAATCTCAAGGCGATATCTCGGCACTGAGGTGGAGACGCTGTCCTGCTGATATACTCCGTCCTGAGTGCAGTCAGCTGTGTCTAGTAATGGGTGACAGCTGTCACCCTGACAGCCTTCGTCGGCGGCAGCGCCCTCTGGTGCCTGGAGCCCGCACTCCAGGCAGGGCGCCCTCTGGTGGTGGTGGGCCAGCAGTACCTCCTCTTCAGCGGCCCACACAACAGGACCCCCCCCTCAACGGGCGCCTCCTGGCGCACGGCCGGGCTTGTCCGGATGGCGTCGGTAGAAGTCGGCCAGGAGGGCCGGGTCCAGGATGAAGCCCTTCTTCACCCAGGAGCGCTCCTCGGGGCCGTACCCCTCCCAGTCCACCAGGTACTGAAAACCCCGGCCCATTCGACGGACATCGAGGAGCCGGCGCACGGTCCAAGCCGGTTCCCCGTCGATGATCCGGGCAGGAGGTGGTGCCGGACCCGGGGTGCAGAGGGGTGAGGTGTGATGGGGCTTTATCCGGGAGACGTGGAATACTGGGTGTATCCGCAGTGAGGCCGGAAGCTGAAGCCTCACTGCGGCGGGATTGATGACTTTGACAACCTTGAAGGGACCGATGTACCGTTCTTGGAGCTTGGGGGAGTCCACTTGAAGGGGAATGTCCTTGGTGGACAACCACACTGCCTGCCCAGGACGGTACGTGGGGGCCGGGGCCCGCCGCCGGTCTGCATGTTTCTTCGCCCTCGTCCGGGCCTTCAACAAAGCAGAGCGGGCAGCACGCCCCACCCGACGGCACTTCCGTAGGTGGGCCTGGACCGAGGGCACACCGACCTCTCCCTCGACCACCGGAAACAAGGGGGGCTGATACCCCAAGCACACCTCAAACGGGGAGAGGCCGGTGGCTGATGACACTTGGCTGTTGTGGGCGTACTCGATCCAGGCCAGGTGGGTACTCCAGGCCGTCGGGTGCGCGGCTGTCACACAGCGTAGTGTCTGCTCCAGTTCTTGGTTGGCCCGCTCTGCTTGCCCGTTGGTCTGGGGGTGGTACCCGGACGAAAGGCTGACCGAGGCCCCCAGTTCCCGGCAGAAGCTCCTCCAGACATGTGAGGTGAACTGGGGACCGCGATCGGAGACGATGTCTGATGGTATGCCATGCAGACGGACGACGTGGTGGACCAGGAGGTCCGCTGTCTCCTGGGCCGTAGGGAGCTTCGGGAGGGCCACGAAGTGGGCCGCCTTGGAGAAACGGTCCACTATCGTGAAGACGACGGTGTTTCCCTGGGACGGCGGGAGACCCGTGACGAAGTCCAGGCCGATATGGGACCAGGGGCGATGAGGCACGGGCAGTGGCTGTAGCTGCCCTGAGGTCTTCTGATGATTGGCCTTGCCCCTGGCACAGGTGGTACAAGCCTGGACGTAGTCCCGGACGTCGGTCTCCAGGGATGCCCACCAGAAGCGTTGCCGGACGACTGCCACGGTCCTTCGCACCCCTGGGTGACAGGAGAGCTTAGAACCGTGACAGAAGTCTAGGACTGCGGCCCTGGCCTCTGGTGGGACATATAGTTTGTTCTTTGGTCCGTCTCCGGGGTCCGGGACACGGGTCAGGGCCTCCCGGACGGTCTTCTCCACGTCCCAGGTGAGGGCGGCCACGATAGCGGACTCCGGGATGATGGGATCCGGGGGATCCGACGGTTCCGTTCTGACCTCCTCTTCGTGCACCCGGGACAATGCATCCGATCGCTGGTTCTTGGTCCCGGGGCGGTAGGTAATCCGGAAGTCAAAACGGCCAAAGAACAATGACCAGCGGGCTTGCCTGGGGTTCAGACGCTTAGCGGTCCTGATGTACTCCAGGTTCCGATGGTCAGTGAAAACCGTGAATGGCACGGCTGTTCCCTCCAACAGATGTCTCCACTCTTCGAGGGCCTCTTTCACAGCAAGGAGTTCCCGATTGCCGACGTCATAATTCCGTTCAGCGGGGGTCTTCCCGCTCTGGGAGAGCACCGCTCCTATCCCTGAGTCCGAGGCATCCACTTCAACCACTAACTGGCGGCTAGGATCGGGCTGCACCAGAACTGGTGCAGACGAGAAGCGCCGTTTCAACTCCTTGAACGCGGCCTCGCACCGGTCCGACCAGGTGAAGGGAACTTTTGGAGAGGTCAGGGCTGTCAGGGGGCTAACTACCTGACTGTAGCCCTTGATGAACCTCCTGTAGAAATTAGCGAAGCCGAGGAACTGTTGCAGCTTCCTACGGCTAGTGGGTTGGGGCCAATCTCTCACCGCCGCAACCTTGGCCGGATCCGGGGCGACGGAGTTAGAGGAGATGATAAACCCCAGGAAGGACAAAGAAGTGCGGTGGAACTCACACTTCTCGCCCTTCACAAACAGACGGTTCTCCAACAACCGCTGCAGGACCTGACGGACATGCCGGACATGAGTCTCAGGATCCGGGGAAAAGATGAGTATATCGTCTAGATATACGAAGACAAACCGGTGCAGGAAGTCCCGCAAGACATCGTTTACCAACGCTTGGAAGGTCGCGGGAGCATTAGTGAGACCGAACGGCATGACCAGGTACTCAAAATGACCTAAGGGGGTGTTGAATGCCGTCTTCCACTCGTCTCCCTTCCGAATCCGAACCAAATGATACGCATTCCTAAGATCCAGCTTGGTGAACATCTTGGCTCCATGCAGGGGGGTGAACACCGAATCTAACAAGGGCAACGGGTATCGATTGCGAACCGTGATCTCGTTCAACCCCCTATAATCAATGCATGGACGAAGCCCGCCATCCTTTTTACCCACAAAAAAGAAACCTGCGCCCATCGGTGAGGTGGAATTCCGGATCAACCCGGCAGCTAAAGAGTCCCGGATGTAGGTCTCCATGGATTCGCGTTCCGGCCGTGAGAGGTTGTACAGCCTACTGGACGGAAACTCACTGCCTGGAACCAAATCAATGGCACAATCATACGGGCGGTGGGGTGGTAGCGTGAGGGCCAGATCCTTGCTGAACACGTCAGCGAGGTCATGGTACTCCGCTGGCACCGCCTTCAGATTGGGCGGGACTCGGACCTCCTCCTTAGCTTGGGAGCCAGGAGGAACCGAGGAACCGAGACACTCCCGATGGCAGGTTTCGCTCCACTGTACCACTACCCCGGACGGCCAATCAATCCGGGGATTGTGCTTCAGCATCCATGGAAACCCTAAAACCACACGGGAGGTGGCCTGAGTCACGAAGAACTCGATCACCTCCCGGTGGTTACCTGACACCACCAGAGTTACTGGAGGTGTCTTGTGCGTGATTGGTGGGAGTAGGGAGCCATCTAGTGCCCGAACCTGCACAGGCGAGGTAAGAGCCACCAGAGGGAGCCCTATCTCCCTGGCCCATCTGCTGTCAAGCAGATTCCCCTCAGAGCCCGTGTCCACCAGTGCTGGGGCTTTCAGGGTTGAATCCTCATATAGGATCGTGACTGGGAGTCGTGTAGCAATGTGGGTGTGTCCCACGTGCATGTTTTGGCCCACCCCTGGCCCAGTCTCTAGGGGCGGGCGTCGGTGTTTAACCGCTCGGGGCAATCGTTTGCCATATGCTCACTCGAGCCACAAACATAACAAGCTCCGTGGGCCCGCCTCCTTTGTGCTTCAGGTGCCCTAAATGTTGCCCTGCTCGTGTCCATAGCTGCGTCAGCAGGGGGAGCCGTAAGCGCACGGAGCGCCGGAACAGAGGAGCGTGGGGACGGCGGAACTCGATCGGACCCGGAAGGGAGAGGGACGACCCGTGCCTGGCCACGCCCTTCGCCTCGCTCCCGGCGACGTTCCTCTAACCGGTTGTCAAGCCGTATGACCAGATCAATGAGCCCGTCTAAATCCCGCGGTTCGTCTTTAGCCACCAGGTGCTCTTTTAGGACCAGAGACAATCCATTTACAAAGGCAGCGCGGAGGGCAGTGCTATTCCAGCCGGATCTCGCTGCCGCGATGCGGAAGGCGACTGCATAGGCAGCTGCGCTCCGACGTCCCTGTCGTATGGACAGTAATGCGGTTGAAGCGGACTCTCCTCTGTTGGGATGATCGAACACCGTTCTGAGCTCCCGTACAAACCCGTCGTATGACTGAAGGAGCCGTGAGCTCTGTTCCCAGAGCGCTGTAGCCCAAGCGCGTGCCTCCCCGCGAAGCAGGTTGATTACATAAGCTACCCTGCTAGCATCAGCTGCGTACATCACGGGACGCTGAGCGAAGACGAGCGAACATTGCATAAGGAAGTCCGCGCACGTCTCCACACAGCCGTCGTACGGTTCTGGAGGGCTTATGTATGCTTCAGGGGACGGAGGAAGGGGCCGTTGAACAACCAGTGGAACGTCATTCTCACACGCAGGGTCCTCGGGAGGGAGAGCCGCAGCGGCGCCCGGAGGGCGCGCTTCCATTTGTGCGGCGAGAGCCTCCACCCTGCGGTTTAGGAGAACGTGCTGCTCGGTCATAAAATCGATCCGAGTGGTGAAAGCGGTGAGGATCCGCTGCAACTCACCGATTACCCCTCCCGAAGCCGCCGCTGCGCCCTGTTCTTCCATTGGCCGTTCAACAGCCGGTTGACGCCCCTCGGGATCCATGACGCTGGCCGAGATATCCTGTTGTGAAAGTGTAGGTACACGGACCCACAACAGGGGGCGCAATGAACGGACAATAGAGAAAGGTGAATAACAAGTTTTACTGTTGTGAACAGGGCACAACCAATACAACAATTAATACTTTAGAGTTGTAAGTCGAAATCTGCTGGTGTTGTGTGGGCAGGCTCGAAGGTAGGAGACGTCCGTCCCAGTCGAACCGGAACCACCCAGATTTCCTCTGCCACCGAAAACCAGGAGTACTGGAACCGCCAAGTCCCGAATTCCCAGGTGGCCACTGCCTTCGCTCGTCGGATCCGGTACTGCTGGCGGGAAAGAGCACAAACACACAGGTATGGATGCGACAGCACCCAGTAGACGGAGAGGGGAGAAGCCGCCTCCACCTCTTGTAATAATGAAGCAGGAAGGTGAGTACTTATCCGAGCAAGGTGCTTTCTGTAATCAGCTGTCCTGAAATGGTTTAGCAAGGTTTATCAGAGTCCTCAATATATATACTAGCAAAGAAGGTTACCTTAATCTCAAGGCGATATCTCGGCACTGAGGTGGAGACGCTGTCCTGCTGATATACTCCGTCCTGAGTGCAGTCAGCTGTGTCTAGTAATGGGTGACAGCTGTCACCCTGACAGCCTTCGTCGGCGGCAGCGCCCTCTGGTGCCTGGAGCCCGCACTCCAGGCAGGGCGCCCTCTGGTGGTGGTGGGCCAGCAGTACCTCCTCTTCAGCGGCCCACACAACAGAGAGAAAAGGCTGGATGATGTGGTGAGAGTAAATCAGGAAGTAAAAGAGATTAGCAAGGAAGAAGTGAGGGCTGCTATGAAGAGGATGAAGAGTGGAAAGGCAGTTGGTCCAGATGACATTCCAATGGAGGCATGGAAATGTCTAGGAGAGATGGCAGTAGAGTTTCTAACCAGATTGTTTAATAAAATCTTGGAAAGTGAGAGGATGCCTGAGGAGTGGAGACGAAGTGTGCTGGTTTCTATTTTCAAGAACAAGGGTGATGTGCAGAGCTGCAGTAACTACAGAGGCATAAAGCTGATCAACCACAGCATGAAGTTATGGGAAAGAGTAGTAGAAGCTAGGCTTAGAAAACAGGTGAAGATCTGTGAGCAGCAATATGGTTTCATGCCGAGAAATAGCACTACAGATGCAATGTTTGCTCTGAGAATACTGTTGGAAAAGTACAGAGAAGGACAGAAAGAGTTACATTGTGTGTTTGTGGACTTAGAAAAAGCTTATGATAGGGTGCCAAGAGAAGAGTTGTGGCATTGTATGATGAAGTCTGCAGTGGCAGAGAAGTATGTTAGGGTAGTGCAGGACATGTACAAAAATAGTGTGACAGCGGTGAGATGCGCAGTCGGAATGACAGACTCATTCAAGGTGGAGGTGGGATTACACCAAGGATCAGCTCTGAGTCCTTTCTTGTTTGCAGTGGTGACGGACAGGTTGACAGATGAGATCAGACAGGAGTCCCCATGGACTATGATGTTTGCAGATGACATTGTGATCTGTAGTGAGAGTAGAGAGCAAGTTGAGTCTAGTCTGGAGAAGTGGAGATATGCTTTGGAGAGAAGGGGAATGAAAGTCAGTAGAAGCAAGACTGAGTACATGTGTGTGAATGGGATGGAGTGCGGTGGAATAGTGCAGTTACAAGGAGTATAAGTGGTGAAAGTAGATGAGTTTAAATATTTGGGGTCAACTGTTCAAAGTAATGGAGAATGTGGTAGAGAGGTGAAGAAGAGAGTGCAGGCAGGGTGGAGTGGGTGGAGAAAGGTGGCAGGAGTGATTTGTGACCGAAGAATATCAGCAAGAGTGAAGGGGAAAGTTTACAAAACAGTAGTGAGACCAGCTATGTTGTATGGTTTAGAGACAGTGGCACTAACAAAAAGACAGGAGGCAGAGCTGGAGGTGGCAGAGCTGAAGATGTTGAGATTCTCTTTGGGAGTGACAAGAATGGACAAGATTAGGAATGAACATATCAGAGGGACAGCTCAGGTGGGACGGTTTGGAGACAAAGTCAGAGAGGCGAGATTGAGATGGTTTGGACATGTGCAGAGGAGGGACCCAGGGTATATAGGGAGAAGGATGCTGAGGATGGAGCCACCAGGCAGGAGGAGAAGAGGGAGAACAAAGAGGAGGTTCATGGATGTGCTGATAGAGGACATGCAGGTGGTTGGTGTGACAGAGGAAGATACAGAGGACAGGGTGAGATGGAAACGATTGATCTGCTGTGGCGACCCCTAACGGGAACAGCCGAAAGACAAAGAAGAAGAAGACGATCAACAGCTTTCATGGGAATGTCTCCATCAGGGTTGGCGAGTGTCGCCATGCAATTCACCAACAGAACAGTAGGGGGCATGATGTTTTTCGTGAAACCAGAAAGTGAGATTCTGGGAAATTAAGTAGTTAGCGGACTAATCACAGACCTTGCGGTGTCCATCATCTCCACGTACAGTTATGATTTTTTGGAGGAGCTCATCAGGCTACGGAGAGGGGCTTAGGGGGGTTCGCAGTGACACAGATGACTACAAATAGCTACAGAGATGCGGATACGGAGTAGCATAAATCGGGCTTTACTGAGTAGTGCCTGTCACTTTAAATGGAAGGAAGCTGCTGCTTGCCACGCCCACCTCATGATATTGAGGGAAGGGCACTTGCTTTCTCCATGTGGGTGTGTCATACAAAGAGAAGGCTCCAAATGTAAAGCGTTTAAAAAAAATCCCCACACTTTATGACCCCTTTAATAAATGGCTGCATGTGCTTTAACTAATTTATCTTGTTGGAAAATCTTTACATCCAGGAAGTACAGTTAGAAAAACTCTTCCACGGTATTTAAGCAAGGATTTTCATTATTCTCCGTGCAGTATTTCTCAAAGATACTAGATGTTTCTCCCTCCGAAGGATCTGTTCAGATCAAGGTTCCCACACGCGGGGGGGTTGGGGGGGTCCGATCTGCCCCGCTGTTGTTCCTTTTTCTCAAGGCGCTGTCCTGCACTGGTCCCGGCGTTGATGACGTCAACAACAGCAACTGCGATCAAGTTAGATCAGGACAGGATTCCATCGAGTACAAGTGAAATCGATTTCAAAATAAAAGTTTTTTTAACGCAGCATCATTTAAATTAAAATATCAGCAAATGATCTTACAAAGATTTTTTTTTAAGTGTTTTAATATATAGGAAAAGTAAAGGGTCATTTACTGTAAGTATTTCTGGTACGTAGGTATGACCAGTATGGTTGTTACGTGCAGTGTGCCAATCTGGAATTTGTTTTTGATAACAAAATTCAGGTACTGTGCAAGACGTCCAGAAGTGGAATTTATTCATTCATTCATTACCAATTCATTTCCGGGTTGGGGTCACAGTGGCAGCTCATTCCACACTTCCATATCCTTGACCAAGTCCTGTAACTCTTCTCGGGGGATTCTAAGGTGTTCCCAAGCCATTTGGAACATATAATCTCTCCAGCGTGTCCTAGGTCGTCCCCGGGCCTCCCCGGTCGGACATCCCTGGAAGACCTCCCCAAGGAGACATCCAGGGGGCATCCTCACCAGGTTCCTGAACCACCTCAACTGGAAGTGCAATTACTGTTCAAATGACCAAA
This sequence comes from Thalassophryne amazonica, assembly GCF_902500255.1. Taxonomy (NCBI): domain Eukaryota; kingdom Metazoa; phylum Chordata; class Actinopteri; order Batrachoidiformes; family Batrachoididae; genus Thalassophryne; species Thalassophryne amazonica. The sequence goes on from NC_047116.1 coordinate 18,034,544, forward strand.
GTTTCAGCTATTTCAGATAAATTCAACCCTAATCCCTATCACACTGTTTTCTAATCTTGGCTCTCTAGACTCAAAGTACAGCACATTTTCCATTTGTTCCTGATTAGTTCAGGAACAAATGGAAGATGTCAAGAGCCTAGTAACTCTGCGATTACTTGATCTTGAGTGGTTTTGGTTAGGATAAGGCAGTGTTTCCCAATTCGGCTTCTTGGGACCCAAAGTAATGCACGTTTTCCATTTGTTCCTGATTAGTTCAGGAACAAATGGAAAATGTGCTGTACTTTGATCTGGAAGTGGAAGTTTCATTTCATTTCAGATAAATGCCATCAGAGCAGATCTGCTCTGATTAGTTCCGGAACAAATGGAATATGTGCATTACTTTAGGTCCCAATGACCCGGATTGGGAAACATTGCCTTATTCTAACCCAAAACCATTCAAGATCAAGTAATTGCAGAGTTACTAGGCTCTTGAAACCCTTTTTCTGATGCAAGAAGCCCTTTCAAAAATGGTGGTCAGTTTCAGGAGAGCAAAAAATTTCACTTTCTTCCAGTTTGTCCACTGTGCAGAACATGATGATGGGTTTAGGGCTGAATGGAAAACAAAGATTTCTGATTTATGTCCTACGTTGTTTGAGAAATATAGTTTAGGAGTACAGCAGGTAGCAGAAGGAGCTGATCTGCCAATATGTAGACCTGGTTTTGAATTCTGCTGATGCTACATGCCTTTGGACAAGACACTTCATTGGACTGGTGATCCGTCCTGGAGGAGTCCTAGAATCTCATCTGTTTTGCACTCTGGCATCCACAGATAAGTGACTGTGTCACGTACTGAGATTGCATTGAGTTTGTAATTGCACATGTGCACTACCGGAAAACTAGCTTCTGCTGTGTTGAGATTGATCAGGTGTATGTTACTAGTTGCAACTGAGAAACAAGCTCAGCATTTGTGAATAAATGTATTTTGCATAAAATACATTTCAGTAAAAAACAACAATATGTTTAAGTACAAGACGATGCTTGGGAATACAAATGAAAACTGGGACATATAAGAAATAAATGTTTGCAATCTCAGTATAACAATCTGTGCTCAGTCTGTAAGTACATGCCACCAGTAAAAAAAATTAATATCTTTATAACATACCAGAAAAAAGCAATTTTTTGTATGTTTATTAAGCATTTGCTCCAAAACTAAGAGAATATGATTACACTTAATCACAGAAATCACTTTTGTCCCTCTGTTTCCGTCCATCCATCCAGCCAACTGAAATTGGTTTTATTTTGAAGGTTAAAGCCGGATGTTGTGTTACGCTGACTAGTTTTACAGCTGACTGAGGTGGAGGGAGGCAGTCAGCCTGCGACAGAAAAACAAGTATGAGTCGAACGTTTGGTATTGTTTTCTTGTTTTAAAAGAAACAGAAAATCACCAAACATAGGGATACGTAGAGTCGACGTAATTTTGTGGCTTTTGGTGGCTTGAGTTAGGTAGTATTTTATTTTTTTATTTATTTTTTTTCGTGTGTCGTTTGGCCGTTCTCGCTGGAGTGAACACTAAGGTAAGCCTCGAAATCACAAATCAACTATTCGAGTTGGTGTTTTCTTTTTTATTTATTTATTTTTGGACGAGATACTTTGTCCTCTCCAAGTACCGTATGTCCATTTACCTTATTAGTTCCGGGAAAATAAATCTCGAACTGTATTTAAAGTTGGGACACAAAAATAAATGTTAGCTTAATTCGCCTGACTTCCAGCATTTGACGCTGCTCTTTGTCCGTTCAGTGACAAATCTGCTCCTGATTCATATAAACTCATTTCTATTAGTTATTCTAATCTGTGTATTGTTGCTGTTCGTGTTTAAGATGTAATTATGTTTGTTCAATCTTACTTATTGTAGTGCTGCTACTGAAGACTTGAGGCTTGTATTTTTATTTTTTGGGCTAATTTTTGTACTATTCTTCTTTGATTGACCATAAAAACACGTTTTTCTCCATTACAAGTCTGCTTGGGAAGTGGATCTGTTAGAAGCACAATAGGCTACACAATGAAACACACTTCAGAAAACACCACACACTGTTGAATGGTGTCACATGTCAGGTTAACTATACAGCATTTAATATCTAGACTTAAAGGGCTTATATTAACGAGCAAGTCACCACACATTTACAAAAAAAAGGCATATTAAACGTATTTAAAAAGTACTCCAACATTATTCCTCCTGAATTAAAAAAAAAAAATCTATTTCAATCTTTGCCTCCTGCTAGCCACGCCTCCTTTCCAAAGGGAGGGACATGCAGTTCTGTCTTTTGTCATTACCCACAATTCAGTGTTGCGCATCCGTGCATGCTTGCGAAATCATTGGAAGAATTGGTGCTGTTATCTTTTATGAAGCAGAAATAAATAAACAAGTATTCTGAACAGAATTCAAGTAGGTTGAGTCAGGTCAGCAGGACTACTTTAGTTCCTTGAAGATGTTTCACTCTTCATCCAGTTGTAGTTGTAGTAATGAGAGACTCAAATATTTATCTTCTGTGGGGTCACCGTGATGTTAAGAAAGTCTTTACATCACTGTGACAACAATAGACTAAGGACTGCCAACATGGCAACACCCAGAGCAGCAATTTTTGGGCTTCATAATGGTTCTTCCGGGGCTCTGTAGAAAAATCTACGGGTGACATTATGAGGGTTTGTCGTGTGTGTGTGTGTGTGTGTTAAGGACCTTGCCCAAGGACCCTTAGTGATTTTTCCAGTCACCACGGAGAAGAGGACACCGGCTACCACAGACTGGAAGAACATTCGCAGGAGTTTATGGCAGATCCTGAAGGACCCTAATCTCCTCAGGAAGTACAGTCTGCTCTGTCCCTTGTATTGAATATAATATAAATTCATTGTGGATCATTACAAATACTTTGATTTGGAAAAAGTACCAAGTATCACACGGTGAGAAGCTGTACTCTTGATGATTGCAGGCAGGGATGGAACCTATGTCCTTGGTGATGTTTGTGTTGGGCTGTTGTGCATGGTGCACAGCAGCTTGTTTGGAAGGACTGAGAGTGATTGTTGGGAGTGTAGGCCATATCAAGGTACAGAGAGTACTGTATGTTGCAGAGCCACACCTATTTTGCAGACACGCCCTCTGCTAAGGGCACCATGGTAACACACTGATTTAGGTCAGACAAGGTTTGCTTAGCAATGACAAGTATGTGAACAAGTGTAACAGATTCCATTACGTGTACTACAGAGTGCTGAACTGTAGGATTCCATTCGGATAAAGTCTTAATTCACTTCTTTTGGTTGTTTAAAAAAATCTGACTAATTGCTGAAATGGAATAAAGTCCATGCTGTAGCAGATATGTGGTTGAGTCCCATTCACTTCAAGCCTGATTTACCGTAATAATCTGACTTCACACCAGGCATTGTGTAGGAGTAGATATTTATCAAGGGCTGACACACAACCTTTCAAGTTCCATCCAAGCTGAGCAGTTAAACATGGTTACAGACTGTAAATTTAAAGGCTAATTGTGTATGGAAAGCATGTTTCATTTACTGGTTTTCTCAAACATTAAATTAAGTTGTTGTGCACCGATACTCATTCAACAACCCTCCTAGTTCGAGTGAAGTCAGTAACTGTTTTTTTACTTCGTGTTTTTTTTTTTTTTTTTGAGATGCTCTGTGGAAGTGGTTGTCAACTCTGGAAGTACAGATTCCTGAAAATCTCCCCGTTTGGTGTTTGAAAATAAAAAAGAAAACTGAGACCTAATTTGAGGAATAGTCTTTTCTTTCTTACATGTACAGTTAAGGGAAATTCAACACTTAATGTCTGCAGCGTGTATTTGCAATATTATTATATACCTTATATTTCTTTATGATCTATGTGTGCTTCTGAGTAACTTCTGATAAGTTTATTTATATACTAAGGATGACTATTTCTGAACAGACTATTAAAGGAATCATCTACTTCATGCCAACTGACAGAAAAGCTTTTAAAATTTTCAAATGAGTTGGCATCAAGTTTATCTGCAGGGTCAGGCCTCGGCTCCCCATGACCCTGAGCAGAAGTAAAGCTCATCTTCAATATTGTTTAAAATGAGAAAGCAAAGTTGTGTTTTTCTCTCTCCTTTTTTGTTTGTTTGTTTTTTTGTGGGATCAATAACTAAAAGCCATGAACCAAACTGAGAGTTTTGGTCGTCTGTTATGACCATAGTTATTTCTGGAACACAACGAGCCTGCTGGTTGGATAAATTTTTGTGGTGTTGCTAAATGTGGAAACTCAGTTGCAAAAAGATTTGGATTTATTAAACTAACTGATGGGGGAATTGTGGCCTGCACCAGGAAACCAAGAGTAATGTTTTGTGCAAAAAACCTATTGTGTACAAAAATGATTTTATTTTTTATGCACACAGACGCCCCCACATAAATGAGTGTAACTTCAAATTGTCTTTCACGCATTACAAAAACAACAAAGGACCTTTTTATGTCTTCAGGCCCCCAGCTTCATTTTTTTTCATGTTCTACACAACTGTTCGTCCCATTGAGAGACTCATTATTTGACACATTTTATCCATGGGAAACTATTCCTGTCACCATCAATCAGATCCTCTGCTAGTCTGTTGAATTACAGTGAAGGACCGCCATATGATGTTGACATCATAAGCGCAACTCCTAAACCGCCTGACGGCACATCATATGAAGATATGCGTGAAGTACAATTCTGGAGACAGTTGGACATTTGTTGTTTTTTGTTTTTTTTTAATATGTATATCGTATTTGTTATTTAAGTGTATAAATAGATTTGTTGGGCTTCTTCAGACAAATGTTGACTACTTAATTAAATGAGATATTTCATCATAAACAATTGAATGTCATGACAGAGTCGGGGGGGGGGGGGGTTGTTTAATCATGGTGTGATCACAGATCTCTCATTTCATATATATCGGGCAAATAACGTACTGTGGTTTGGACCTTTTTAATTATGCCTGTCACGATAACAGTTTTAGCTGGATGATACATTGCCAATACAAACAACATCAATGACAACACCATTTTAAGATGTTTGACATGGTACAAAACTAAAATATAGTAACGTAACTGTAAGGTATATGATACAATGAGTAGTATATTTTATATGCAGTCATTTCGGAATTACTGGCACCCCTTTTTTTTTTTTTGGAGTGTTGTTTGTCCTTCGGCTGCCTCTGTGTGGTCAGCATCCCCTAGTGATGGGTAACAGTTAGTTTATTTTTTAAATTAGAACTGTTTATTTTATTTATTTCTAAAGTTATTGAACAAAAAAGTGCCTTTTTTTAAAGTGAAATTAGGCCTATCATGATAAATTTTGCTAGATGATATATTGTTTCAGAAAATATCACGACAGTAATATCAGCGTCACCTTAAGAAAATTTTATTGTTTTTGTACCACAATACTACATGCACTGGTGGCCTTTTTTTTTTTTTTTTTTTAAGAATTTCTTACTTGCATTTGGTGAAGTCAAGTGTTGTTTCTGTGGAAGGGAACAACCCATGAATTCAAATGCATCTTACGTTATTACTTGTGGTACCACTTTGTCTCATTGATTAGTGCAGATGGAACAAAGTGGTATTGCAGGCCTGGGCTTTGAGTTGCTTGTGAGTGAAACTACATAATGGAAACATATATGACAGTTATTCAACATTCAGAATGTTATTCATACTTGCCAAATACGTACTTAATGTTGTGACTGTGCACATGTCGGTCTTCCTGTGTAACTAAAAAGCAAATTGTTGACTCAGCCATGAGAACTGACCATGAGAACCACTTGTCCTTTGACCAATACTTTACTTCCATTTATAGTTTTGGTTTTCACAGGAATCTGTTACATAACACACTGAACTTCTTCACATTAGCAGATGGCTTTGAGGAATAGGCCTGTTCCTCAGAAGACATTTTTACTTTCTTTAAACACACATGAACAGTAGATCAACACAATAGCTTATCACTTCTTCGGGATTGTGTGGGTGTCTTAGTGGCTTTTCTCTCTAGACATCTTGCTCTCACTCTCTGTTTTTGAAAACTTACTACTCCAGACAGATTGTGGCTGTGATTGGAGAAGTTTTACATAGTTCAAGTTTTGCATTTTCCATCGCCACACACAGTTTTATAGTGGAGAGGAGCAGAGAATGATTATCATACCACAAGACGGATCAAATCTCGGCTTGCATTTCTCATGTGCGTTTTGACAAACAGTAGCTGAACTTTCAAGTGTTCAAGAAAATTCTCTATACCACGTGATCATAAAGCTGTGTAACTGGTAATACAAAATGCAAAGCTTGCACTTTGTACAATTATCTAGTATCAGCCACAGAAGCCTGGAACTTCTTCAGGGTTGTCTGGCTGTCTTGATTGCGTTACTCACTCATCTCTTTTCTTGCACGGTCAGTCAGTTTTTGAGAACTGCCTCCTTTATACTGATTTACTATCGAGTACCACACTGTATTTCTTAAAATTTGTAAATGAGTTCCAAGATGTATTCAGTTTCTTGGAATTGTTCACGCGTCCATCCCCTGATATATTTGTCATGTTGTACAGTTAGTTTTCTCTGAGTTTAACAGGGATAATTTTAGAAATTTTTATATACAGAAGCCTGTTGGTTTTGTTATATATATGATTTATTCTTTTTTTAATGTCATTTTAAAATGAAGACCAGTAATAGTTAAATGGTTCAGATGCTTTTTCTTGCCATTGTATATCCACTGGTTTGCCATTTAGAGTTGTTCTTAAAACCCATTATTTACACTTCTTTAAATCAGCTTCTTATCGAGCCATTTAAAATCAGACTACGTTTAATGTAGCCATTTACTGTAAATATAGTTTACTGGTAAATAATATTTAGTCGATAGTCCATGTAGTAAAGGGGCTTTAAACTGTGATTTTACTGAAAAGACATGCATCACATATTTAGGTTTATTTAATCTCTTCTCTCTGAAGAGGGAAAGAGGGTTTGAGTAATCCTGCAAACAGGCAGACAAACAGAACCACATAATCTACTTGGCGGCGACACTAAATGTTTTGATCTCTCATTTTGAAACATGTAGTTCATGAAGGACATCATGTTGTTGGTGAGATTTGTTATTGTAATCCGAGGAAATTTTGTGTAATAAAATAACAGAACAGTAGTGACTACAGGTGAGGCAGCCTCATTCTTCATCCAAGTGGAACTGCACGAGCACCATGAAATCAGGTCAGAAACATCTTACGTGTAAGGTGGGACGAGCAGCCTGTCCTTATTGAGATGGTTATATCAGAATACTGTTGGATGTTGTCTGGGGGTTTGTTTTTGTTTGTTTGTTTTCTTTTTCTGTGTGTTGTAGTCTTGTGTGCATCTGTAGAAGACTGTGTGACTAAAGGTCACCACAGACAAAAGAGGAAAATGATGCACTCAGACTGTTGATGCCACTGAAAACCTGCAACACACAAGACTGTAGAGGCTGTTGAGATGTCTGTGTGGGAAAGTTGCACCTTTTGTTTATGCCTCCACTTCACCTTTCATTGTTGAAATGATAGATCACTGAAGGATTGGTTTATTTGTCTTTGGATTAATTGAGGCTAGAAAGAGGTTTGATGTTGCAGAAGAGAAGCAGAATGCATCATTTTCAGCTGTTTCTGCCACTTTTTTCTTAAACATTTTTGATTGCTGATGTAATTCTAAATTATTGACATTTCCTTCGTTTGCTCATTCTCTTTTCCTCGTCCTCCATCTTTCTCATCACTTCCCTCCTCGCCACCCGGCTCGAGTTCCTAATTCATGCCTAACAACTGAACTAACAGACTGTTGTCTGCAATGTCCTCATGTCTCCACTGGGCACCAGGCCTAATCCTACTCTGGGATAGCAAGGAAGAAAACGTGATGGGAAGGAGCCGAGAGTGAATAAAGCTGGCCATAGTTTTGTGGTATCTCGGCTATACACTTGTGCCGCAAAGCTCCAGTTGTGGTGTTTGCATTCTGTGGATGATGCACGATGATGTCATTGCCTAAAATTGTTTGGATGGTAATTAAAGATGTTTGGGAGGTAGAGGGCTTAAAATATGATGAGTGGTGTACTTGATGTTTTAACAAGACAGTGACCAGAGTTTCTATATTTATAAATGAAATGGCATATTATGGGATTTAATGTCGGTTGTGCTTTCATTCTTTTGGGGGGGGGAGCAACTATGTTGGGGGTTTTACCTTAGACCATCTAGAAGGACCCGATAGCATGCTCCCCTGAAAGAAAATGTTGTACAATTTAAAGTTAAATGCATTAATTTGATGCACTTTGAGAGCATAATTAAGCTAAGACTATGACTAACTTTGTGTAAACTGGGATTTTTTTTTTTATGCTGTGCTATCTGATTTTTTTTTTGTGTGTGTGTGTGTGTGCTGTTCTTCAGACAGCACAAAATCCCAGTTTACTTTAAACCTGTTAACACCTTGAGACAGAAATTAGTTCACCTTAAGGACAGGATCCCTAGTTAGAAACAGAGCAATGTAGTGTATTCTATCAGATGTCAGGAAAACTGTAACGAACACTACATAGGTGAGACTAAGCAGCTGTTACACAAAAGGCTATACCAGCACCACAGAGAGGCCGCCAGTGGACCTCAGTCTGCAGTTCATCTCCACCTTAAAGACACTAACCACATGTTTGAGGATAAGGAACTTAAAATCTTAGCCAGAGAGGAGTGAAGAAGGCAGTATATGTGAAACCCAGCCTTAACCGAGGAGGGGCTCTGAGATGCACTTTGTCCCATGTTTACAATGGGGTACTCAGGTCCAAGCAGTTTCAGTCTTTTGTTCATGGTAATGAGTCATTCACATCATTGGGAGACTCGTCAGGAGAGGTGTCAGTCCCGTCGTTAGGAGGGACAGCTACCCTGTCATTAGGAGGGTGCTAACTAGAGCACAATAGGTGCTAATTAAAAGCAATTGTTTAGTCACTAGCCAATAGCAGTCTGCCTCTCAGTAGGAGGGGTCTGGTTAGGTTTAAAACTCCAGCTTTTGTGGCTTTTGTTTGTTCTTCTTGACAAGAGTCAAGACAGAAGTCAGACTACCAGAGCAAGAATTTTAGCTGAGGAAGCTTCTGCGATTTGAAGCGGAACATCCTCGTGTCAAGCAACCCAGTCCAGTCGAAGATTCAAGCTTCTCTACTATGGAAACCACCTGGACAACTGAGAGCCTTCACAGAAACTGATTAAAATAGTTTGGTTTAGTGAATAATTGCGGTGGATGTTGTAGTGTTTAACATTGTCAGAATGCAGTGGTGTGTTGAATACAGCCTCCTAGTTCTACTGCATTTGTTTCTAAGAACTTGTGTTCATACAGTGAGGAATGTTGTGGAGATGGAAGAGCAGACTGACATTACTTTAGAGATGGTAGAACTCCTCCTCTTTAGACAGAAAAACATAACTGTTAATTCACAAATGCCCTCAAAACTGCTCGTTAAACTCTAATTAATGGTCAGTAGCGCTCCTACACTGTCCTTATGGGTGTATGGAGCGCCTATTACCTAGCGGAAAATTGCTGGGTAATGTGCGTGAGACAGGGTAGGGAGTGTAACCCAACACTTCATTAGAGGGAGAAACTCTGGACAAAAACGCAGAACTTTTGATGTAGGAAAAGCATCTGTATAAGCAGATAGAAGCATAAACTGCACCTTTACCATGTCTGTGTAGGGAGTTATCTGTTCATTCACAGTCTTTACATTTCAATACCACAGTGTAAACACAAGATGTATTAATACAGTATCAACTTGTGTCAAATGAAGATGCTGATCCATACCAATTCTGGATCCTGAGCTAGCAGTAGTAGCTAAAAAGAAGAGATGTAAGAACAAGAAAAAGAGAGTGACCGAGTAAGTGGCCAGACAAGAGCAAATCTTAAATGGGCTTCTATTCAATGGAGTGACTTTTGCAAAGTAAAACATTACTGAGTAGGGAGTGTGAGTATTTGAGGGCCGATCTGTAATTATGACTGAGTAAACATGAAATGCATTTAGAAACTGTAAAAATGCCACTCACAAAAATAAATAAATAAAACGTTTTTTGTGAAATAAGGCTTTAATGCCAGTAAAAGTGTTGTCACACTATGACGGTTTGAGTAAACTCATTACTAACGAAATAATTTGGTGGTGAATATTGCTTAATCTGCCAGTCTCCAGTGGGTTTGGACCTCTGATGGGCAAATGACTTCACATTTCTACTGGTTATACAAAGTCTCTTTATGATTTAAGGTTGTAGAAGAAACCTTAAAGCATAGTTTTGACTAGACATTGCAGAAAAATGTGTGCCATCTTTATCCTTTTTGAGGTTTGGTATTTAATTGTTTTGAAAACACAAATTACATCTGAAATTGAAAGAATGCTTTAGCTCATGAATCAGTGGAGTTTGTGTGACTCACAATGAGTTGAGCAATTGTTTGCTAGTTTATTTACTATGTCATTGTCAGTAAAGGCGTCAGCAGACCCTTTATGCTCCAATTGATTTAATGAAGTGGACATTTTCCCTTTTGGTTGCGCCAGTGCACAAACATGCACTCTGCAGACAAATGATCAGTTATCTCACTCGGAGCACAAGTACTTTGCTTATCTGTACTTCACAGAATGGTCCACGTTCCAACTTTCCCTTAGAGCATCACAACCCCATTACGTGATGGATCCCTTAGAGATTTTGCCTCATTAACAATTTCTCGGCATGTGTACAAATGTTTCTGAAAGCAATATCATTTTATTCTTAATTTCTTTCCCAGCCCTGTCACAACAGTCATTACTTAATGGTTGTATGCGTGTTGCTGCAACAAAAGATTTTAACCCCTGAGTAATTGTTTTTGGATAAATCAATAATTGTTTTGTTTCATAAACCTTGGTAAATTGAAAAATACCCTCAAACAGCAATTCGTATCTTCTTCATATATGCTACTTTGATACCAACAGCCCAAAACAATTTATGGTGAGATGGCGAAAAGCTGTATTTGTTTTTTCCCCTTGATGAATGGCTTCAAATTAAATTAATTGAATACAATATTTGCTAGTTATTTGTATTATAAATGACTCGATCAACTATTTGTGGGTTGTAAAATTATAAATTTAAGCATGCCATAGTTTGAGGAATGAGACTTCTGGCCCCATCTTATGATTTCATTTTCAAAGAACAAAGGGAAAACCATCTCTCTTTTTATGAAGCTGTCATCTATTTGTGGCAGTAACTGGCACATACTGTGGTATGTGGTCAGTGCATTTTATGAAGGGGGCTGTAAAATTTTGTATGTTCACTAATTTAGAGGCAACAGCATTCCAGAGGAGCTTGTACAAGTGCTGTTCTGCCAGACTGGGGGAAAAAAGTCTATGTTCATATTTCTGTTAACCATCAGTGTTGGGAAGAAAAAGCCTGTCATCTTGGAAAGGGTCAGATTATGTGAGTAAGGTGGTGGATACATTTGGGGGGTATGTGTGTGCGCTCGCTCTCTCTTGTACCTTATTTGCACTTTCAGCAGATTCATGAGGTTTGAATAAGGGTGTATTCATACTGTCTATTCTGGACTGTGCCTAAGCACATTACACCCTTCAAATCTGGTCTGTTTGACTTGTGTGAGCGCTCAGTCTGGCCTGACTTGCAGAGTTGGTGTGGGACACAGTCCAGCAGGACCCGGCTGTTGCCACATGTAGGTTGACCACATAAAACGGTAGAGCATTTACTACTAATATAATATTACTGTTACTACTTGGATAATACAGTCTTCAATGCTTTCAAAAACGTTGGGTTACAAATGGTTCTGGTTACTTACCTTACTGATGAATGTAAATTCTGGTCAGTCCTCAGTCATCATCTGCTACATGCAAAAAAAATTTTTGTCATGCATGCACTATGATTTATTCAGTGTTTCTCAGATTTTTTTTTTTTTCTTTTCAGGACTGGTGGTACACACCAGAAAACCAAACTTGGTTTGCACTGTGCAGAAAAATGTGTAGCACTCTGGAACACAACAGTGAAAGTGTCTACATTAATTAGGAAATCCTACCATAGTCCTACAAATCTTTTATCATTTGTTTAAAAAAAAACCCCTGCAAAAATACAGATGTATTTTTTGATGAAATGAACACTTTTAACAATGAGTGGGTATATTGCATAAAAATGTCACATGTGCATATTAAAAAAATATTTAAAAGACTAGGATCATTCAGTTTCAGCATCACTAAACTCACTTCTGCCAACTGCATGGGTACAAACAGAATATTTTGCTATAAGTAAAATTTAAAGTGCATATTTATTGGTAGAATCTCTTTGTTCATCACTGTCAGATCTCTGGTTGCATGAACTACTTTTTTTTTTTTTTTTTTTTTTGAAGGTTTGACTCCAGAACCCCCTGTTAAACATTTCTCATTATTATTTTATCACCTTGCTGTAGTAACACTGGAAAGTAAGACAAGTAGTTACTTAGTTACGCCTGAATGTTGAGGTCCTAGAGAAGGCCAATGGCACACCCACATTTCATCTGGCTACGGTAGATAAATGGTTATTTTAGAGACGTGGGAGTGGACCGGTGGTTGCCATTGAGGACCCAAAGCTGATCTGTGGTGTTGTGGATGTGGCAATGTGCACCACCTGCACATGTGCCCCGACTTGATGTTTTTTCTTTGTCCTTGTTTGTCAATTGCATGGAGTGGTTGATCAGTTTGTTAATGCAAATTAATTTATCACAAAAGATTTACTACCAAAGGTTTTAAAATGCATGCAAGCTAGTATGGCAGAGTTGGGGGTATACGATTTTGTGAGCTTGCTCACAAGTCTCCATTTACCTTTGTAGTGATTAATATGTTTGAAGCAACCTGGTGTCTTTTGAGGTGTAAGAGCTGCTGAGATGAATTTAAACTATAAGAAAGTGCACTGCAGGGGCTCTAAGCTCCTAGGCTGATTTCACTAATAATTACTTCTTCAGCCAGACAGGGATCACTGAAGTAAGCTTGTTTCAAAATTCTGTCAAATTGAAAATCCTGTGTAGTTTAGAGTCCACATAGGATGGCCGGATTGTGTGTCTTTAGATTGTAATCTTTTTTCCTCCCGTCATTGTGACAGCTCCATGAGAGTATTAATACCTAATGTGATAGAATAGATCATGAGGAATGCTTTTCAAGTCATTCCCTCAAGATAAGTGAGGATTATCTGATTTACTGAATCTGTAAATGCACACAGGGAAAGTCGGTGAGAGCATCTTGAGGCCTGTCGCCATTGCGCACTTTTGCTAGGGCATGGATTATGGGTGGAATTATCAGGATGGAATTCAATGCAAGTGACAACCTGCCAAAGGCATTAGTGCCTCTTTAATGCGCAAGCAAAGAGCAGTGTTGTCAGAATTGCAAAATTAACAGGAAAAGCTCTAACGAGGACGTGCCAAGTGGGCCAGTAGCTATGGACAGCTGGCTCTTAATAAAAGAGGTGTTGTCCTGTGTCTACATTTATAGACATGTCTCAAGCAGAATCACCTGGATGTTTTTAGTGAACATATTTCACCTGTTTTCACCCACATTCGCTATTTCAGGCTTCACTTTCCAACATTTTTACTCTTATCCATGTAACAGTCAAAAAAACAAAGCTGTTTTGTTTTTTTTCCCTCCTCCCACCCTCCCACTCCAAACTACTAAAAACTAGTTTTATAATAAATTTAGTTATTAAAACTTTACCATTTTGTAGTCTTGAAATTGTTCACAAACTACAGTTAGACTGACTGAAAATATTTTCTGTGGAAAACCTAAAGCTTTTTAAACTAGGGATGCACTGATCTACAATTTTTCACTTCTGAGCTGATCCCGATACCTGAATTTGGATATCTGCCAGTATCGATATTTTTCCGACCCCATACCAGAACTCTGTTTGCTTTAATATTATGATTATCATTATTGTTTATTTTATGAGGATTTTCTTAAAAAAAAGGAGACCTGAAAGTTCAGCTACAATTTGCCAGAAGGTGTATTTAAGATGAACGCCTAGATTTGATGTTTTGGTGAAAGAATTAAGTACTTTTATTTTTTTTATAGACTTTTATAGCCTCATTCTTATAGACGTAAAGAGAAAAGACAGCTCTGTCTCTCCTTCTCAATTTTCAATTTCAATGGAGCTTTATTGATATGGGAGACATATGTTTACATTGTCAAAGCAAGTGTTAAGAGTATAAATTAAGTCCTCTGTCTGTCTGTCTCCCTCTGAATGTCTGTCTCTCTCCCCCTCTTTGTCTGTGTCTCTCTCCCTCCTTCTCTCCTTCTCAGTTTTCAATTTCAACGCTTTATTAACATGGGAAATATGTTTACATTGTCAAAGCAAATGTTAAGAGTAAAAATTAAGTTCTCTCACTGTTTTCATGCTGCGCAAACTTTGAACTTTTTGGAAACACGAAGCCTTTCAACTGTAAATTTCTAAATGGGCAATTCTATGGTAATGGAATTACAACAGCAGCAAAATCTGGACATATGGCATCTAACCATGACAGATTAGCTCAGATTGTAATTCTGTTACTGTAGAATTGCCCAAATGTATCATCAGTGACGCCCACGTGCAGGATTTCAGTGGAGATTCTTTTCCCTTTCAGTGGGCAGAATCTCTGTTCGGCTGTCCTCCTGAGCTACGATCTGAGCTGGCGATTCATTGCATTTCACATCCTTGGAACACTGAAGCGGCTAACATTTTAGCATGCATTTTCAGCAACAAGTCGGTTCATTTTTTGGAAAATCCGTGGTCGATGAACAGACAATTTGAAGCTGAGAATTGGGCAGAAATTTGCCGCTGCCCTCAGCTTCAAACACTGCGGAAGAGAGCTCTCTCTCAAACAGCTCAGCATTTAATTCTGATTTGAATTTGGCATGCCAACAAATTTGCAATCTTTCAAATGTGTTCTTAACATGAAAAGTATATCCATTTTCTAAACTTCCTTGTTCCAAAAGTGTCACTGTAGGGCTGGAGCCTATCCTAGTAGTCACTGGGCGAGAGGTGGGGTACACCTTGGACAGGCTGCCAGTCTGTCATAGGGCTGACACAGAGATAGACATCTTCACACTCACTTATACCTTTGGCCAATTTAGAGTTTCCACACAAACACGGGGAGAACATGCAAATCCCACACAGAGGGGATCAGGCCAAATTTGAATCTAGGATCTTCTGTTAGTACAATGTTGTTTTGACTTGGGCTTGCTCAGTGGATCAATATCTGATACACATATTTTGGCAGAAGTTTATGCTGGGTGGTGTTTGAGATACAATTCAAAATGGATACTGGATGACCTTGAACCAGGGCCCTTCTTATGCCATTGTGTATACAGTGTCATTGAGAAATTTTAAATTATTTAGAGGTTATTCCATCATTACTTTCTTTTTTCCTTAGTGTGACATAATTGCTTAGGGTTTGATATTTAACTCTGGTAGAGAACATGTACAATAGCCGTTATGGGCCTTTCACATCGGAAGCCTCAGCCACGGCATAAGCGTCACGGATTGGTCTAAAAAGTATTATTTTCAAAGAGATGCCTTGCGTTTTCAGACAAAAACCAAGCTAAAACGACGCCTCCCAGGAGCGCATGTCGCCGCTTGTCATCAGTTGCCGCGGTCAAAGTTCAACGCAATCCAACTTTTGCTGCTGTGCACTGTGATGTAGCTTCGCCCTGTCCAATAGAAATAAGGCATCAGGCCAAAACACTGAAGACCACAGTGGCAGAAACCACTGATCTGTATAAAACACTGTTATATACAGATCAGTGACAGAAAC
The DNA here is from genome assembly GCF_902500255.1 of Thalassophryne amazonica. NCBI lineage: Eukaryota > Metazoa > Chordata > Actinopteri > Batrachoidiformes > Batrachoididae > Thalassophryne > Thalassophryne amazonica. The sequence goes on from NC_047116.1 coordinate 18,050,299, forward strand.
GTGTCACAGAACTGCTCATTTATACATGGTAGTTTTCTGAAGAAAATCCTCACAAAAAGGTTTGTTTTGTTTTTTTTACCTCAAAATTAATTTCTGATCACTGTAAAAAACCCCCAGAAAAAAACAACTTTAGAACACGTGTAAATAAAATAGTAAAAAAAAAGAAAAAAAAGATTCTTTAGAAACCTTTCTTCATCTGTAAATTAAAACCATAACTTACATGTTATTTCAGATTAGATGATTTCTTGTTTCACATAAGGAAGGTTGGACATTTATTTTTAGATAAATAAAATGGCATGGAAATGTGTACATTTTTAAGTCTGGTAGATTATTCATATTTCATTTCAACCAGAAAACAAATGCTGTAAATAAATACAAATGTTTCTTATAAATGCAACAGGAGGTAATTTATCAATGACTGCAGTGTGATTGTAAAGTAGGATTTCTTAATGTGGCATAAACCTCATGATGAAATCATTTTTTAATTGAGTCATTTCAACTTGTAATTACATCAGAATATGTGATTGCCTTTAATGCTGTGATCAGGACAGAGTAATTTCTAAAATATGAATTTGACTAGTGATTGTGAATGATTTAAAATGTGCACAACAGGCTTCTACCTGTGCAAATGTCTTTTGACTTTGCTTTGATTTTGTGGACATTTTTAATGATCCATTCATTATTGTTAAAATGTAAAATGAAACAGCTTTTTAAAAAATGATAAAATAGTTGCTGTTTAACAAGCCTTTTATTTAGAAGCAGGTGTTGGTTTGCTGGATTCTCGTGACATTTAACCAGATGAATGTGTCTTCAGCAGCTTTGACCTCTGGTGGTGGTGTAGAAGACACTTTTCTCCCATTTTGAAGAGCAGAGATGTTTTCTTCTTGCTGGACTTCATTGTGTTCAACTCATCACTGGACGTTTTTGAAGTGCGTCTGAATTTAGGGGGCCTGCACAGCAAATGTTCCTGATTGTAGGAGAAATAACAAATATTTCTTAAATATATGAAGAAACGCTAAACAGGAAAACCCCCCTGGAAAAAAAAAAGCCCTAAAAAAATCTAAGTTATTTAAAGTTGAGCTTTTGTGGTCTCAGAAGCAACAAAAAAAGCTGTAGCTTTTTTTTTAAATTTTTTTTATTAAAAATAAAAATAGACTGAACCATTTACAAATGAAAGTGTTCACTCAGCTCAACTGTGCTAAAAGGCTAAGCTAACCTTAGCCGAGTAAAACTTCAGCAGTGCAGTAACATTTTATTTTTAAATTATTCTCACCTTAGACTAAGCTGCAGAACTAAGCGCCGTTTATCATACTGGGTGTTTGTATGTATCCAAAAGTGAAGAATTTTGTATTGAGTCGGTCTGCTCCATCATCCAGGCTGCCTGTCTCACTCTGCCCCGGAATGATGCCTGAACTCCGGCTGCTCCATGCGACACTGCACGCTGTCGCGGTTTGATCGATCCTCACTCGGCTCGCATCACTCCGAAAAGTACCTCGGGAAAAAAAAAGCTTCTCTCAGCAGGGTGATGGTAGACTCGTTATTCTGCTGTTTTTTTTTTTTTTTTTTTTAAAGCTTTTTTGTGGTTCTACAGATCCAAGATGGTGATCGCTCAGCTTTTGGAGTTGTGGGAAAATCCAGAGTGTGACATAGCAACCCCTGCCCGCTTGTCGCGTTGAACATGTTAACGCCCCCAAGGCGCCTGACACAACCGGACACATTAACTGTTTACAGTTGCGATGTGAAAGGCCCTTTAGGACATTAACGGTGCCCTGTTGTGTTGTCCCACTTTGACAAGTGCAAATTTGTTGTTTTAAAGTGTTTTGATGTGGAGTTTTCTGAGATAATGAGCTTGAGAACCATGACACCGGTCACAGAAGTTGAATCCTGTTGTGCCTATCCAAATACTTGCAGAGCCTTCTTAACAAGAGGGAATAAAGGAGCATTTTGATTACCTCATCTGAGTTGCATACAATGCCAACAAAATTATCTCTCAGAAGAAGTGTCTTATCACAGGCAAGGAGCTTTCCTCTCTGGTGTGGCTGTGCTTGAGATTGTGTTTTAGTGCTTTTAGATTAATTTGTTACACATTTATCTAAGACAGTCTGACATCTGAAGGCAAAGCTGCAGTAACTTTGTGGAGAGATTCGTCACTAAAAGTCCAAAATCCAACCAACTGAGCCACAGTTCAGCTAACTATATCTATGATAATACAGTGCTGATATAACTTGTGTTGACCATATGTATGATTTAGAACATGTGCATTTTGATATTGCTCTTTTTAATGTTTTTGGGGTATTTATTTTTATGGTGACAAGCATTATACTCTGTCCAGAAATATGTTGCAGTTTACTTTGGCGTTTGTTCTGTTTCTGAACTGAGCAGCGTGATGGCTACTCTAATCCACTCAGGCCTTTTCTGTCTCAAGTGCAAACATCCAGTACCAACACACAACGGTTGTAGGAAATCCTGCTTTATTTATGAGATGCTTTTCTGAAAGTCCCACAGGGTTCTCTAGAGAATACAGGACAGCACACTCACAGTATTTGTAGACTCTGTCCCTGTCTCTTAGACACTTGCATTTGCATGCATATAAATGCAATTATATACACTTGCTGCAGGGGTTCTCTGTGCTTTTTGTGTAGTTTTGATTTGTTAAAAACACAGTTCATTTAAATGTAACCTCAGTCCTCATCAGTAGTGCAGGCAGAGCCCTTGGAAGATTGTTGCTGAATGTGGTGCACCAATGCTCAGTCCACACTGAATCACCTTGTAGCCACCAAAGAATAGGGTTGGGTATCGAGAACCGGTTCTTTTCGGGTATCATTAAGAAATGATTTGATCCACTGACACATAGCCTTTATGCTTAGCGATTCCTTTATCAGTCCTTCAGAGCGGCCGTTGTTTTTGAGAGTGTTTATTAGGAAAACTATAATTTGTCTACATTGACTGCAGACCCTGCAGTGGTTCTGTAATCAACCGCTTCTGGTTGTCAGCTATGCTTGAAGCAACGAAGCAGTGCTCTGACCTGCTGCTTCGTTGGTTCTCTGCTTCGCTGCTTTTCAGAAGCGACAACTCCGCTTCTTAACCCCCCTTAAAGCCATTAAAATGTCAAATGTGTGTCACTTTTATGCGGATTAAAGTCACTAACTGAGCTCTTGTCTTGCTGTGGGCAAGAAATGAGAATCGTCCTCCGTTCTGTTTGTACCGCTCCAAACACTGCACCGCTCTCTGCTGAGTCAAGTTAGAAAGATACGAGGTTTATTAGAAAACTAACCAGTAGTTTTATAAAAAAAACAAAAACTATATGGATTTGAATCATGTGCGATTACACCAGACATGCTTGAACCCTCATGTGCATGCGTGAGTTTTTTCATGCGTGTCGGTGACGTCATCCGCCTGTGGGCAGGCTTTGAGTGAGCACTGGTCCAGCCCTCTCGGCTGAAATCCTTTGAGACGCTGCTGGAGACAGCGCGCGTTGCTTTATCAAAATTTTTTCAGGACCTGTGAGAGATATCCGAGTGGACACTATTCGAGAAATTCACCTGGTTCTCAGTGAAAAGTTTAACGGCTGATGAGAGATTGTGGAGTTTCTTTCACTTTAAGGACAGCTCACAAAGCGGATCGGCGCGGTCAGAGGTGGCGTCCGTCTGGCTGTTTCGAGCTGAAAACATCCTAATTTAAGGCTCTGTTCACCCAGGTCGTCTTCAGAGAACAGAGAAGTTTCAGAAGAAGTCGGCATGAGGAGTTTATGCGGACATTCCACTGTTAAAGTTGATTTTGTAATGAAAGAACGTGCGGGCAAATTCGCCCAGTCGGTTCCATGACGACGCCGCAAATCCATCTGCGCCGCGACAGGAAAAACACCTCCGTGTTGAAAACCATTTGTAAAATTCAGGCAGCTTTTGATGGCTTTCAACAAGTGAGTATCTGAGAAATTGTTAAACAGCTGGGCATGTTCCAACTTGTCCGTTAAGGTTTCCAATGGAGGTGTTTTTCCTGTCGCAACCCCCCCGCGGTCAGGTCCGGCCCGACATGCGAATCTGCCCGCACGTTCTTTCATTACAAAATCTCCTTTAACAGTGGAATGTCCGCATAAACTCCTCATGCTGACCTCTTCTGAAACTTCTCTGACGATGACCTGGGTGAACAGAGCCTGAAATGTGGAAGTTTTCAGCTTGAAACAGCGAGATGCCGCCGCCTCGGAGCGCAGATCGCCGTCAGGCACCGTGGGCCGTCCTTAAAGCGACACTTACAGACCAAAATCTCTCATCAGCCGTTAAAATTTTTACCGAAAACCAGCTGAATTTATCGAACGGTGTCCACTCAGTTGTGCCTTACAGTTTTTGAAAAGTTTGATCAAACAAAGCAGCAGTCTCTGAGCCATTCGTAAACAATGAAAAAATCGACAAGAGGGTGGGCCACTCCTCACTCAAAGACTGCCCACAGGCGAATGATGTAACCGACAGGCGTGAAAAAACTCTCGCATGCCCACGAGGGTTCAAGCATGTCTGATGTAATCACACGTGATTCAAATCCATATGGTTTTTGAAAAAAAATGTCGGATACTTTTCTAATAGACCTCGTAGTCCAGTGTGAAGTAATAACTTCAAAGTGAATCGGCATTTCAAATCAAATGACACCTCCTTTCCAAATGTTGTAATACAGACAACAAACCAAAACATTTATTTTTCTCCCAAAATGAGACGTTGTCCATGTTTTATGAATTACATCCTGACGTGCAGTGCAGCCGGCGAGCTCAGCTTAGAGGCTATGGAGTTACATTTGTGCCATTAATATGTGAAAGTAAATGCTTTTGACAAAAGCTATAGATTTTCTTTACTTCTATTTATGTCTAGAGATCAAGGATCCAGTGACCAATTTCATATTTATTTACTTTAAGACTCAGTAAAATGTTGTTGACATAGAAACCTGTAAAGCCTACTTTTAGTTCACAGAAAATTCACAAGAGGTATCGATAAGGAATCGGATCGATAAGCGGAACCGATAATGTTATCAAGAGCCCTCCATATCAAAGAATACTGTAAAATTTTTAAAAACCTTAAAGTGGAAAGTTTACGAAAGCAGATGAGGTAATGAACTGTTTTGTGTGTCAGTGTAGCTACCTGAATGTGTAAGTTTCCAAGTATTTGTTGGGATCTCAGTGTACTTCAGCAAAAAAGCCTCCAGCTGTGTGCCCATAGCAGCATTCAAGAGTAGACCATGTACTTTAGGGGAGGTGATGGTCTAGTGGTTAAGGTGTTGGGCTTGAGTCCAGAAGCTCATGGGTTGAAATCCCTGCCTGACTGGAAAATCACTAAGGGCCCTTGGGCAAGGCCTTTAATCCCCTATTGCTCCTGGTGTGTAGTGAGCGCCTTGTATGGCAGCACGCTGACATCGGGGTGAATGTGAGGCATAATTGTAATGCGCTTTGAGCGTCTGATGCAGATGGAAAAGCGCTATATAAATGCAGTCCATTTACCATTTATTTACTTTAGCATGTCTGTCTGAAGAGGGAGTGGCTGGGTGCACACGCAGCCAAAATTGCACTGATCAGAATCCTCACCCCTCCATATTTTCAGTAAAATGTCTGTTTTCATCATAAATAACTCACCCGTTTAGTGTCAGATGGTGCCAGATCCGTTCCGCTTTGTGTGCAAGTATCGTACTGCAAACTATCAAATTATCGTCATTGTCATGTGACTGCTACTGATTTAAAAAATCACGGGTAACATGATTAATGATTTAAGAAAAAAAAAAAGGGTTCCCGCTGCAAACAAGTTCTTGTGGGTCACCTGGTACATTTATGGACTCAGGAAAGACCAGCGCACACAGATGACATCACGGGTAAGATGCGGAATCAAAATGAATAGCCACTTTGTTTTTTAAAGGTGAGCACTATGTAAGTGACTTGTGATTGGTTGGGAATATTAAGTTGTCTAAAGTTTATATGCATTTTGTTTTAGGTGTAGCACTCAATCACTGTTTGGTCACCTGGTTCTACTCTCTGCAAGTGTAATATTTAGAAAAATACAAGTGTCTGATCAGGACTCTGTATAAAATATTATCAGGATCTGGGCAAGAAAATTTCATTAGGACATTCCTAGTTTTTATTGTTCTTTGTTTGCCTGCCATCGCCGTGTTTTGAATGGCTGCATGTTCCATCTTGCGCATCAGACTTGCCTTCCGGTTCTAGTTTGAGGAAAAAAAATGTGTATTTGTCTACATCCCTACCTCAGTAATCCACACTGCTGGTTTTGCAAGCCTGCAATGCTTAAAAAAGGAAAAAAAGCAAAGTTTTGCCAAACTGTCAGCCTAACATTGAAACATCTTGTCATAATCATACCATCAAAGTTACATTTGATGTTTTGCAGAAAAAATTTTGAACAACATATTGCATTGGCTATTTGCTGTGCTTGAGATATTGTACTGTCTACCATTATTGAGGCATTCAATACATTTTTGTATGCTATCTTTCTTAATGCTAGGGCACACAATACTGAGATAAAGTACAAAATAAGCTTAAATTCTTTGTGTGCATTCCGAGAAAACATGCAGGGAGCAGATAATTGAGAAAAGAAATTCCCCCAATCTCAGTGTGTAGTTGTTGTTCCACCCTCATTTATTGTCTTGTGGAAAATTCTTGCATCAGACCAGCAAGAGGGCAAGCACACAGGGATGTCATGTATTATTTCAGTGGAATGATACTAAAATTGTGGCACATGGGGAATAAGTAGTTGACATTCAGTGCCGGATGTTCCTTTAACACATGCCATTTTCATCTTTGTCATCCTGTTGTTTAACCTCATGGACATTATATCAACAGTGTTATGTAACTTTCACACACACATGCATGCAACCCCCTGTCAGTTTTACGCCACTTGTTCCCAGCTTCCCATGTGTTCTGAATTCCTGTGTGTGTTGGAAATCCCGGACAAATTTAGATTTTCCGGAAGCAATTAAAATAATCATGTCCTTAAGCACTTTGTTGTCCTAGAAAGTTACTTGTACATTTCTTACCTTAACCCTCTGGAGTCATCTGGACATGGAGAAGCGTCAAAGTCACATGACTGAATTAAGCGGTCGCCCCATAAAATCCACCACACTCTGTTTCCTTTTGAATGTATGTTGAAAGTGCAGACTTCAAACTATATAACAGTTTTTAAAATGTTGTTGTTAGGCCCAGTAAAACTTGAATCATGATTAATAATTTTCTCCAGGCTTTATCCTGAATATTATGATAATGTGTGGGGCGGTGCGTCATGCAACACGGGCGTGAACGGGAGTTTCTCTTCCTCTTTTCTCCTCTTTGGCCGGTGCAATTACAAGGGGAAAAAAAACATGACTTTCCCTTCATCATTGGTGGAAAATGCACAACTTAAAACAATCAAAAATGGTCACCAACCCACGTATTTATTTCTGGAGCGGCACTTTGTGTAGCACGTGCATGAACCAGAGTTTGTCTTTCTCTTTTCTCCTGTCTGGCCAGAACAATTACATGGGGGAGAAAATCACAACTTGCCCTTTATCATTGGTCACTGCTTCAACACACCTGAGTCAGTTAATGAGGTCATTAGCAGCACTCTGGAGAACTTGACTGCATACTGAGGAGGTAATTCAGCTGTTTGATTCATGTGTTTTGGACCAGGGACACATCTAAAAGGTGCAGGACACCAACCCTTGAGAGCTGGAGTTGAAGACTGCAGGTCTAGTGCTAGAAAAAGCAAATGAATCACAAACTAGGTAGGTTTGCATATACCCACCTTATTTCATGCCATTCGGCGATCCCATTATTGAGAAAATGCATCATGAAATAAAAAGCATCGTACATGGTCAAACCCGAAGCCATGAACATTGCAAAAAGAGCATCAAATTAGCAAACCAGAGAACGTTTTGATACTTGTCTGGCTTTTCGACGTCAAAATTCCAGAAACAAGTTTGTTTGGGATAATTTTGCAGTTATTAGTGTTAACACATTGCTATGAATTACAGCTCCACCTAGTGTTTTTCACCAGCCATTTTTTTTCAATACGCTTGTGTTTTTCCTGACATTCAACAACTCCTGGTTTATGCTGCCCAATAACTTTTTGTGCCTCAAGAAAAAATAAAAATCAGCACAAAAACAATAAGGTCCTTACACTAGCTTCGCTGGTGCTTGGACCCTAATAAAACCACACAGCTAAAACATGACAATAAAATGGACTATTGGGATCTGTTAAACACATTGCACTTAACTAAACAAAGGGGCTTCAACCAGAAGTAGACACATTGTCTCGTCTGCTGAATTGCTTCTTTTTCATTCGGTTTAAACCCAAAATGTTCTCACACGAGAGCTGTGGAGTACGGCTTTGAAAAAAGTCCATTTTACTTCCAACTGTCATGAACAGAAGTTGGTCGAGCATGTCCTTATTCACTGCCAAAAGTATTGAGAACAAGAAGCATACATGAGGGACATCAGGAAGCTTGGAGTGAGAGGTACATTTAACAAATGCTTGAAACCAGGACAGAAAGTTTGGTTCACTGTCTGAAATATTCAGTACTTTTCTATAGAATTTAGTCAGCATTAAAAACTAGAGTTTTGTTTTTGTTTAGCCTTTGTGTATTTTAGCGTGAAGAGGACAGATGTCTCTGTCCACACTCCAAAACAGTATGTGGTGGTAATGCACCTAAATGCTGATTGCCACCCAACATAAAACCAAAGAAAAGTATGACTTCTTTCAAACGATCTGACTGGAAATACACAAACACTTTACCAGTTTTGTAACACAGTCTTCGCTTCAGATTTCACCATCGCTGACTCTGTAGCTGTGTGTACAGCCAAACTGTCACAGTGTACCTTCACCATTAAGCTAAAGGAGTTTTTGCATATATTTTCTTTTCATTTATGTATTTTTATTTTTTCCTTGTCATTCAGTTCAGGCATTGCATACATTTTTTTTTTTTTTTTTTTTTTTTATGACAGTGAAAACTCTGCTGTTTATTCTGCCATCATGAAGGTAAAATGTTGGTGACGTTCTTATGTAAACAAGTGTGTATGTGTATGCATGAAATGGCCAATACCAAGCTCAGGAAAACCGGTCAGGCCTGCAAGCTAGTTTAATCTTGTGTTGAATCTTCTGTTGTTGGATTTCTCCATGAAATCTTTATTTGAGATGATATCTGGGTAGAAAGTGTTATATTCTCAGACAGGCAATTTGTGATGCTAATGGAAGTATTTTGCACAGGCTGGGGTCTACATACAACTAATATCTACAGTCTACAACAAATATTTGCAGTTGGTTAATTAGCAGATTTACTGTTGATCATTTTCCAGTTATTGCACAGTTGCTGCCACTCTAACTGAAGTACTCCTGATTGTATCCAGTCAGTAGTATACAAATAATGAATGTTCAATGGTACGAACATTTAATTTGGTGACAGCCGGAACATACCATTCAACGAGGCTGTTCCAGCTTTCACCGAATTAAATATTTGTTAAATTTAAAGACTGTGCAAACATTCATTATTTGTTTTTTTATAATGGCTAAAATAGATTTTTGTCATTTGATATTTTATTAATTTGTAAACAACAGAACAGGAACTTACATTTTGGTGTTCCTCTGCTGCCAAAGTCCAAATTGTGACATGTAGTCCAGTGTTGTTGCACACTGACTTCGGACTTCCATTTAAAAAAAAAAAGAGAAAAAAAAAAAGACTTTGTGTAGTTCCACAGTCCAGCCAAAAATCATGTCAGTTTTTCATCTGAACAGTTGTTCGTTCATTCATTCATTCATTCATTCATTCATTCAACAGGTATACATTTTGTTGCACCAATATTTTGACAATGTTCTTTGCTCATAGCTCTGTTAGTCTATTGTGTCTGAGCCTGAAGGCAGCACCTGATCAAAGGGAATAATTTAGCACCATAGTTGAAGGAGAAGCACATAGGAGGGCTGTGGAGCAGAAGGTACAGAGAGAAGGTAAAAGTCAAGCGGGGAAGAGTCAGCAGCAGTTTGTGTTACACAGGGAAAGAGGAACTGAAAGTTTTCCAAACAAGCTAGTCTTGCTGTACAACAGATTCTTTCAAAATTGAGTGCTGATGTAATTAAAAAATAAACGTAACGGTCCACTGGTTGATTTCTGGATCTTTCCTAGATTCATCTCTGGTACTGCCTAAATAGTTAACATAAACATATTCATTAATAGTCTCACACACAGCTAGCTCTGTTATGATAATAAATATATTGACTTGTTTTACGATATATGAACATGGCTTCATTTTTTTCTGACTTCGTGCAGCATCTGAGCATGTTTTTCTTTGTTTGTTTTTGTAGCAACAAAGCCAAATGAACAGAAAATAAATATGTGTAAGATTCTTTGCTGTAATGTTTGCGCTGCACTGCTGTTGCTCCATGTTTTGGGGTGTGTGTGTGTGTGTGTGTGTGTGTTGGGTGGGCAGGGGTCTCAGACAGTTCAAGCCACACACAGAGTGACAGTGAAGCAGATGAAGTGAAGATATGTTACTCCACACTAATAGGTGTTTGTCTCAACAACTGTATAAGTCCAGCCAGAAGCTTTGGAACAATAAGTCCTAATGAACTTTATTTGATGGGAGCAGTTTAAGTTTAAGCGAAATGAGAGTGGAAGGGAAAGGGGAAACCGTAACAGAGGAGAGCTTATTAACGTGAATGAGCCGGTGTGTTGACTGCTTAAGGCCCCTTTATTTACTTCAGTGCACTCAGTTATTTTAGATGCACATTGCAGCATATTGGAGTTGAAACTTAAGTTTTAATTTGCTGGTATTTGCATCCAAATCAGGTGAATGTTTAGAAACTTAAATCGTACCTCCAATAACCAGAAACCTGGGGCAGGTAGATAGGAAATGACAAAAACACCTCGCTGTGGAAACTCAGTTTGCACATTGATGTGCAAACTAAAAACTGCAGATGTTCTCACACTCATTTCATTTCAGCTGTATAATCGACTTTAAAATCCTTTCGTATAGAGTATAAATGTCCAAAGCTTATTGTGATACATTATTGTAATTGTTTTATCATCAACCCTCAAAGCCACAATTGTCATACAAATGTACTTGTTCCTGTTTTAAAGATTAATGGTGTCACCTATTGTCATAGCTTCCACTTTTACTTTTTACTGAGTAACCCTGCTAATGGACATACAGACTTGAGGGTAAAAAAAATACCGTAGAGTTAAACTGGGTCACTTTGCTTTTTAGATTTATTCACTATTCTTTTCTACTGACATACAGAAATCTTCAGCCAGATCAGGTGTTTTGGCAGACTGTTGGTAGTAATATGGTTTGAAAGTAAACATGCCAATGGTGTTTCCTCTCTGACACTAGATGGGCGTTTAAACACCTCTGTGTTCCTTGAGCAGAAGCAGAAAAGTATTAACTAGTTCACGGAATCAGTGTTGCATTTTCATGTGCTCAGGATTGTTTGTGAACGTGACCCAGATTGGGTTGAAGTATATTGTCTCTGTTGGGAGGTTGTAGTCTGTCACAGCACCTGCTGTACAAAGTTTGGATTTTGCTTCCAGACACAGACGTGAAGGAGATGGGCCTTTAAATGTGTGTTTGGACGGTATGTGCTGCAGATAAGTCTGTCAAAAGCCCTAAAGCTGTTCTGCAGGCAGCAAAAGTGTGAACAAAACAGGAGAGGAAGATTTATGTAACAGGAAAACGGAAGCTTCAGATATCCTCTGTCAACATCTTATTGTATGGTTAAGTCAGTCAAATTGAGGATTGTTTTTTAATATGTCCAGCATGTTGTCATCTTTGCATAATTAACTGTTGAGCATCAAATATTTAACTTGCATACTTGAGTTTTTACAAACACACACACAACAGACGGCTCTCTGCATATTGGTAACTCATGTACAAGATGGGAGATTTATTATATCCATATACAGTGGCTTGCAAAAGTATTCAGCCCCTTGGTATTTCACACATTTTAATTTGTTTATGGCATTTCAAATACAAAAAGTAAATCAGGTTTCTCAGTATAAAAATTTCTAAAATGATCATCCTTAGACTCAGACTCAAAGTAAATCTCTACAACTTGATATCAATTAATTAAAAATGTAAAAGCCTAGATGATGAGTTGTATAAGCAATCAGCCCCTTTGGTATAATGCCTGTAAATAAGCAGTTTAGTTGCCAGTTTTCTTCAGACAAGTCAGGGGATGGATACATGAACATTTCCAAGTCACTGAATATGTCTTGAACGTAATTTACATCAGTTATGAAGAAATACAAACAGTATGGCACTGTATGGTAAGTCTGTGTGGAGTAGACAGTTCTCAAAAACTGAGTGACTGTGCAAGAAGGAGACGAGTGAGGAAAGCCACCAAGACACCCAGACAACCCAGAAAAAGTTACAGGCTTCTGTGACTGTGATTGGAGAAATTTTGCATAGTGAATGTTTTGCATTTTGTATCCCCAGTTCAAAGAGGTTAATAAGAACTACAGTTTGTGGTGGCACTGATTCCACACCTCATTCCCAGGAATGAGGCGTGGTGGCCATTTTAATTACAGGCAAGTCAAGAGGCGGCGCCCATAGACGCTCAGTTAGTCTCATCAAGAAACAGGTGGAATGTCAGTGCTGAGTGCCTTCATTATGAATCGCAGGATTTATTATTAATACATACATGCTAATCTTAGCCTGTTAGCAATGCTAAGGAGCTAGTGTTACCATAAAACCTACTAGCATAACAGGCTAACATTAGCATGAGGTGACAATGTCTCCATTGTGAGCAGTGGGATTTTTAAAGTTACAATTGAGCTTATAAAATTCATACTGCACATCTTCAGGTAATTTTGAATTTTGCCTGGAAAAAATGACAATCTAACTGTAGTTTTTAGTTTTTCGGCAGACAGACGAACTGACATCACCATGCCTCTCTACTCTGATTGGCTGTCGCCCTATGCTTCCCAGCATCCCTCGTGCAAGTCGAGGGAAGCCCCACGTGGTCTCTGACATTGCTATGGTCTCTATCATAGCCTGTATGGGTTGCTACCATTATTACAACCCCTGGCAAAAATTATGGAATCACCGGCCTCGGAGGATGTTCATTCAGTTGTTTAATTTTGTAGAAAAAAAGCAGATCACAGACATGACACAAAACTAAAGTCATTTCAAATGGCAACTTTCTGGCTTTAAGAAACACTATAAGAAATCAAGAAAAAAGATTGTGGCAGTCAGTAACTGTTACTTTTTTAGACCAAGCAGAGGAAAAAAATATGGAATCACTCAATTCTGAGGAAAAAATTATGGAATCACCCTGTAAATTTTCATCCCCAAAACTAACACCTGCATCAAATCACATCTGCTCATTGATATTGACCCTATCCCATGACATTGACCCTATGTGTCTTTTTGCAAGGAATGTTTTCACAGTTTTTGCTCTATGGCAAGATGCATTATCATCTTGAAAAATGATTTCATCATCCCCAAACATCCTTTCAATTGTCCAAAATATCAACGTAAACTTGTGCATTTATTGATGATGTAATGACAGCCATCTCCCCAGTGCCTTTACCTGACATGCAGCCCCATATCATCAATGACTGTGGAAATTTACATGTTCTCTTCAGGCAGTCATCTTTATAAATCCCATTGGAACGGCACCAAACAAAAGTTCCAGCATCATCACCTTGCCCAATGCAGATTCGAGATTCATCACTGAATATGACTTTCATCCAGTCATCCACAGTCCACGATTGCTTTTCCTTAGCCCATTGTAACCTTGTTTTTTTCTGTTTAGGTGTTAATGATGGCTTTCTTTTAACTTTTCTGTATGTAAATCCCATTTCCTTTAGGTGGTTTCTTACAGTTCGGTGACAGACGTTGACTCCAGTTTCCTCCCATTCGTTCCTCATTTGTTTTGTTGTGCATTTTTCGATTTTTGAGACATATTGCTTTAAGTTTTCTGTCTTGACGCTTTGATGTCTTCCTTGGTCTACCAGTATGTTTGCCTTTAACAACCTTCCCATGTTGTTTGTATTTGGTCCAGAGTTTAGACACAGCTGACTGTGAACAACCAACATCTTTTGCAACATTGCGTGATGATTTACCCTCTTTTAAGAGTTTGATAATCCTCTCCTTTGTTTCAATTGACATCTCTTGTGTTGGAGCCATGATTCATGTCAGTCCACTTGGTGCAACAGCTCTCCAAGGTGTGATCACTCCTTTTTAGACGCAGACTAACGAACAGATGTGATTTGATGCAGGTGTTAGTTTTGGGGATGAAAATTTACAGGGTGATTCCATAATTTTTTCCTCAGAATTGAGTGATTCCATATTTTTTTCCTCTGCTTGGTCTAAAAAAGTAACAGTTACTGACTGCCACAATCTTTTTTCTTGATTTCTTATAGTGTTTCTTAAAGCCAGAAAGTTGCCATTTGAAATGACTTTAGTTTTGTGTCATGTCTGTGATCTGCTTTTTTTCTACAAAATTAAACAACTGAATGAACATCCTCCGAGGCCGGTGATTCCATAATTTTTGCCAGGGGTTGTAATAATGGTAGCAACCCATACAGGCTATGATAGAGACCATAGCAATGTCAGAGACCACGTGGGGCTTCCCTCGACTTGCACGAGGGATGCTGGGAAGCATAGGGCGACAGCCAATCAGAGTAGAGAGGCATGGTGATGTCAGTTCATCTGTCTGCCGAAAAACTAAAAACTACAGTTAGATTGTCATTTTTTCCAGGCAAAATTCAAAATTACCTGAAGATGTGCAGTATGAATTTTATAAGCTCAATTGTAACTTTAAAAATCCCACTGCTCACAATGGAGACATTGTCACCTCATGCTAATGTTAGCCTGTTATGCTAGTAGGTTTTATGGTAACACTAGCTCCTTAGCATTGCTAACAGGCTAAGATTAGCATGTATGTATTAATAATAAATCCAGTCAGCTGTGTCTAAACTCTGGACCAAATACAAACAACATGGGAAGGTTGTTAAAGGCAAACATACTGGTAGACCAAGGAAGACATCAAAGCGTCAAGACAGAAAACTTAAAGCAATATGTCTCAAAAATCGAAAAATGCACAACAAAACAAATGAGGAACGAATGGGAGGAAACTGGAGTCAACGTCTGTCACCGAACTGTAAGAAACCGCCTAAAGGAAATGGGATTTACATACAGAAAAGTTAAAAGAAAGCCATCATTAACACCTAAACAGAAAAAAACAAGGTTACAATGGGCTAAGGAAAAGCAATCGTGGACTGTGGATGACTGGATGAAAGTCATATTCAGTGATGAATCTCGAATCTGCATTGGGCAAGGTGATGATGCTGGAACTTTTGTTTGGTGCCGTTCCAATGGGATTTATAAAGATGACTGCCTGAAGAGAACATGTAAATTTCCACAGTCATTGATGATATGGGGCTGCATGTCAGGTAAAGGCACTGGGGAGATGGCTGTCATTACATCATCAATAAATGCACAAGTTTACGTTGATATTTTGGACAATTGAAAGGATGTTTGGGGATGATGAAATCATTTTTCAAGATGATAATGCATCTTGCCATAGAGCAAAAACTGTGAAAACATTCCTTGCAAAAAGACACATAGGGTCAATGTCATGGGATAGGGTCAATATCAACGAGCAGATGTGATTTGATGCAGGTGTTAGTTTTGGGGATGAAAATTTACAGGGTGATTCCATAATTTATTCCTCAGAATTGAGTGATTCCATATTTTTTTTTCCTCTGCTTGGTCTAAAAAAGTAACTGTTACTGACTGCCACAATCTTTTTTTCTTGATTTCTTATAGTGTTTCTTAAAGCCAGAAAGTTGCCATTTGAAATGACTTTAGTTTTGTGTCATGTCTGTGATCTGCTTTTTTTCTACAAAATTAAACTGAATGAACATCCTCTGAGGCCGGTGATTCCATAATTTTTGCCAGGGGTTGTAGTTCAAGGCTGTCTAATTTTTTTCCCTTTAGGGGAACTATTTATTAATTTTTTACAGACAACATGAATTTTGATCATATTGGCAATGTGTTATTTTAAATCCCCCATTTAACGGCTAACAAAATTGTAGTGGTGCCAAAGAAAATTCTTTTTATGACTTAAATCTTAAAAACCCAAAAGCAGTAGGTTCAGGAGTAGACTGCTCTTTAAAGTGTGCTCACAAAAAGCTTAAAATGACTGCAGGATCAGCGTGATGTCACATTTGCTTACACAGTTATGTAGTTAACATCAAGTGTGAATGAGTCCTTGTAACAGACAACAGTGTTCAAGTACAACATTGCAAATTTTGGTTCATGTTGTTAACTCACCAGTGGTGTGGGAGAAAACTTATTTCCTTTCTGTCCAACGTTTGACCGAATACAAATTGGCAAAGTATGGAGGAAAGCATCCTCTGCAAAGGAATAACACCATACATTCTCATTTACAGGGTACAGTACAGTTCACAGCACTTGTGAAGTTTATGGCCGTTGAAACACTTCTTTCACCTGGAAGTGACCCCAATTTTATTTTTCCACCACACAAACACAGTTGTCCTACCTCCTTTCAAATAGACACAGTATCACCTCAGGTTTTCCCTCATCTCCTGCAGTTGTTGGAAAGCAAAGCGAACATCATCATACATCAAAGCCCTTCACTACATTTCCCCACTGTGTTCTACACCGCTTTTGTTGTTGTGCCAAGGGACATGATACCACGCTGTCAGATATGGAGGCGAAAATAGAGGCAGGCCTGCCCTTTGTACTTGTGAACGTGTTGTTAATAGAAGATAGCAAAACTATATTAATTGTGAGAGGATGCTGTGATTAAATATTAATCTGGGTGAACTGTGACAGTTTCCAAACCATAAATGGTAACACAAGGAGCAAATAAATCCTGAACCTTCGCTGCTCAAGGCTGCAGGAACAAGTTTGTTCAGGGTGATGCAGGCGTGGCAGAGCTTGCAGCTCTACTTGTGAGCCACCTTTGACCCCAGACCTTTCCAAGCCGACATAAGAGCAGGTCATGTGCCTGGCTTTGGTAAAATGCATCCAGCGTGTCCAACAGCACCGATTAGCCATCTGTAGCCTGCTGAGCTGAAAATTGAGATTTTTTTGGGGGGGGGGGAGAGGGGGAGGTCAGTCATCTGGGAAGATTTTCTTGTACCGACAGCACTCTGACACCTGACATATTTTCTAAACCAACGTAAGTTTGACCTGGAGCACAGACAGTTCAGACAGTTTAATTGAGTCGAGTGAAACACAGCTGCCTTTTTTCATTTGCAATGAGCTACGATGATTAATAGATTATGGAGTTAATCACCATCTAGTTTGGCAATCGGTTAATCACTGTGGGGCTTTTTTATGTCCACATTGCGATACCAGCTTTTTAAACATGATGTGAATATTCATATTCATCTCTCTCTGACAGTAAAATGAAGAGCTTTGTGTTGTCGCCAAAATAAGACATTGAGGATGTCATCTTGGGTTTTAACAAATGCTGGTTGACATTTTTCATCATGTTTTGGACATTTTGTAGTCCAAACAACTGATAGATTATTCCTGAAAATAATCAGGATGTTGACAGATAATGAAAATAATTAGTTGCAACTCAATAAAATATGTTGGGATTTTATTTTGTCTTTTTGCATCGGGGAGAGGCAAAGCTGTGTGTCAAAGTTAGAGATGTGAATCTTTCAATATATCACATTTCGGTACCAATTCATGGGGTCACGATTCAATTCAAGATTATTTTTGATTCAAAATTCCATTTTCAATTCTAAATCAGTTCAGTATTTTAAACCAAAGTACCACCAACTAATCCAAAAATAATCGATATGGTAATGAAGAATTAATTAATTGATTACAAAAATAGTCATTGGTTACCACCCTAAAGGAAAATATTAGTCACCCCAATTAGGATTACGTAAAATAAATTGTTTTTATATATATATATATATATATATATATATATATATATACACACACACACACACACCAATGTTTCCATATAGAAACAATAACGTTAACATTTTATCAATTACTATCAAATATTTACGCACGTTTCAACCATTTGTGGATGGGTTTGCCTGCGTGTGCATGTCTTTGGGATTATAGCCTTTGTATGACACTCTGGTGGACTGTACCCATGACTGATGCCATGGATGATTCCCAGCATCGCGATGAGCCAGCCTGCCTTGTCGATGAGTGTGAGCTGGCTGTTCTTCAGGCCAAAGTTGATGATGGCGAACTCATGGTCAACACATACCTGTAGGCCTAGCAACGGTGGCAAAGGGGACAGTGACGGAGATGGTGGAAGAGGCCATGGATCCAGCGCCGGAGACAGTTTGGTTTTATACCTGCTTTCAGCCACGTGATCGTGAATGTTTCTTTTGGATTTTGTTTAAGCGTTGAGGTCGACGTTCACTTGGCTTTTCGTTCTTTAGTTTTGGTTTTGTTTTATTCCTTTCATTCATTTCTTTGTTGAAGTCTTTGCAGATGTTGTCAATAAATTTCGTTTTAAGTTCTGTTTTGATTTTGCTTGATTCACAGGTTTTTTGGTGATAGGAAAGGTACGGGATCTTTCAGGAGTAAGAAGTCGGTGATGGGGGGGAGCAGGATCCAGAGTTTGTGTCGGGGGAGCAGCAGGGGGAAATGGGGGAAGAGCAGGGAGGGAGTTGTGAATTGTCCGTCAGTCGATTGGTCCTGGTCCAGATACTCCACAGTCTCCTCCCTGGCAGAAGCATTGAATTGACATGGTATGAATAATAATGACGAAGCCTACACTCAAGGCCTAGAGGCATCTCTGTATCAAATGGAAAAACATGGAAAAACCAAACTGGATAAAATTCCAATTTTTAAGGTAACTCCCCTGTCACACTTAGACCACCCAGTGCCTGTAGTCATGACAACCTTCTCAACAATGTTGGTTGGCTCTGTTCAGCAGAGGAGCTTTGATGGAATGACAAAAAAATGAAAGTGACAAGCGGAAAATTGCTTGTTAACAGAGAGTGGGTGAAGAAAGAATAGACTTCCAGATTTAAGATATATTTGTCGCCATGTTAAATCCACAAATGTTTTGTCTTTTAAGAAGCACCATAAAACTTGTACCAAGTCAACAGATCGATACTGGCTTCATTGAGGTGACCGCAGATAAAATGTGAACAGTCAGTAGAATCATACATGCCAGTGTCACAGCAGCTCATATCTAAATGCTTAAATTAATGAGAAATGCCAAAACAAGAGGAACCGTTTCGATCTCCTGTTAGATTTTAGACCGTCTAAAACCTGTGGTCGACTGAAAACTGTTTTAGCTGGTTTAGTTTGTTTGCCCAAAAACCTATAAAGACCTTTGAGAAAACCTACGAAGTCCTGGTATAAACTTACATTTAAATGTCATATGATCACTGTGTACCCTTTAGTTGATGTACTACCATCTGTACTTGTTGTTTATTATATTGTGATCATTGTAGGTTGGTTTACTGGCTATTTATGCTGTTTGTATTTTGGCAGCCTCTGTTTGTTCAGGATCGCCACGTTGGTGCCAGTACAAATCTGCGTTGGGATTTACTTATCTTCTGAGGTCTGAGAGGATCAGATGTATACAGAGCTGATTAGCTGCAACAAGGAAGATTTACATCCTATTTACAATGTACTAAAAACTTAGATAATACAGCAAAAACATTCGGCCAGTGGCAAAGTATGGAGAATTTGGGTTCTTTCTAAAACACTTGTTTTAGAATGTTTCATTGAACCCCTCTTATAGCAGTAATGCAATCACATCATAATTGCTAACAATCCAGTATGACGCATGATTTCTCTTCGTCATGTGTCGGGCATAAAACTTGTGATATACACAATGACCTTCAAAAAACTGAAAGTACAGTAACTCAGGTCCAAAATGTCAACCACAGAAATCACTCTAAGAGAACAACAACAACAACAAAAAGGTTTCCTCAAAATACAACCGAGAAGTATTCGCTGTTTTAACATTTCCCATAATCCCTCTGGTGGCCTCCTGCGCTTCCCAGAATGCACCGCGACACTGGCAGACTTCCGGCGTTTCAAAGCCATGTAAATAATGGCTAGCGAGGATGTAGATGGCGTTGATTCAGCGAGTTTACGAGCAATTATGATGAAGACACATTGAAGACAAGTTGAGAGGGTTATCTAGAGGAGGTGTAGCACCTGTGATGAACTTCTGCTGTGCCCCGATGTTGTCTTGTTGTCCACACTTCAAGAGGTGTGTTTACATTGTGCCCTAAACTGAAATTCTGCTGAAACTGACCTCTCGCGTAAGTCATGAACCGCGAGGCAGCATGAGATTCACAGCTGTGAAACATCTTAAATCTTAAACTAAACCTTTGTGCGCTAACTAAATATCAAAACAAAGTACAGGAAGTTAGCATGGACTCTGTGCTAAAAGAAAAACTAACCACTCCTGGGATTCACACAGGGGATAAGTAGTGAATTTCTTAGCAGTTACAGTACATTATACACAGATAGTAAGACTAAAAGAGAAATGATGACTTTTTGCAGAAACGGTACATGCTCCCTCACCTTTTTTGAGACAGAATGTAAAATTGCAGTCTAAAAATATCAAAAATCTGCCTAAAGTTGAAGGCAGGATCCCTCTCACACCCACCTGTAAGTACATCATTTTCTTCTTCTTTCGGCTGCTTGATTTGAGGGTCGCCACAGCAGATCATCTGTCTTCATCTCAGCTTGTCCCCTGCCTACTCACCACACTAACTAAATGTCAGTAATTGGTACGTGAAGAAATTCAGTAATGTCGACTGCTCTTTAGCTGTGAAAGGTAGATTAAAAAGACATTTTAAGACTGTCGGAACCCTGAGGTCTGGTTTCATTGTATGAACCACATCATTTCGAGTTCCATTAGATCCCTTTAAACCACACTCTGTGCAGTGGCTGCAGTGCTGTCTGGGTCTGTATTCTCGTATTTCAGTTTATTCAGTCCACTCCAAATGCTTCAGACAGCTAAGGCCACTAGGGAGTAAACTAGTGGCTCTTCCTGTGTGGAGCAGCTACTGTGGGGAGTAACGGACAGAGGAGGAGGGAATGTTCTCCCATTGGCTGACTACCAGCTGTCTTTGACCTGACTGCCAAACACAGAAAGCTCTGAAAGACATTTTTTTAAAAGGGTCCTTTTCTTTTTTTAATAATCCTCTTCTAGTTCCCTTTTTTGTGCATTGTTTGAAAGAGCCTGTGAGCCTCCCCCACCTCAGTGTGGAGCGTAGCGGACTCGGCAATCTGCCGCTCATCTTTCCGGAGGGTCACAAGGACCACGAGCTCTCAGACCATTAAATTTTTAACCCCATCTGTCCTTTTAAAGATTCTTCTGTTGGGTACATGTGACTCTCATGGAAAAGTCTCATATCAGCGTGAGTGTTAATCATATCAAGGAAGCTTTCAGTGTCTCTGATTAAATTAGATAAAAACCTTTACCCTCAGCTGAGTGATTCACACTATTTAAATGTAGAAATTTGCATAAATCGCTTTGAGTTGTATTTTTCTGTTTCACGTTTCTGACAGCTGCCAGCAGCTGACTGTGTTGATGGTGGAGCTGCCACTCGGGCATGTTTGCCCACAAAAGAGGACCAACTTGATTTGTTGTGGCATTTCCATCGCTCTTCCTAATGAGCCGGGTTGTCAAGGAGATGGAGAACTTGCTATCGTTGATGAGTGGGAGCAAAGTATTCATGCTAGGTTGAGAAACTGACCTGTTAGCTTGTCAGTTTGAAAGGAGACACAAGAGAGACAGTGAAGTGGACTCATCTTGTGTTTTCAGTTTTAACATTTTTCTCTGCTTCAGTATCGTACCCTTTTAAGATTAGGCTTAAAACTTTCCTTTTTGCTAGGGCTGGATCAGGTGACCCTGAACCATCCCTTAGTTATGCTGCTATAGACTTAGACTGCTGGGGGGTTCCCATGATGCACTGAGTGTTTCTTTCTCTTTTTGCTCTGTATGCACCACTCTGCATTTAATCATTAGTGATTGATCTCTGCTTCCCTCCACAGCATGTCTTTTTCCTGGTTCTCTCCCTCAGCCCCAACCAGTCCCAGCAGAAGACTGCCCCTCCTTGAGCCTGGTTCTGCTGGAGGTTTCTTCCTGTTAAAAGGGAGTTTTTCCTTCCCACTGTCGCCAAGTGCTTGCTCACAGGGGGTTGTTTTGACCGTTGGGATTTTTATATAATTATTGTATGGCCTTGCCTTACAATATAAAGCGCCTTGGGGCAACTGTTTGTTGTAATTTGGCGCTATATAAATAAAATTGATTGATTGATTTTCCTGCACCAAACCAGAACTTTTGGGTTTTTGTTTTCTTTTCCTTATTGAACCAAGTGTCCAGTTTTAGATTACGTCTGTTATGCTCCTTGTCCAATATGTGGTCCTAACCAGGCCTAACTGGACCCTGCGTGAACGGTTATTGCACTGCTGCTTGTTGATTGCCTGCAACGTTTGGCTACACTGTGGTGGAGTTATTTCTGAATTAATAAGATGTAATACAAATGAAGTGAAGTGTTGGTCTAATGATGATATACACCACAAGCACGTATTGTATGGCTGAGGCAATAAAATGATCATGCTAATGTGTATCACTAAAATTTACATAGATAACGATAAGAATTGGACATTTATAATCCATGTGCAGATTTAACAGCCTATTACACAGCAGACATAATCAGTTTTTAGCTTTCATATCAAAGTGGACAATTATGTTCTACTGCATAGTGTTCTTTGAGCTGTGGGGTGGGAATAAAGCACTGGAAACAGGGCTTACAAAAAGAAAAAAGAGGCATCATCATCTAAAGCTGAGGAAGGGTTTTATTTGCACTAATACTTGCAGCATGATGAAAACATAAAGACACAGAGGCTCCATTCTGTGAACAAAGATTAGCGTTTAGCAAAACTACCCACACTGAAGACCAAGAAACATCTTCTGTCCTGACCTTTCACAGTGAAAGCCCCAGAAATCAAGGTATATTGCAGGACTGGAGCAACGTATTTGGAGGAGGGGAATGGAGTCTCCTGCTCAGTCTCCCTCAACTTTCGCATAATGGAGCGGTACCAGACCCACTCACACCGTGCATCTGAAGCATGACTCTGCCAGAATGTAGCGGCGTATTATTATCCTGCAGCAAGCGTCACGTCAGACACACGCGGTGCATGCAGCAGTCGCACCTGTATGTATTTACAACGGGTTGCATTTCAGCTGTGACATCGCTGCTCAATCTTTCCACATCATTTGTCTGATACTTTTCTTCTACACTCTGTGGCTTTGGACAGGATAGTTTTGGTGTTTGTGTGTTTACATTCATTCATACACTGAAGCAGTGTGAATCAGAATTTAAAATTTTAAACTCTTCTATGAACCTTTTAAACATATATTGGTCATTCTGAACATTTTGAATACCTTGGAAAATCTGGAGCTGCTGCAGTTTAGAAAATACAGCTGCATTTGAAGTAACACTCAGGACGAAAAGGGCCTGGTCATTTTCATGCTATTTGTCCCGGATCGAGATGTTGGCACCTATCCCATTGGGGTCATATTAGCCTAGTTGCGTTATCATCTCCTGAATGATGTGAATACATGTCTCAGCTAGGTCCTAGACTAAATATTGAACATTTAAAAAACATGAGAGAAATTATCGTCATGAAAAACTTTCTAAAGATCTTCTAAAATGATCAAAAATAACAATTTTCTCATCTATCTTTCAGCATGTTTTTACCTTACTGCTCTTTTTTTTTTTTTAAACAGGAACAACAAAATGCCTTGGTGTGTACTCCTAGTAGTCTAGACTAGTTTCCTCCAGCCTGAAGGATAAATATCAGTTTAAAAAAATTAACTCATCTGTTCCCAATCCAGCAGCCGTAGTTTGACAGTCTGCTTTCATGCCTTCGGTCATGTGGAAGTGTTTACGTCACTCACATCTCACCATAAATCTGCCTCAGTGGGTTGTTGTTAATTCTCTGGAACATTCCAGCTGACTTGTTTTTGCTGTTGTTTTGTCTTTGCTGTGGTGGTGGTGTTCACTGGGTAAATGAAGTTTTTGGTAAATCCTGTATCCAGCCTGTGAGGAAATCCAGTTTGACGGCTTTAGCGACGGCAAGCAGAGACACATTCAGAAGTGCAGCGTTCCATTTTGCAAACACTGTACCTGATTTTTGCTCTTTGTTGAAGAGACTGATGAGCTCCTGGTTTTTGTCATCTGATAGTAACTCCAAAAATCTATTCAGTCATGGCTGCACCCTCTCCAAGGTTCTGGCCTAATTAAATGGAATTGTATAATTTCAGTCCAAAGAAAAGGGGGCGTAAAAACCTCACACCCAGTGCCTTGGAGTGTTCCTATTTGCATGCCATAAAACATCGACTGTGCAGAAGATATCAGTCTTTCCAGCCGTAATGGAATCTTTTATGCAGTCTAATTTGTGCGGCTGCATTTCTCATGAGTTGTAATTCTACTCTGTGGTCACGGTTTATCTGTGCTCTGCCCTCTCATTAAACCATCAAATGTAAATGACAACGTGAGCAGCGCAAAATACGCTGTGATGGTTTGCTTGCATCTTTCTGCTTAAGTCTCTGGAAATCTCATAAGTTGTGCCTGCAAACACTCGCTCACATTGTCTTGAACTCAATTATAGGTACTGATGTAAAGAAGGACGAGGTTGAGATCGTTCTGACATACTTTTATGACTAACTTGTAGGGGTGTAACGATACACAAAAATCACGGTTCGATACGTACCTCGGTTTTGAGGTCATGGGTTCGGTTAATTTTCGGTACAGTATGGGAACAAAATGCAAAACCTAAATTTGCTTGTTGTTTAAACCAACAATTTATTGTAACATTATACAAACAGGAAAATAAAATAATTGCAAAGTGCTGCCTGGTAATAAGTTAAATAAAATGTTCTCAAATAAACAACAAATATGTCAGTTGATATGTCAGTTTATTTCCTGAAAGCTGCGCTCCTCAGGCAGTGTGAATTCTCACTCTCACACACACACACACACACACACACACTGTAAATATAAGGTCTTACCTGTGCATTTTAGTGAAGAAAAGTCACTCTGCTGCACTTTGCGCCGTCAGATCAGTTAGCAGAGTGGTGTCTTCACCTTTATCTTGAGAAAAGCTTCGTGTGCTCACTTGCTCCCCACTGTGAAGCTGTGACTGGTGATGCAACATGCAAAATATAAGCTATGCCCCATTTGTCCAGCTTTTTGTTGTTGTTGTTTGTTTTTTCAGTAACTTTAGATATTTTGTTGAATGTTTTGATCTCAATTTTTTTGTAGTTATTTTTGAATATATTGTAAATTCTGTACGTAAAATTCACGGATGCCAGTAATTCTGAGCAGGTCTGTAACTGCATTTAACTCTCAATTTAAGATCCTGCTGCTGATTTGTGTAAATGACTGTGCCCCATGATAATCTCACCAGATTTCAATAAAACAGACTGTTCTGTATGATTATCTTTATTCCACCCCCCCCCCCTTTAATAATCTCTTAAGTGCCACATTGTTGTTTCCTATGTGTCACTGATGTCATTTCCCTTGTAGACACTTAAACTTGGCAGAGTTCAGACATAAACTAGATGACTCAGATGGTTTCCATAGAATCGGTTTCCTTTTGACAATGAAAAGCTTATGACAACACAGCAATAATCCATACCATGTCCAACTTTACTGCTTTATTCATGTTTAGAATAGATACATTTTTATTGGTGTCTTTCCCAAATAGATTCTCAGACCAGGTCCTGCGGACCTGTTTCAGATCAGCTCACCTAAAGCCTGGTGAAATAGAGCATGTAATCACTCACTGTCTGGCTCCTAAACTAATAGGCAAGGGTGTGTGTGTGTGTGTGTGTGTGTGTGTGTGTGTGTGTGTGTGTGTGTGTGTGTGTGTGTGCGCGTGAGCGCACTTTGATTTTCTGTGTTTTGTACTTTCTACCAAATACTAGTACACTTCTTTACCCCCAAGAGAAGAGCATTTGATTTGAGGTCAGAACTTGGCAGCTCTTCCACCCTGAAACTGTTGAACTGGCTTTTGATAAATGTGTTTGATTAAATTAATGTGGCCGACAGTTTTGTATTTTTCTCCTTCTTTTCTTCTTCTTCTTACTTTCCACACCAAAATGCGTGTCCAATTTATTGCCAGTGAGGGCTCTAGGGATGTAGTGATACAATCAAACTACAATTTATTTCAGTATGATGTAACAAATCAGTTAAAGCCATTTTGAATAATTTAGCTTACAAAAGGTCAACGTTGCACTGACAAGTCTCTAATGGGGTATTCCGTGGAGTGTTTTTCCTTCCCAGTTAATTCCAAATAGCAAATCTGGGTACGTTTTGAAACATAGTAAATTCTTGAGCCATCTTTATCTTGGACAAACTTGGTATATGTAGTAATTATAGCCATCATCTGCACCAGGTTTGAAATTGGGATCCAATTTTTGAACTGTTCAAAAAATGTCATCCCGATTCATAAATTGTTGATAGTACGTGGTAACTTCAGGGAATTTGCAGTCTTACCAGTTTCATTCATGTTTGAACTTCGTTAAATGGGGTATTCGTAGTGACTACGGCTTGAAACTTGATCGTGCCCCATCGGGCTGAAAAGTTGAAGACGTAACAGCATTTGTTGCTGTTTTTGTTCCAAGTTGAACAGCTTCTTCATGTCTGGCTGAGGACACAGCTCCTTTCTTTCGTTTTTGGTTTGCCAGGTCTGCACTTTATAAACTAGCCTGCTAAAAGGCAAGCCATATTAAGCCGTTTCATCCCATTTTTGCACTGTTTTGTATTGTGGACAATCGTAGTTGAACAGTGCACTGTGGAATAGCATATGATTTTGTCAAGATTAGTAGCATGGGAGGGTGTGAGCATGGAGGGGTGCATATTTGTAAAACTAATGAAGTTCACCACGTGTGATTAACTATATATGTGTGGGTGTTTTTCACATCAAAAGCATAGGGATCAGAGGATTTCGCTGCAATAGCAGTTTGAATATTTTGTCAAACACACACTTCTTTTCATCTGTGGAAAAAGTCATGATTGCTCCAGTACAGGACTCAAATCCCCACAGTCAAAAAACTGTCTTGAGCATTTTTGTCCATTGAAATGCTTGAGCTTGTTGAGTCCTTTTGTTCCTAAAGGTAGCCCGTTGGGTTAAAAATCAATGCATTTGTTTCATGAACTGTCAAGATTCTCTTGCCACGCTTTGAATGAACTTAATGTTCAGAGTCTCTTATTTGACTTGGGTGAATGGTTTTATGCGGCAGTGATATTTTGGCATGTCACAATAACTGTTTCTGCTGGATAATATATTGTCCCAGAAATAATATCCCTTGTATCAAGTGTAACAGGGCTATTCCACAGGGCACTGTTCTACTACAATCACCCACAGGCCAAAAAAGTGCAAAAATGAAACGGCTTAAGCTGGCTTGTCTCTTAACAGTTTGATTTATAAAGTGCAGACCTGGCAACTGGCTGGCTTATAAAATGCAGATCTGCCAACCCACCTAAAAACAAAACAAATAGCTGCCCTCTCGGCCAGACGTGATCAAATACCACAACAAACGCTGTTTGAATTCAGATTTGTACCTTGATAGAGCACGATCAAACAAGTTCCAAGCCGTAGACACTACGAATAACACCATTTAAAGAAGTTCTAGCATGATTGAAGCAGTTAAGACTGCGAATACCCAGAAGTTACCACATACTATCAACAAGTTCGAGAATTGGGATAAATTTTTTTAACTGGAGCCCAATTTCAAAACTGGTGCCGATGATGGCTGTAACTACTACGTATAACAAGTTTATTCTAGATCAACAAATGGGAAGGAACAGTGCTCTGTGGAATGGCCCCATTACCATCAAATAAAAGGTTATTTTCATTTCAGCTACTTCAGTATCAGTGCATGTGTGTGTCTGTCAGTCATTTGGCTTAAATGATGGAGAAAATAAAGGCTCATGTGCTGCACCCAAGTCTTATATTAACAGTCAGCACATGCTGTCTATTCTGGCATCATATTGGAGAAATTCTTAAATAAACAACTGCATCTAAACACAAATGGCAATGTTGTAATACAAGGTCGGAAAAGTTACAGACAGGCGTACACATAACTGGCACTTGGGGCCTCGTGTGTGTGTGTGTGTGTGTGTGTGTGTGTGTGCGCGCGCGCGCCTTTAAATAATAAAGGCGCAGAGGGAAACACTTTTCCTACAAGTAGTCATCATCGCTTTTCCTCCTGAGAAGCACTTCCCAGTAGAGCTGAAACAACTAATCGAATTAATCGCTTAAAATCGATTATTAAAATAGTTAAGTAAACTAATTTAGTCATCATTAGTTGCTAAATAACTTTGTTTTACCGCAAATGTTTAGTTTCTTCCATATAATCAACCGAGCTTTGCTTTGAATCTTGAACCAATGAAGGAGTACTTCAAGCTGCTGCTTCGTTGGTTTTATTTGTTTTATTTCGCTTTATCTTAATTTTTCTCTACTAAAACCCTAAAGAGCATATGTCTGTGAGCAATAGTTACCTTTTTTATGTTAAACTGACTTGTTATGGTCTTCTGAAACAGTTGATAGATGTATTTTATGCTAACGCCAATGCTAAAGCGCTAGCATGTCTATGGCATTTTCAATGTTAAAGTTAGCATTAAGCTGCTGGCATTTCAGCATGTTTGTGCATTTGTTTTCTGTATAATAATTAATGGCTCAGCGTTTGTTGTCGTAAAAGAGTCAAATGTTACAAATGATAATTTTTTTAATTTTATTTATATATTAATAATAGCAACAATAATAATAGTAATAATAACTAATAATACTACAATACAATTTTAGAGAAAGAGACATGAGTCACATGTGTCACTGTGAAATGACCACATAGTTTACAAGTTATACAGAGAATGTTGCACATATGAGTCAGGCTACAGTTTTTGTTTTAGGTTTTATGGATAACGGGTTATGCTAATTGCTCATTTGCAGCAACAAAAATACCTCTTTTTTCACCATATATTTTATAACATTTATATGTTTCAATGTTTTATGGCAACTCAGCACTTTGATAAAGCAATGCCATTTGAAATAATTATTTTTGTTCTTTATTATAAACTGTTTTATTCTTTATAATTTTATATCTCATCAGCCAAGGGACATTTGACGATTTGTTGATTTTCAAGTATTTTAAGTTTTCAAATAATGTCCTGTTGTTAAATAAAGTTATGGAAGGAGAGAAAAGTTGTTTCCCTGGCACATTTTTAAAAAATTCCCCGCTAATCGATTAATCGTGTCGAAACCCCATCAGATTCATCCATGATCCAAATAATCGTTTGTTGCAGCCCTACTTCCCAGTTATATGCACGCCTGATTATCTGGTTTGTGTCTATATATTGTACAATAAGTCTGTCTTGTAGTTACGATGGGCCTTGTGGTGTTGATTGGGGGGGGGGGGGGACCTGTTTTCTTCTCAGTGCATGCTGGGTTAGACGCCAGTCCACCGTGACCAAGTAGGGTCAGAGCGAGCTACTAAAAATGTGCAAATAAATGCATAAGTGTTTTATTTCTTGGCTCATGTGAGTCCACTTTCTTTCTGCAGGAGGACTCCATGAAAGATGACAGAGGAGGTGATTGTTGTAGCCAAGTGGGACTACACGGCCCAGCAAGACCAGGAACTTGACATCCGTAAAAATGAGCGTCTCTTCCTGCTGGACGACTCAAAGACCTGGTGGCGTGTCCGTAATGCTGCTAACCAAACGGGTTATGTTCCATCGAATTACGTTGAGCGCAAGAACAGCCTGAAGAAAGGCTCTCTGGTGAAGAACATCAAAGACACTCTGGGTAAGCAGAACAGAGTTCTCCGCGCTGTAGCTTGTTTTGTTACATTTTCAGATTTCTTATCAGTGCAACGTCCAGTAGACATTAGTTTTATCTGTTCCTTTGCTGTTCGCGTCCCGAAGCGCTGCACGCTTGGAGCAACGCTTTGGTGGTTACCCACTCATTCCAGTTTTGCCGCTAGACACATTATTTAAATACGTTTTAATCACTTTACTCAATCCATTATAATGTGTCTACACCTTAAGGTAAGCAGGTAACTGTATACTCAATCCTCAACCCTGACGTAAATGTGTAGGTTGAAGTTTGCATGGAAGCTGTCAGAAACTTCTAATCACATTTTCAGTTGTTTAGTGGCGACAAGAAGCGGGTTGCTGATTGACCCATTCAATAACACTAACTGGCCATTTACCCATGGCAGTGTTTGCATTCTAAATCAGTAATGCTCAGATTAAATTAATTTTTCCCCTAAGTGTAAAACAGTGAACCCTAAAATATGTAAAAACAGAGCCTATGTTTAAAAATGCTGCAGTTCTCCTTTAACTTTATCCATACAGCACAGCGGATGCCTCAGATTTGATGGCCACAATACAGAGATGACTGAATTAGGTGACATCGGTTATGGGTGTGTGCTAAATTGGGTTGTGTCAGCACGCTGAATTTCTAATCAGTCTATGTCGCAAATGAAGGGATTAATCTAAACATGATTATTTTGCTCTACTTCCCTGAGGCAGGAAACGAACTCGACAGAGAGTGTCACACAAATTCATCTCATTTGACAGGTTTAATGAGTTACCACTTTTTGTCCAGAGGGAGAGACGGGGAAAATAGAAACATCTGGTGGAAACTCTAAGAAGGAGGAGGGATTAAACTGTCATTTTTAGTGCTGAAGCTAAGTCATCATATTAATATGGTGATGACTTCAGATGGTTTGTTTTCAATAACCGGCAGTTGAAACTCCAAATATATTGAATTTAAAGCTAGAATAGCACTCATTGGAAAATAGAACTCTGCCAAATCCCCGACTCCCGGTCTTGTAATTGTAATGACACATATTCCTGCTAAGGTCAACCCCTTTAACAAAATGTCATGGAAATCAGTTTTAGTTTTTTTCAGGAATCCTGCTCACAATTGAACAGGTAGATGTAGAAAAAAACAAACAGGACAAGACAAACTATGTAACACAGAGAAACCAAGCACCAACTTGACACATTTACCCCCTCTAGAACAGAGTATGCCATTGTCCTCAAATTATTGAAACTATCAGTCTTTGAAGGTGTTGTTTTACTCGAGTAGTTATTTAACCCATTTGTTTTTTTTTTCAGCTATAATGTGAACATTTTATTTGAACGAGTTTCTGTGAGGGCAGCACAGTGGCTTAGTGGTTAGCACTGTCGCCTCACAGCAAGAAGGTCATGTGTTCAAATCCCACCTGTGGCCTTTCTGTATGGAGTTTGCATGTTCTCCCTGTGTTTGCTTGGGTTCTCTTTGGGTGCTCTGGCTTCCACCCACATCCAAAAGACATGCAGGTTAGGTGGATTGGACACTTTAAATTGTCCATAGGTATGTGTGCAGGTGTGAATGTGTTTGTCTATATGTGGCCCTGTGACAGGCTGGTGTCCTGTCCAGGGTGTACCCCGCCTCATGCTTGATGACTGCTGGGATAGGCTCCAGCCCTCCGTGACCCTTAATTGGACTAAGCGGATGAAGATGAGTTTCTGTGATCGGTATCCTATTCAAATCATAGTGTAAATTGCTCCAAGGTGTTACACATGAGCAAGCTTTAAACCTTACCCACCCTGTGAGCAAGCACATCGGTGACTGTGGTCCAAAAAACCCTGAAGCAGTTCAGACTCAGTGTGGCAACCATGAGCTTTAACCATCGTAACAAATAGTAGACCATAGTCTCGTTTGAACCCTCCGTGATATCGTTGGATTTGACCACTTATGGGGACCTCCATTTAATATATACACAACATAACTTCACACAGATAAATGGTGTATGGTTTCATTTTTTTTGGCTGCAATCACAGAGAAAGTCGCAAAAAGTTTTTTTTTTTGTTTTTTTTTTGGTTCCCGGTGGAGAAGAAAAGGCAAGGAGGTAGGAGACATCATGTCGGTTAGTGTTAGCCTACACAGCTAGCCAGAGTAGCTCTGTTCTCTCGACTGCAAAACCGCCTCCACATTTTTGATCATAAACAAACCGCAACACGTCTACTTTCCCACCGTATCGTCACTTTTTCTTTGCATCTTCACTTTGTTTGCCTGTAATTTGCCCAAAAACCCATTGAAACTGCTGTGGTTTGTACCCTGGAAGTAGAGAAATTACATCATATGCGTCATATTTTACCCCTTTAGCGCCCGCCCCAAAGCGGGACTGTGCTGCCCTGTAAAACAATAGCTCAACACAGAATTGTCAAATATTCAGTGATTAAAAATATATTGCAACTAAGTAAGTATATGCGTGTAGAAGGTGCAGGACTGTAGCCTACATGGGCTGGTTCTTAAGTATTTGAACAGTAAACACAATTTTTGTAACTCCATCTTTAAATCACCACAACGAAGTAGAAATTGTAAGGTCAACATGTCCTTGTAGTTTAGACTTTTAGTTTTAATTCAAGGGTTTAACAAAAACATCACATCAGCCATTTTGGAATTACAATCCTCCATTATCAGAGCCTATATTTTATTTGGACAAACTAAATAGGATTATTGTTAATATTAAGCATCACTTTTATAGCCAGTTTTTGTTTGATACATCAGGAGATGGATACATGGACATTTCCAAGTTATTGAATGTATATTTCATTTAAATGTTTTTTTTTTTGTTTTTTGTTTTTTTTTTACTTCATTGTATGGTATATCTCTCTTGAGGCCTTTTCTCAAAAAATGAATGATGCAAACTGAAGGAATCAAAGGATTCTGTAGCTGTGATTGGAGAAACTGTGTAATTTTTGACTGTGTGTGTGTTGTATGTATGTATGTATGTATGGTGTTGCACCAAAAAAAGTTATGATCACAGTTGTCATCTGTCTGTCTCTCTCACTCACACACACACACACACACACACACACACACGCGTTGTGCATCCCTAATACAGACCTTAATTCTTTCTGCATGCACACTCTACATAATGTCACAGAGGTGCTTGGCCTTTTGATAAATGATCTAAATAACAGTTTACTAGAATAACATCCTTTTTTTTCTAATATTTTGACCTCATTTTTTTAGCAGTTTGCTGTAGTCATTTGGACGGCGGCCTCATTCAGATTCAGTTCTGTATCCAAACCCTCGGGGGAATCTCTGCAGCGCTGCGCAGACCAGCATGGCACAGCCTGTCACTGTCGTCCTCACCACGACCCTTTGTGTGCAGAGACAACACGCTTCTCCTCTAAACGTCGTTTCTCTCAGCCCGTCTGTCTGCACGTGCTATCACTGCGTTTCTCTGTTCTCGCTCTGACCGCTGGATTGATTAATGGAAGAATCGGGCGCTCTAATGGTCGCGTTGGAGTGATGGATCCTTCCAGTCGTCGATGGTGACATTATGGCCCGGTTACCCAGCTGGTTTTCACTCACTCACGCTTCACTGTTAAGAGCCTGAGTGATTCTGATTAGGCAGGAACGTTTTTCATGATGAGGTGACGAGCTGTAGGTGAGGTCACGCGTTACTCACACACTTTAATAGAGGAACTACCCAGCAGAGCGCACAGTGACCTCATCCTGTCCCTCGTCTCTGCTTCTCTTTTTCAGCCGTTCATTAGCTCTGCTTTGCAATTATGGATCTTGGTGATAGATCCTGATTACTGTTATCTGAAGGGTTTTTTTTCCTTGTAATTTGCAGCTCTTTAATGTGGATGAGTCCTCAGCACTGTTGCACGTGTGCAGACTCGTACTGAATCCATCCAAGTACACTGCAGTTGTAAATGGATGCCGGCTGGTTTGTGCCCCAGTTTCCTCTCAGAGGCAGTGAAATCTGTGGTATATACGTAATTCAGCAAATGTCCACCTGAAACTATACTCATTTGTCTACTGAATGATGTTGTTTATTCCAGTCTTCATTCTCTTTTGCCAAAAATCTAGTGGAAGCTGTTTTAAGAAACATCCTTGTGCTTAATATCCAAGCTGCTTCCTGTTTTATTTATTTATTTTTTGCTTGGATTTGCAACAGCAGAGCTGACATGGATCAGCATGTTGATATGTTTTTCACCAGTCCTGTCCTGATGCAAACTCCAGAGGTGTATGGTGAATATGGCACAGGTGGTCTTGAATTGGCAACCTTCCATTCTGTAAACAAGTGTACAAAACTCTTGCATCATCGTGCTGATTTTTTTTTTTATTGAGCTGTTTTGTGGCTGTAGGTTTTTGTGTTACAAGTTAACTGCGTTGAAATTTTCAACCAATCTGTTAAATACCTATCTTGATGTTGGTATACAAAATCCTGAAAAAAATCTAATTAGCCATTGTACTGATTTAGTAAATTTGTTATAAACCTTGTATATTAGCCCTGATACTTTGAAAGGTTTTAAATTGGTTCATGTTGCATCTTTACAATATTCATTGAATTCTTCCTCATTTATAATGTTTTCAACACATAATTTGATAAAGTTGCATAAAGTACCTTACTGCACCAAATTCAAGGACTAAAATGCAGCTTCATCTGTGTTAACATAATCTGGATACACCTCTTAGTCCATAAGCCAGTCATCAATTTTGACCTAATCAGTACCACTTAAGGGGACAAAATGACACTTAGAATCCAGCCTCAGTGTATCATGGCCTACACAAAAATGTATGATAGCCATCCAAGGGTAGTAGCTGTAGCCAGGTAGGGGTCAATGAAGAATTACACAGAGGTCAAACTTTAAAAATGCTCCAATCATGTTGAAAACTATATCACATTATTTGTCTGACCATAACAATTCCAAAAAGGTATAGTTTGGACTATCTATGACGGAATGTTCTGGAGTTATGGGGTCAAAACAGCAAAAATAGTGACCAAGGTCAATTTCAGTTTGTACAGGGGTCAAAAGTTAAAGTTGCTCCAATTTCAGCAAAAAAAATGATGCAAATTATTGGGTGAAATAAAAGGATCAATAAATGGAATAGTTTTGACTGTGCTGAATGCTTTGTCTCCAAAGTAAAGGTCAAACAAGGTCAACATCCATTGAATTCTATGGCATGTGACTTATGTTACCCCGTAACATGATACGTAAGCATGACAGATGGTGCAAACTTTTCATTTTTAGAACCCTATTAACCCAAACAATAATTTGCTTTTTTTTTTTTTTTTTTTTTTTTTTTTTTTACTGAAATTGGAGCAGGTTTAACTTTTGACCCCTGTACAAACTGAAATTGACCTTTGTCACCATTTTTGCTCTTTTGACCCCGTAACTCCAGAACATTCCATCATAGATAGTCCAAACTATACCTTTTTGGAATTATGATCAGACAAGTAATGTGATATAGTTTTCAACATGATTGGAGCATTTTTAAAGTTTGACTGCTGTGTAATTCTTCATTGATCCCTACCTGGCTACAGCTACCACCCTGGGATGGCTATCATACATTTTTGTGTAGACCATGATAAACCGAGGCTGGTTTCTAGGTGTCATTTCATCCCCTTAACTGGTACCGAAAACCTACTTGCCCATGGTCTATCTTTAATGGAATTGGATTTCTTCTTTTCCAGGCCAAGCTAAACTTTTTTTTTTTTTTTTATAACCAAGTTTCATGAAATTGTTTGCCTTCATTTTAATGATCCAACACTGGCAAAAACATAGCTTCATAACCACACTGTAATGAAACAGTATGTCACTTAGCACAGCTCTATGACTCCTGTGTGATTTAAAAGGTTTTCTAGCTGCACTGAAACCACAAATGCAACTCATACATCAGGCTGTGGATACACAGGCAATACTTGTTAGCAGGATAAATTCATTGTTTTCTTATTTTCAGGGGAATTGTTGGTAATAACAAAAGACACAGTAGTACAGCCTTATTGTTTTTGCTTTTTTCTTTTTTCTTTTTTTTTTGCTGGATTTATACACGGTGATTTTCAAAGGTTGTTTGCTGTTGAAGTTTCAAGTGCAGTGAAACGGTCAAGTCATCATTAAAGTTAACACGTCTCAGAGTTCAATATTAATTATTCTCCAAGAAGAGTAGAAAGGCTCTTCAGCCAGGAGAGGTACTTTATTACATTGGCCAAATTTATAGTTTAAAGTGTTCAAATTATTTTTTTACTCTTATTGTGGACACTGTACAAATGATGCTTTCGCGCTTGTAATGTGTATTTCTCGGGACAATATGACTTTGCGTGCAGCTGCTGTTGGGAATCTCCAGCTCACTCCGGAGCCGACGGACAAAAAAGAAAACCATATAAAGTCTAAATATTTACAACACTGCAGATGGAGGGTGTACTTGTAACACCTTTCAAAAGATGGACTTTAGCTCAGATATTTCATATTTACAAATGATTTGGAACCATGAACACAGAGTAGTGAGTTGGAGCTTCAACAGTTTGCACCTACTGACCATTGATTCAACAAAGGCTTAATTATGTGAAGCCTCATTTAACAGCTCATTAGAAACTACTGACACCTACAGGTCAACCAATGTATAGCACACTTACTTATAGTGAAATTACAAACTGGATCACACATAGTATGATTTCTGTGGCCATGGAACAAAAAAACAATATAGCAGTGATTATTGAGAGGGAGGTTTTTATTTTTTAATTAAAAATTCATTCGATTTTAATTTAATATGGACATCATGCCATTGCTATCGATCTGTGTTGGGGAAATCTTTTTTGGTGGGGGCAATTTAGAATGATGCCCCATTTTCTGTTAACGTCAAAGCCTGTGTCTGTGTTTCAGTGTCATCTCGAGGTCTGTTGATCACAAGAGTACAAGGTGTGAGCTCCACCCTCAAATTTATTTGCTTCGATTCCTAGCCAGATTCAGCGTTTTCACAAAGTTCTGTGAAAACATATATTTTTTCATTTTACAAATGAATATTTGTTGCTATCAGGTTGCAGGCACTGTTTAATCCATCACTTAAAGTGACTGCAACCTGATTTTATTTATTTTTATATAAATTGAAGGAAATCACTTTAAATTTTTAAATTAAAAGTCAAAGTGGGTCATATATTCTGTTTGTTACTGCGATTACTGAGATATGAATGAGACTATACAAATTCCAAGTTCAGACTGGAAGCCATGGAGCACCCTTCACTTTTTTTTTTTTTTTTTGCCACAAATCTGGCATACTGCTGAGAGAATTCACTATTTTTGAGTTTTTAACTGAGCTGTGGATTAGCTTTAGGGCTAATTTGTTCACGACTGAACCACATTACGTAGTCCTTTAAATCACAGCAGCCGCTGACACGGTGCTAATGAACCATTTGAGGGCCACATTGTGCGTTTTCAATTATGGCACACGATGATGTGGGTGATGAGATGCCGTGAAGGCTTGTTTAAAGTGGCAGCTTCCACGGTAACGGCAAGAGTGAAGCAATGTGCTGCAACACACAGTCAGGTGGGCTTTCATCAGCTCAGACTCGGTCACCTCTGAGTGAAGTCATCTGGGTGTGAAAATCACCATCCACAACATGACGAGGTAGGTGAAGGTTAAGAGGGAATTGGGGGAGGAGAGAACGGAGCTCGTGGCTGCTCTAACCAGAAGGAAAGTGCATTGAAGTGTAAATGAGTGAAAGAGAAAATGGATGTGCCTGAAAGTGTTTTTGCTGAATTCACTGAACATGTTCCTTCTGCTGTCTTGTATCTTGAAGGCTGCAGCTAACGATTATCCATTATTGATCTCTTTTCTCTGATATTAAGCTCTAAATGCACCTTCCCTCAGAAATTGTTTAGTTTATGTGAGTCTGTTGGAAAGTTTACGACCTCACTAAGAAACACAGGCAACTATACACTTTCAGTTTTCAGTTTCATTTAATACACCTGGGAACTCATGTTTGTCTTTATTCATTTGCAGCTGAAGCTCTTTGAATGTCAGTAGATGTGAGGGTTGGACAGTTGATCGCTGAAGACTGACTGACGTCATGATGCCACACCCCCACTCTGCCGCCCACAGACTTATTCCATTGTCCCTGCTATAATGTCGAGATGTGTTAGTTTGTTCGTCTTGTACTTTAAGGAATTTCAGGGGACATAACACACTAAAATATTTTCAAAAGAAAATGTATAGTTATTTGTTTTGGCTTTCGTCCACATTAATTCCCAACCACTGCTTTTTCACAACACCCCCTCGAGGACATAAATCTGACTTTTTTTCTTTGTCTATGGACAGTGAAGGGGCACATGTGCGAGTGGCGACACAGTCTCTGCACGTCTCGTACTTGTACTTGCTTGTTTTAATGTCTGTTTTTATACGCTTTAGTACCATGGATTAATTAAGCCATAAACCACTAACATGTTGGCCCTCACCATGAGGCTGAACCAAGTAATTTTCCTGTCGATCCTGGCCACTTTATTGGCCGACCTCATCCAACACGCTGCTTGCCACAACTTTAAGGCACACGCCAGCCAGATGGCAACACCTTTTTTTTATATGGGACTCCCTTCATCCTGCTCTTGCTTCAAAGACGCGTCGCTGTTACCACCCCAATGTGTCAGAGGCAACAATGCCAAAACAAGGAAATGTGGTAGGAAAACAGAAATCCGGTGTCGCAGACCAAACGGTCCCCCCTAAAAATCGGTCTGACCTGCCTTCACTGTGCATGCATCATCAGCTACGGTTCACAGATATCACCTTGTTTCTGTGTCAAACTGCACTCCAGTCATCATTTATCTCAGCAACAGATATCTGAAGCTTTTGTACAACAATCCTTTCCACATAAATTGAGAATTATTTCATCATAAAAGACAGAGGAAGTGATCAGAGCGACGCGGCTACACAAGCTGCTACCTGATGCGTTCACTGGGTGTCCGTCATTTCAAAGCCTCACAGAATATTGCCTCATTTCTGCGTAAAACTGACTTTAGAATGATTTTTAAGAAGTTTTACCTCGTCATCTGATGGTTAATAATCGCATTAATCCATTTGATTGTGTTGGGTGAAGAGACGGACGTGCTGTTGTGGTCCAAAATGACGCATGCACAGTGGAGGCAGGGCGGACCAATTTTTAGGGGGGGGACCGTTCAGTCTGCAACACCGGGAGTGGATTAAAAGGCAACCCTGCAGACAAATGCTTCCATCAGTCTTGCTTGGTAATGTCCAAACCTTATGTAACAAAGTGGATGACCTGCGAGCCTGTACTCGGTACCTCTCTGACTACCGACAATCTTGCCTTATCTGCCTGACAGAGGGTTGGCTTATGGGGTGGACTTTGATTTGGGAGCCGACCTAGAGGGTTTACATGCTAGTGGGATAGACCACAGCCAAAACTCCAGAAAAAGCAAGGGTGGAGAGGTGTGTGTGCATGCGTGTGTATTAATAAGTACTGTTACTCTGCTCACATTACAATGAAACACCAAATATGCATGGACATTGAATTACTAACACTCACCTTAAGGCCCTATCATCTGCCTACAGAAATATGCCAAATAGACTTTTTGTTGTGTGTATCGCACCATCTGCCGATACACAAGCTGCTGCTTCCACAATTCATGATCTTGTAGTTCCCACATACCAGCTACATGTCACCTGTCCCACTCGCGACACAACCTGCCTCGACCAGTGCTATGGAAATATCCAGGATGCCTTCTACTCTAAAGCACTGCCCCATTTAGGGAACTCGGATCACAACATGATCAAACTGATGCTTGCCTGTGTGTCCAGGCTGCAGTGTGAGAAAATCAGAAAGGTGGAGGTTAAGAACTGGACTACTGCCGCATCTGAGGCACTGCAAGATTGCTAAAGCACACAAATTGGAATGAAGTGACCAACGAGCCCGAAAACGTCAATGATGCGGCGCTTGCTATATCAGTGTACATAACATTCTGCGAGGACATAATTATTCCCAAAAAGACTGTTAAGATGTTTCCCAACAACAAACCCTGGGTAACCCCAGAACTACAACAACTTCTTAACAAAAACAAAAGGGACTGTTCAGATTGGGAGGAAATGGAGAAGAGAAAAGGACTGTGCAGAAAAACACAAAGTATGATTATGGACTGTAAAGCAGCATATAAACGCAAATTGGAGAACCTTTTCAGAAATGATGCTAGGAGAGCATGGCAGAGGGTTCGGGCAATTACAGGATACAAGCCTAAGAAATATCTCATGGAAGTGGAAAACAAACTTGAAATGGCCAATGACTTGCATGATTTTTACTCCAGATTTAATATTCATGACTTTAAAGCTAAGCAGGGATTGGTTTCTAAAGAAATCAGTAGTATGAAGTGTGTGGACATTGACATTTCTATAGATGTTGTCTTACTTTAGACATGTGAACCCCTGTAAAGCTAGTGGGTCTGATGGTATTGGCAGCAGCACATTAAGGGTGTGTTCATATCAGTTGGCACAGCCCTTTCAAAGGCTGTTCCAGGTGTTAATAGACACTGGTGTAATTCCTTATCTATGGAAAAAAAAACATTGATTGTGCCCCTACCCAAAACAATAAACCTAGGGAACTTAATGACCTGCGCCTTGTTGCTCTAATGTGTACACCAGTGAAATGTTTTGAAAAAAATACTCCTGAAACAGCTTTATGTGAGGTCACACCATCCTTAGACCCAAAGCAATTTGCATATCATGCAGAGAGAGGAGTTGAGATGCACTGCTGACTTTGACAAACAGATATATGAGCACCTAGAACAGGCAGATAGTCTTACCAAGATTGTGTTCATAGATTTTCGGTGCCTTGAACACCATCCAACCCCACCTGATGGTACAAAAACTGGTACACCTCTGGACCCAAGATTAATTTTGTGGACCTTTGACTTGTTGATGAACCATAGTTAACAAGTCAAATTTAACTGTGGTGCCCCTATAAATCAGGGGCCCCACAAGTGCACAGTGTCCTCTATTCTGTACACTTATACACTAATAACTGCCAAGCAACCTTCTCAGACCACACCTATTTAAATATGCTGATGAAACAGCATTAGTGGGCTTTGTAAAGTCTACTACAGCATTCCTAGGGGGTTTGAGAGGGAGCTGCAGGGTTTTTTTTTTTTTTAAATGGTGTACAGATAATTTCCTTGTGGTTATTGAGAAGAAAGCAAAGGAGATGGCCATAGATTTTTAATAAAAAAGGGAATTATAGTTCCACCTCAATACAAATGATGTAGTGGTAGATCAGGTCACAACGTACACATATATGTGTGTTGAAATAGACAACAAACTGACATTTAATAAATGTGCACAAAATAAGCCCACAAGTTGCAGGAGAGGATGTTTTTTTGTAAGAAAACTATCATTTTAAAATAGACTGCTGTATTCTTCAGATGTTTTACAAAGTTCTCTTGCAGAGTGTTTTATCATATTGGCCTTATTTGTGCATTTGCTAACCTGTACATCAAGGGCCAGAAGAGGATTGTTCAGTTCAATTACTTATTCGCCCTCACCATGATAGATGGATAAATAGATACTTTATTAAACCTGAAGGAAATTATGTGGTGGTCTGTTGGAACCATTCACACAGATAAAGCACACACATTAAGTGCTATAAATGTAACAATAAATAATACAGCACAATAAAATTAAGTAAAAAAAAAAAAGAAAAAAGTAGGAGTTTAAGGCCTTACATGGGACATTTACGGCTAATTCACGGCTTAATCCACTTGCGGTATAATCTGTATTTGATTTTTCACCCTATTTTATGCTAATGAATGTGTACCTGCTAAAATACATCTCTGCTACAGGTTCTAAATTCCATAATAATACAATAACATGCTTTTGGAGGGCGGTATGCATTTTCAGAAGCCTGGACGTTCATGACCGATATTGGCCCTCGTCTAACTCGGGCAAATATCGGTCATTTTAGGCGACTGGCCATGAACGGAGGGACTCAGAAAATGCATACCGCACGACAACAGCATGTTGTTGTATTTTACTGAGATACACAACATATGGCGTAACAGTATGCAGGTTGCCTTCAATATTGCGCCGCGCTAGCCAGTCACGGAACTTGCGCGTTCCAACCTCGGTAGATTTATCGTGTTAGCTGGTACCGTGCTGCTGTCCAGATCTGCCAGTGCATCCTCGTCAAGCGGCTGCTTTGGCTGCTGTTATTTGTTGGACTGTCCATGAGAAAAGCATCCATATTGGGAGCAAACACGCACTTCTCGCCTTTTTATCTTCCCTCTGCGGATGGTTTTTGGGCTGCGCACGTGCTATGATGTCATTTGTTTACGCACAGCGGGCGGGTATGCCGATACTCGTTCGCTACTGCGGGCGGGTATAGCCAGGTAGCATCGACGTAAATCTACGCTACCGGCCTAGCAACGCCTCGGTAAAGTGATAATAATGACCGTTATTCTTTTTTTTTCACCCACTGATTAGATGTAATGTAATGCTTCCAAATAACTTCTAACCAAAAGGTGCTTATGATTTTTTGGGAACTTTAAACATATTGCTAAACCACAGTAGAGCTGTTAGTTTTTGCCGTTTCGCCAGTAAAGACCTACTGCAATCTCACATTAAATTGCTTTTATTGTGGAAGACGAGCAGGAAATGTGTGGTTTACACGCATGGCTGAACCAGAGCGACAGCAGGGAGGTTATTCTATAGAAGCTCACCCTCTCTGATTCCCCTGACCACCAGATTATGGAGACATCTCAGAGATTATGCCTGAATCTCTAATAGTTTTGAAAAGTACAGCCCTTTGAATTTTGAATTAATTTTATTTGCCAGACGAGCCTCTCTATCCAGTTTCTAACATTCATACGCATTTGCTATGATGTAGAAGCTTTGAAACTGTGGCTATGGCTAACGTCTTATGTAGAATTTTTTTTTTTTTTAAATGCTGTCAAATCAGGTGTATCTTCTGAACAAGGTTTGGAAAAATGCAAATGGCTTGTACTTTTAAAACTGTTAGAATACAGATGTAAGATTTGGGATTTACACATACTTTCGGTGTAGGTGCACCTGTAACTTTTTTTAATCAAAGTTGTTGATTTGATAAACTACAGTATGAAAAAATAAATGTTCCCCATAAGATTTTTATTTATTTATTACACTAACCTGACACAAGTCAAAAGCCCAAACTTCTCACATTTCAGAAGTAAAACCACTTAAAAGTTTTGGCTTGAAAAGCAATGTATTTACAGAATATCTCTCCATGAAGTTTCTGTCAGGTCAACAAACTTCTCTCTGCCTCATTTTTTTTCCTTCGTGTATGTCAGGCCTGGTTTGGTTTTCAAAATACACACCCCACAACACACAACCACCACACACACCACACACATATCCATACACTCGGCTATCAGATACGGATCCACGCTGCTATCCATAAACATGATCTGCTTGTTATTCCCGTCTCAGCCGTCTCCTTTGTGTTTTTGTCAGCTGTGCCCTCTGATGTGTTTGGTTCATTCTGTTTGAGAAACAGCTGCCGAGAGACCCCTTGTCTTTCTCCTCCGCTCCACTCTTCCTCCTCCTCTCTGTCACAAGTTTCATGCTACTCTACGTGAACCCAGAAAATTTTCCAACCGTGTAATTGTAGTATTCAACAGTGACATTTCCTGTGGCATTTCAGGCAGGCTCTGTGGCACTAACTGGGCCATCAGCTGTCAAAAAGAAACTCGGCGAGGCTTTATTAGTTCCACATACAAACGTACAGTGACGGGGTCCACAGAGTAAACGGTTTAAATGTCATCGACGATGTAGAATCCACATGTATTATCGTGATGAATTGTAAGAGGAGGACTTCTCCTCGGCTGTGTTCGAGTCGAGAATCTTTGGGAACGAAAAAAGTGTCAATGCATGTTTTAAAGAAATGCCTTTGAGAAGTCAGACAGGTACACGAGGGCTATCTTTGATCCCGGAAAGCCTGTCATTATCAAACCCATGATGGCCTGCTCCACTTTCTGCTCCCCGTCTGCAGCAGCTATTTTCAGCCTGTTGATTACTATAGATAGACCCTCATACACCACGGAGATGGTGTAGGTGGAATACTAAATAGACAGAGAGGACTTTGATTTCACTGGGATTGTGGAATTGGGTGCAGGTTGAGTCGGTCCAAGTTGACGTGTTGTGTGTCTGAGTCTCTTCTAATAACGGAAAGATTGCGGTCGACTGTCTGTTTCTCTCTGAGTAGAATGTTTCCTGTTCATCTCAGGAAAATTTGGAGCCTCATTTTAGGGTTCTTGCAAATGTGTGAACCTCTTCAGGAACA
The DNA here is from genome assembly GCF_902500255.1 of Thalassophryne amazonica. Lineage (NCBI taxonomy): Eukaryota > Metazoa > Chordata > Actinopteri > Batrachoidiformes > Batrachoididae > Thalassophryne > Thalassophryne amazonica. The sequence goes on from NC_047116.1 coordinate 18,094,404, forward strand.
TTTTGTTAATTTGCACCCAGAGACCAGGAACACTGAATTATTTCAATATTCCTGGATAAGTGCTGCTCCAAAATGTGTGAGGGATCTGAGGAAAAACACCCTCCACAGAAACCCAGATGAACATCCAAATCTGGCTCAAAACTGGTATAAACCAGTAGTTGTCACACTTTTCTGCCATGCCCCCTTGTAGTGGATACAGAATCATCCCGACCTTAATGCTCTTTTATATCTTAGGATACCTTAGGATGATTCTGAAAGCAGGTGGTGGTTTCCTGCCTCTTTTTCCCAGATCTTCAGTAAATCTTCCTATGTAGATGTAGAATGCAATCGACGGGTGTCCCGTCACCTGTCCTCCCATCCCACTTTCACTGGGTGGTTAATCCAGGATTTGTCCAGTCTATTATGAACATATTTATGGGCCCAACTTATCCACATCCTCAGGTAAAACTATTCCATGTGTTTAATGTGGAATAGTCCACCTGTCGATGTTGTATCAGCTGGCATTTAAATACAGAATTCTGTCCGTTCATTCAAACGGTATAACGTCGCTGCCCTTATACTTCTGTACGTCCTTGACGTTGCACAGATGTTAAACAGCATGCCCACTAGAGGGCACGTGCAGACCACCTTAAATGTTTCTGACTTCCAGGAGGTCACATGTTGTTAATGCCACAAAAGAAATAAAGTGCTGGCAGCGGAACAGACAAAGGTGGCCTGTTGTGGCCATTAAATACGTAATGACAGGATTTATATATGTGAAGCGCTCACAAAATATTCTGCTGCTGGTAATGGTTTTCTTTGTGCCCTTTTGCTGAGCATCAATCAATTCAATCAATTTTTTTTTATATATAGCGCCAAATCACAACAAACAGTTGCCCCAGGCGCTCTATATTGTAAGGCAAGGCCATACAATAATTATGTAAAACCCCAACGGACAAAACGACCCCCTGTGAGCAAGCACTTGGCTACAGTGGGAAGGAAAAAACTCCCTTTTAACAGGAAGAAACCTCCAGCAGAACCAGGCTCAGGAGGGGCAGTCTTCTGCTGGGACTGGTTGGGGCTGAGGGAGAGAACCAGGAAAAAGACATGCTGTGGAGGGAGCAGAGATCGATCACTATGATTAAATGCAGAGTGGTGCATACAGAGCAAAAAGAGAAAGAAACAGTGCATCATGGGAACCCCCCAGCAGTCTACGTCTATAGCAGCATAACTAAGGGATGGTTCAGGGGTCACCTGATCCAGCCTAACTATAAGCTTTAGCAAAAAGGAAAGTTTTAAGCCTAATCTTAAAAGTAGAGAGGGTGTCTGTCTCCCTGATCTGAATTGGGAGCTGGTCCACAGGAGAGGAGCCTGAAAGCTGAAGGCTCTGCCTCCCATTCTACTCTTACAAACCCTAGGAACTACAAGTAAGCCTGCAGTCTGAGAGCGAAGCGCTCTATTGGGGTGGATATGGTACTACGAGGTCCCTAAGATAAGATGGGACCTGATTATTCAAAACCTTATAAGTAAGAAGAAGAATTTTAAATTCTATTCTAGAATTAACAGGAAGCCAGTGAAGAGAGGCAATATGGGTGAGATATGCCTCTCTCCTTCTAGTCCCGTTAGTACTCTAGCTGCAGCATTTTGAATTAACTGAAGGCTTTTTAGGGAACTTTTAGGACAATCTGATAATAATGAATTACATAGTCCAGCCTAGAGGAATAAATGCATGAATTAGTTTTTCAGCATCACTCTGAGACAAGACCTTCTAATTTTAGAGATATTGCGTAAATGCAAAAAAGCAGTCCTACATATTTGTTTAATATGCGCTTTGAATGACATATCCTGATCAAAATGACTCCAAGATTTCTCACAGTATTACTAGAGGTCAGGGTAATGGCCATCCAGAGTAAGGATCTGATAGACACCATGTTTCTAAGATTTGTGGGGCCAAGTACAATAACTTCAGTTTTATCTGAGTTTAAAAGCAGGAAATTAGAGGTCATCCATGTCTTTATGTCTGTAAGACAATCCTGCAGTTTAGCTAATTGGTGTGTGTCCTCTGGCTTCATGGATAGATAAAGCTGGGTATCATCTGCGTAACAATGAAAATTTAAGCAATACCGTCTAATACTGCCTAAGGGAAACTGTATAAAGTGAATAAAATTGGTCCTAGACCAGAACCTTGTGAACTCCATAATTAACTTTAGTCTGTGAAGAAGATCCCCATTTACATGAACAAATTGTAATCTATTAGACAAATAGATTCAAACCACCGCAGCGCAGTACCTTTATACCTATGGCATGCTCTAATCTCTGTAATAAAATTTTATGGTCAACAAGTATCAAAAGCAGCACTGAGGTCTAACAGAACAAGCACAGAGATGAGTCCACTGTCCGAGGCCATAAGAAGATCATTTGTAACCTTCACTAATGCTGTTTCTGTACTATGATGAATTCTAAACCTGACTGAAACTCTTCAAATAGACCATCCTCTGCAGATGATCAGTTAGCTGTTTACAACTACCCTTTCAGAATTTTTGAGAGAAAAGGAAGGTTGGGAGATTGGCCTATAATTAGCTAAGATAGCTGGGTCAAGTGATGGCTTTTTAAGTAATGGTTTAATTACTGCCACCTTAAAAGCCTGTGGTACATAGCCAACTAACAAAGATAGATTGATCATATTTAAGATCGAAGCATTATAATAATGGTAGGGCTTCCTTGAGCAGCCTGGTAGGAATGGGGTCTAATAAACATGTTGATGGTTTGGATGAAGTAACTAATGAAATAACTCAGACAGAACAATCGGAGAGAAAGAGTCTAACCAAATACCGGCATCACTGAAAGCAGCCAAGATCAACGATACGTTCGTTGGGATGGTTATGAGTAATTTTTTCTCTAATAGTTAAAATTTGTTAGTGAAGAAAGTCATGAAGTCATATACTAGTTAAAGTTAATGGAATACTCAGCTCAATAGAGCTCTGACTCTTTGTCAGCCTGGCTACAGTGCTGAAAAGAAACCTGGGGTTGTTCTTATTTTCTTCAATTAGTGATGAGTAGAAAGATGTCCTAGCTTTACGGAGGGCTTTTTTATAGAGCAACAGACTCTTTTTCCAGGCTAAGTAAAGATCTTCTAAATTAGTGAGACGCCATTTCCTCTCCAACTTACGGTGTATCTGCTTTAAGCTACGAGTTTGTGAGTTATACCACGGAGTCAGGCACTCTGATTTAAAGCTCCTCTTTGTCAGAGGAGCTACAGCATCCAAAGTTGTCTTCAATGAGGATGTAAACTATTGACGAGATTCCTCTATCATCACTTACAGAGTTTAGGTAGGCTACTTCTGCCTGTGTTGGTATATGGCATTAGAGAACATAAAGAGAATCATATCCTTAAACCTAGTTACAGCGCTTTCTGAAGACTCTAGTGTAATGAAACTTATTCCCCACTGCTGGGTAGTCCATCAGAGTAAATGTTATTGAAGAAATGATCAGACAGAAGGGAGTTTTCAGGGAATACTGTTAGTCTTCAATTTCCATACCATAAGTCCGAACAAGATCTAAGATTGATTAAAGTGGTGGTGGACTCATTTACATTTTGAGCAAAGGCCAGTAGAGTCTAATAATAGATTAAATGCAGTGTTGAGGCTGTCATTCTCAGCATCTGTGTGGATGTTAAAATCGCCCACTATAATTATCTTATCTGAGCTAAGCACTAAGTCAGACAAAAGGTCACGACAGGTGGATGATAGATAATAACAAATAAAACTGGTTTTTGGGACTTCCAATTTGGATGGACAAGACTAAGAGTCAAGCTTTCAAATGAATTAAAGCTCTGTCTGGGTTTTTGATTAATTAATAAGCTGGAATGGAAGATTGCTGCTAATCCTCCGCCCCGGCCCGTGCTACGAGCATTCTGTCAGTTAGTGTGACTCGGGGGTGTTGACTCATTTAAACTACATATTCATCCTGCTGTAACCAGGTTTCTGTAAGGCAGAATAAATCAATATGTTGATCAATTATTATATCATTTACCAACAGGGACTTAGAAGAGAGAGACCTAATGTTAATAGACCACATTTAACTGTTTTAGTCTGTGGTGCAGTTGAAGGTGCTATATTATTTTTCTTTTGAATTTTTTATGCTTAAATAGATTTTTGCTGGTTATTGGTGGTCTGGGAGCAGACACCATCTCTACGGGATGGGGTAATGAGGGGATGGCAGGGGGAGAGAAGCTGCAGAGAGGTGTGTAAGACTACAACTCTGCTTCCTGGTCCCAAACCCTGGATAGTCACGGTTTGGAGGATTTAAGAAAATTGGCCAGATTTCTAGAAATGAGAGCTGCTCCATCCAAAGTGGGATGGATGCCGTCTCTCCTAACAAGACCAGGTTTCCCCAGAAGCTTTGCCATTATCTATGAAGCCCACCTAATTTTTTTTTTATGTGTATTTTTTTTTATGAGCATTATGTGTCCTGCGCCGACGATTTAATCTATCTGCAAACTTGAATAAAACGAGACAAATATGGGTTAAATGAACAATTGTGTGAGCAGAAGGCTTTGTCCGTATTCATCATTAATATGAGCATAGATAAACATTGAATTTTCTTTTGTCTTGGATATAATTGTGCATTTAGATTTTTTGTCAACTTCAGTCTTGAGGCTTTATATTACAGCTTTGCCAGTCATTTGTTGTCATGTGAAATAGATTAATTCAACATCTTTACACTTCTTGTTTTCCCATCGTAACAGCAACTCTGGACTTCCACTAAGGGGCCAGCCTCCTATTTAGGAGTCACTCATAAAGTGATTATAAAATGTTAGTTATTACATAATAAAGGGAGAAACAATGAGTAATGACACTGAATCATTAGGTAAAGATGTTGAATAATAGCTATTTTAGTGTGATGAGTTTGTTTGTTGTACTGCCTGAGCCCAGCAACCCTTCATTGACCAGTTTTTTTTTCTTTAGGCCTTGGTAAAACAAAGAGGAAGACGAGCACCCGAGATGCTTCTCCAACACCAAGCTCGGACAAGAGTACCCTACCAATGGCAGTGGTGGAGTCGGAGGAGGAGCTGCCGAGAGAATCTACGACCTCAATATCCCCACTGGGGTGAAGTTTGCCTACACAGCAGAGAGGGACGACGAGCTAACCCTGGTGAAGGGCTCCAGGGTTGTTGTGATGGAAAAGTGCAGCGATGGATGGTGGCGGGGAAGTCAAGGGGGCAGAGTTGGTTGGTTTCCATCCAAATTATGTTCAGGAGGAACTAAGCGGACCAGACGAAAAGGGGTGAGAGAGATTCCTCACGCGGCTTCAATGGAGGTTCTCAAGGGACTACCTAGCCAATGGCCGCCCAGGCTGCCGTGGCGGAGTGCTCCATCTGGTTTCAAACACTTTACCCCTTCGCTCCGTCACAGAGGAGGAGCTGAACTTTGAGAAAGGAGAGGTCATGGAAGTGGTAGAGAAGCCGGAGAATGACCCAGAGTGGTGGAGGTGTAAGAACTCGCGTGTATGGTTGGGTCTGGTCCCCAAGAACTATGTGACCGTGCTGGATGAGCAACCCTGGCCCACCCTCCTCTACAACGAGCTCCCCGCAAAAACGCTTGGTAGCACCAGCATGCTCGGGAAGGTTTGCCGGGAGGGACTGGTACTATGGCGACATCACCCGACACCAAGCTGAGTGTATACTTAATGAGAGGGGAGAGGAGGGTGACTTCCTCATACGAGGACAGTGAATCCTCGGTGAGTCTGACGGCGGAAGTCGTGAATATTAGAATTAAAATAACATTTATTGCTGCAGCCTAAATGTCCATTTCACTTAAACATGTTCTGATCCAGATAGGGATGCAGCAGATCCCAAAGTCACAGCTTGGTCGGATCATTTTTGAGTCATGGTTTGGATCATTTTTGGATCAGCAAAAAAAGAAAGGGAGGGGGGTGGGCAGAACTTTGCTTCTCTGTGTAGCGCTCCACTCAGCAAAAGTCAGGCGGTCTCTTTTGGAGGAGCTCAGCGGCTCACAGTGGCATGGGGCAGGCCTGGCATACACTCCATTCTTACTCCTGGTGTTTCTTAGTGATTCTTTCTGTGCTTAGATCTCAAGACATCAAGAGGCTGTCTCTTATACAACCCCAATTCCATTGAAGTTGTGACGTTTGTGTAAAATGTAAATAAAACAGAATACAATGATTACAAATCTCTTCAACCTATATTCACATTAAATACACCACAAAGACAAGATATGTAATGGTCAAACTGATAACTTATTGTTTTTGTGCACATATTTGCTCATTTGAATGGATGCCTGCAACGCATTTCAAAAACTGGACAGTGGTATGTTTACCACTGTGTTACATCACCTTTCCTTCTAACACACTCAATAAGCGTTGTGGACTGGGAAACTAATTGTTGAAACGTTTAAGGTGGATTCTTTCCCATTCTTGCTTGATGTACGACTTCAGTTGTTCAACGTCCGGGTTCTCCGTGGTTGTATTTTGTGCTTCATAATGCGCCACACATTTTCAATTTGCGACAGGTCTGGACTGCAGGCAGGCCAGTCTCGGCCCGCACTCTTTTACTATGAGCCACGCTGTTGTAACACGTGCAGAATGTGACTTGGCAATATCTTGCTGAAATAAGCCGAGGACGTCCCTGAAAAAGACGGTTGCTTGATGGCAGCGTGTGTTGCTCCAAAACCTGGATGTACCTTTCAGCATTGATGGGGCCATCACAGATGTGTAAGTTGCCCATGTCATGGCCAGAACAAACACACCCCCATACCATCTCAGATGCTGGCTTTTGGACTTGCGCTGGTAACAGTCTGGATGGTTTTTTCCTCTTTTGTCCGGAGGACACAACGTCCATGATTTTCAAAAACAATTTGAAATGTGGACTCTCAGACCACAGCACACTTTTCCACTTTGCGTCTGTCCATTTCAAATGAGCTCAGGCCCAGAGAAGGCGGCGGTGTTTCTGGATGTTGTTGATGTATGGCTTCGCTTTGCATGGTAGAGTAGTTTAACTTGCACTTGTAGATGTAGTGACGAACTGTGTTAACTGACAATGGTTTTTCTGAAGTGTTCCTGAGCCAGGCGGTAAGATCCTTTACACAATATCGGTTTTTTATGCAGTGCTGCCTGAGGAATCAAAGGTCACGAGCATTCAGTGTTGGTTTTCAGCCTTGCCGCTTACGTGTAGAAACTGCTCAAGATTCTCTGAATCTTCTGATTATATTATGGACTGTAGATGATGGAATCCCTGAATTCCTTGCAATTGAACATTGAGAAACATTCTTCTTAAACTTTTGGACCATTTTTTTTCATGCAGTTGTTCACAAAGTGGCGATTCTCACCCCATCTTTGCTTGTGAACGGCTGAGCCTTTGGGGATGCTCCTTTTATACTCAATCATGACACTCACCTGTTTCCAATTAACCTGTTCACCTGTGGAATGTTCCAAACAGGTGTTCTTTGAGCATTCCTCAACTTTCCCAGTCTTTTGTTGCCCTTGTCCTGGGTTTTTAGAAATGAGTTGCAGGCATCCATTTCAAAATGAGCAAATATTTGCACAAAAACAAAAAAGTCTTATCAATTTGAACATTAAACATCGTTGTGGTGTATTCAATTGAAGAAACGTCCCAACTTCATTGGAATTGGGGTCGTAAAGTAAGTTCATATTTTGCATTGAGTGTCTGAATATGAATCATGAACTGGTGGATACACATGTACGAGGTCTGTCCATAAATTAAGGTCCTTTTTATTTTTTCAAAAACTATATGGATTTCATTCATATGTTTTTACGTCAGACATGCTTGAACCCTCGTGCGCATAGCGTGAGTTTTTCCACGCCTGTCAGTGACGTCATTCGCCTGTGAGCACTCCTTGTGGAGAGTCGTCCAGCCCCTCGTCGAATTCCTTTGTCTGTGAAGTTGCTGAGAGACTGGCCCTTTGTTTGATCAAAATTTTTTCTAAACCTGTGAAGCATCGAAGTGGACATGGTTCGAAAAATTAAGCTGGTTTTCAGTGAAAATTTTAACGGCTGATGAGAGATTTTGAGGTGACACTGTCGCTTTAAGGACTTCCCACAGTGCGAGACGTCACGCAGCACTCTCAGGCGGCGTCATCAGCCTGTTTCAAGCTGAAAACCTCCACATTTCAGGCTCTATTGATCCAGGACGTCGTGAGAGAACAGAGAAGTTTCAGAAGAAGTCGGTTTCAGCATTTTATCCGGATATTCCACTGTTAAAGGAGATTTTTTTAATGAAAGACGTGCGGACGGGTCCGCGCGTCGGCTCGCAGCCGCTGCGACGCTCCACCACAGGAAAAACACCTCCGTTGGAAGCCTTAAGGACAAGTTGGAACATGTCCAGCTGTTAAACAATTTCTCATATACTCACTCCACTGAAAGCCATCAAAAGCCGCCTGGATTTTACAAATGGTTATCAACACAGAGGTTTTTTCCTGTGCCGCCGCTCCACGCCGGCTGCGTCCCGACGCGCGGACCCGTCCGCACGTCTTTCATTAAAAAAATCTCCTTTAACAGTGGAATATCCGGATAAAATGCTGAAACCGACTTCTTCTGAAACTTCTCTGTTCTCTCACGACGTCCTGGATCAATAGAGCCTGAAATGTGGAGGTTTTCAGCTTGAAACAGGCTGATGACGCCGCCTGAGAGCGCAGCGCGACGTCTCGCACCATGGGAAGTCCTTAAAATGACAGTGTCACCTCAAAATCTCTCATCAGCCGTTAAAATTTTCACTGAAAACCAGCTTAATTTTTCGAACCATGTCCACTTCGATGTGTCTCACAGGTTTAGAAAAAGTTTTGATCAAACAAAGCGCCAGTCTCTCAGCAACTTCTCAGACAAAGGAATTCCGACGAGGGGCTGGACGACTCCTCCCACAAGGAGTGCTCACAGGCGAATGACGTCACCGACAAGTGTGGAAAAACTCACGCATGCGCACGAGGGTTCATGCATGTCTGTCGTAAAAAACATATGAATGAAATCCATAGTTTTTGAAAAAAATAAAAAGGACCTATACTTTATGGACAGCCCTCATAATTGGTTTTTTTAATTGTTAAAAATTAATATTTCAGCCACATTTTATAGCTCTAACAGTTGCTAACAGAAGTGATTATTTGTAGAATGAAGATTAGAGCTTGAAGAGCAGGAAAATTGTATTAAATGTGTATCATTTTGTCCAGGTGTAAAGAAGATCAGCAAAATATCAGCAAGTTTAAAAGTCTGACGATCTCAAAATATCTTCTCATCTGCTCAGTCTGGATCTTTATCCTGATCCTGACGAAGCTCTTTTATGCACTATTAACTTTTGAAAATCTATGTATTATTTCCCTCAGCAACAACAAAATCTTTTCCCCGCTCCTATAAAATGATTTCTTAAGGATTTCATGAATTTGATCCAGTATTGTTCTCCTACATATCAGTTTCCAGAAGGATAAACTGCATTTTGGAAAGTAGGAGTACCTTCCAAATTTGAAATTGTGGTGATATTCCGTCCACTGCTGTTGGAAAGCATTCAGTGTTTTCTCCTCTGTCTTATTTTCCACAGCCCAGTGATTTCTCTGTGTCGCTGAAGGCGGTCGGTAAGAACAAGCACTTCAAGGTGCAGCTGTCAGATGACATTTACTGTATCGGCCAGCGCAGGTTCAACTCCATGGATGAGCTGGTGGAGCACTACAAGAAAGCGCCCATCTTCACCAGCGAGCACGGGGACAAGCTCTACCTGGTCAAAGCGCTGCTGTGACTCCGCCCACACTGGGTCTCCCTCCATTCCCTCCTCATCTTAACAAGCCTTAGCTCTGGACCCGGTCTCTGTGGGGAGCTCTCAGAACTACAACCACACCTGCAGCCGCTCCTCCCAAGTCTGCCGCCCTCTAGTGGTGACTCCTGTGCCGGGCACTGTGTAAGTAAACATGCAGCTACTGCCCTCATGTGCCGGTGGTGCACAAGCGATGTCCGAACATGCACAGTGAGCACGTCCGCTGCTACCAGAACGCCTGAGGCCTTGTTGGGGAAGGAGCTTTCTTTCTGATGTCATTCATAATCGCAATTCACGTCTGTGTGCACACGCACATGTAAGTTACACTATCACTTTTAACCCACCAGACGGACGATGCAGGACGACGGATGTTCAAAAAAAAAACGTTATGTACTTTATCCTGTTTGATCAGATCACCACCTTTTTGTTTTACTTTCTTTTGTTTTTAAATAAGTTCTTCTTGAGTTTGCATTATTTTTGTTTGTTTTAATTCTGTCTCCAGTAAGGAATTCACAAAGTGACCAGAATAAATCTTTTTGCCTTTTCCCCAGTTTTCAGTACGAAGGCCTTTACACAGTCAGCCATGCTAATAACTGAGACAAACATGGCAATTTTCTCAAAAGCGAATGTCCAGCGATAATCCCATGTTAACCTTTGCCTTTTTTTTAAGTGTTTAAATTGGTTCATCTATCACAAAAAGGGATGCTTTTGGAGGAACGTGACAATTTTCCTTATCAAACATACAAATTAAAAAAAAATTTTGTTGTGAGGATTAATTAATCCATACGAGGGCCGTTTAAAAAAAAAAAGGAAAACTGTTAAATTTTGCTGTCTCTGTATTACTAATGCTAAACCTTTTTCTGATAATTGTGGATTTCTGGAGTTGTGTGTGTACCGCTGTTTACACTATAAGATGTTGCATTGACATGGCGTGTTTGATTGCTGATAGGCTGCTTTAAAGGAAATGCTCACGGGATTCGCGGTCATGCTAAACGTGCTTGATGGTAACAGTTATCAGCCACAGTTAATGTTAACCTGTGATGATGTAAGCCGGTGCTAACGTGTGGCGTTGTATACTCATGCTAGCCATGGTCAACAATAACAGTGCAAGCCACACCTGACATTAATAATTGATTGTGTGTGCCAGCGCTAATGTGTGAATGTATATAATGATGCTAACCGTGGTTGAGATGTTCCGCAATGCAGCCTGTTGGGCCAGAAACACGCAGTGTCAACCTGTCTCTAGTATAGACTGTGCCTCGCACCCGGAAATCCAATGATTCCCAGAAAACTTTCCCAGCTGTATTAATTGTTTCAGCCAGCGTGAAAACCCCCAAAGATACTTAACATTGATGTAAATCTTCAGGAATGAGGAGATCGCTATGTTTGGGAAGCTGGAAGCCGCCAGAATGTACCACCATTCTTTGAAAAGTAACTGAATCAAACTAGCTGATCATTGATAGTTTTGCTTTATTTATTCGTGAGTTTTAAGCCCCATTCTCACGTTCACGGCTTTGTATCCTGGAACCTCATGGTAACAAACCAGTGTGTGAAGATCAAAGTTGCTCATGATGGTGATCTATAACGGGGTTTGGTGACGTGACATGCCGGTGAAAGCGCGGTGTTTGATAGCACAATGCGCTAAGCTATGGTAGCACACCCATGGCACTAACGGAAAAACCTCCCAGTGATGTTACTGCATGCACGTCAACATTAGGGGCTCCTCAGGAACGCGTAGGATGAGCAACATATGTCAAAGCTCACAACAGAGAAATAGACTCCCACGGTGAAAATAAGGCCACAGCACAAAGAGTGAATCACTCGGTTCACAACAGCTACCTGATTGAGGCAAGATTACTAACTGGGACCCTCTGGGATACTTGTCCGTGAAAGTGAGAACGAGGATTTAATGGCTGGATTTAGAGTTTGATGTTAATGCTGTAGTTTTTGCACCTGGAACTCTGATGTTAAGAGGAAATGCTCCATTAACAAAATGTGAATTTGAAAATCACCATTAATATACAGCACGATCAAACAAATTATTGTCTGGTGTGAAAAGGCCTTTACTAAAACCTAGTTTGTGTTTTTTCAAATTTGTTTTTGCCTCCGTGAGTCCTGTTTGTATTAGATGTTGTTGGAAAGTTACGCCCCTTTTAGATGGACTCGCAGCAGAAAGTTTAAAAAGTAGCCCAAGAAACTTTTCAAAGCCCCCTTCGGCGTGCTTACGAGGTTGGACCAAATAAGATTTCTGTCAAATTTGCATAAATGCAGTTATGTTGCCCACAAAGATGCACAAAGGTACATGTGATAATTGTGCTATGACAGACATTGGCCAGCAGGTGGCAGATACAAAATGACACTATTTGTGTGACGGTCCATGAAGAAAATGCATGTTTGGAAGCCAGCATCGCGCGCCGTTGCTCGTCTGAAAAGGGCTTTAATGTCTGTGCGAGCTGTGATTTTTGTGTAAGAATGTTTATCGATGTAGAACCAAATGTGCCATCCTGTAACTACTGTCTCCAGATCTGCACTGCATCATCCATACTGTGTCCCACTCGCACCGACACCTTCCTGTTGGGTTCTGCAGTTTGTAGTTAACTAACCGCATACTGACTGAACAGTTAGAACTGCAAGGTCGCATTTTGCATTCATGACGCTAAACTTTGCAGGCTTTCGCAAAATGCTATATTCTTTGGAAAACCCTAATTCTGCAAATTTATGCAAGTTTAGTCCCAAAACTGATGCTATTCGGAAATGATGGGTGTTTATGTGAGCAGGAGGGGTGCATATTGTGTAAAACTAATGAAGTTCACCACGTGTGATAACTATATATGTGTGGTTTTTCACATCAAAGCATAGGGATCAGAGGATTTCGCTGCAATAGCAGTTTGAATATTTGTCAAACCACACTTCTTTCATCTGTGGAAAATCATGATGCTCCAGTACAGGACTCAAATCCCCACAGTCAAAAAACTGTCTTGAGCATTTTTGTCCATTGAAATGCTTGAGCTTGTTGAGTCCTTTGTTCCTAAAGGTAGCCCGTTGGGTTAAAATCAATGCATTTGTTTCATGAACTGTCAAGATTCTCTTGCCACGCTTTGAATGAACTTAATGTTCAGAGTCTCTTATTTGACTTGGGTGAATGGTTTTATGCGGCAGTGATATTTTGGCATGTCACAATAACTGTTCTGCTGGATAATATATTGTCCCAAATAATATCCCTTGTATCAAGTGTAACAGGGCTATTCCACAGGGCACTGTTCTACTACAATCACCCACAGGCCAAAAAGTGCAAAAATGAAACGCTTAAGCTGGCTTGTCTCTTAACAGTTTGATTTATAAAGTGCAGACCTGGCAACTGGCTGGCTTATAAAATGCAGATCTGCCAACCCACCTAAAAACAAAACAAATAGCTGCCCTCTCGGCCAGACGTGATCAAATACCACAACAAACGCTGTTTGAATTCAGATTTGTACCTTGATAGAGCACGATCAAACAAGTTCCAAGCCGTAGACACTACGAATAACACCATTTAAAGAAGTTCTAGCATGATTGAAGCAGTTAAGACTGCGAATACCCAGAAGTTACCACATACTATCAACAAGTTCGAGAATTGGGATAAATTTTTTTAACTGGAGCCCAATTTCAAAACTGGTGCCGATGATGGCTGTAACTACTACGTATAACAAGTTTATTCTAGATCAACAAATGGGAAGGAACAGTGCTCTGTGGAATGGCCCCATTACCATCAAATAAAAGGTTATTTTCATTTCAGCTACTTCAGTATCAGTGCATGTGTGTGTCTGTCAGTCATTTGGCTTAAATGATGGAGAAAATAAAGGCTCATGTGCTGCACCCAAGTCTTATATTAACAGTCAGCACATGCTGTCTATTCTGGCATCATATTGGAGAAATTCTTAAATAAACAACTGCATCTAAACACAAATGGCAATGTTGTAATACAAGGTCGGAAAAGTTACAGACAGGCGTACACATAACTGGCACTTGGGGCCTCGTGTGTGTGTGTGTGTGTGGTTGTGTGTGTGCGCGCGCGCCTTTAAATAATAAAGGCGCAGAGGGAAACACTTTTCCTACAAGTAGTCATCATCGCTTTTCCTCCTGAGAAGCACTTCCCAGTAGAGCTGAAACAACTAATCGAATTAATCGCTTAAAATCGATTATTAAAATAGTTAAGTAAACTAATTTAGTCATCATTAGTTGCTAAATAACTTTGTTTTACCGCAAATGTTTAGTTTCTTCCATATAATCAACCGAGCTTTGCTTTGAATCTTGAACCAATGAAGGAGTACTTCAAGCTGCTGCTTCGTTGGTTTTATTTGTTTTATTCGCTTTATCTTAATTTTTCTCTACTAAAACCCTAAAGAGCATATGTCTGTGAGCAATAGTTACCTTTTTTATGTTAAACTGACTTGTTATGGTCTTCTGAAACAGTTGATAGATGTATTTTATGCTAACGCCAATGCTAAAGCGCTAGCATGTCTATGGCATTTTCAATGTTAAAGTTAGCATTAAGCTGCTGGCATTTCAGCATGTTTGTGCATTTGTTTTCTGTATAATAATTAATGGCTCAGCGTTTGTTGTCGTAAAAGAGTCAAATGTTACAAATGATAATTTTTTTAATTTTATTTATATTAATAATAGCAACAATAATAATAGTAATAATAACTAATAATACTACAATACAATTTTAGAGAAAGAGACATGAGTCACATGTGTCACTGTGAAATGACCACATAGTTTACAAGTTATACAGAGAATGTTGCACATATGAGTCAGGCTACAGTTTTTGTTTTAGGTTTTATGGATAACGGGTTATGCTAATTGCTCATTTGCAGCAACAAAAATACCTCTTTTTTCACCATATATTTTATAACATTTATATGTTTCAATGTTTTATGGCAACTCAGCACTTTGATAAAGCAATGCCATTTGAAATAATTATTTTTGTTCTTTATTATAAACTGTTTTATTCTTTATAATTTTATATCTCATCAGCCAAGGGACATTTGACGATTTGTTGATTTTCAAGTATTTTAAGTTTTCAAATAATGTCCTGTTGTTAAATAAAGTTATGGAAGGAGAGAAAAGTTGTTTCCCTGGCACATTTTTAAAAAATTCCCCGCTAATCGATTAATCGTGTCGAAACCCCATCAGATTCATCCATGATCCAAATAATCGTTTGTTGCAGCCCTACTTCCCAGTTATATGCACGCCTGATTATCTGGTTTGTGTCTATATATTGTACAATAAGTCTGTCTTGTAGTTACGATGGGCCTTGTGGTGTTGATTGGGGGGGGGGGGGACCTGTTTTCTTCTCAGTGCATGCTGGGTTAGACGCCAGTCCACCGTGACCAAGTAGGGTCAGAGCGAGCTACTAAAAATGTGCAAATAAATGCATAAGTGTTTTATTTCTTGGCTCATGTGAGTCCACTTTCTTTCTGCAGGAGGACTCCATGAAATGACAGAGAGGTGATTGTTGTAGCCAAGTGGGACTACACGGCCCAGCAAGACCAGGAACTTGACATCCGTAAAAATGAGCGTCTCTTCCTGCTGGACGACTCAAAGACCTGGTGGCGTGTCCGTAATGCTGCTAACCAAACGGGTTATGTTCCATCGAATTACGTTGAGCGCAAGAACAGCCTGAAGAAAGGCTCTCTGGTGAAGAACATCAAAGACACTCTGGGTAAGCAGAACAGAGTTCTCCGCGCTGTAGCTTGTTTTGTTACATTTTCAGATTTCTTATCAGTGCAACGTCCAGTAGACATTAGTTTTATCTGTTCCTTTGCTGTTCGCGTCCCGAAGCGCTGCACGCTTGGAGCAACGCTTTGGTGGTTACCCACTCATTCCAGTTTTGCCGCTAGACACATTATTTAAATACGTTTTAATCACTTTACTCAATCCATTATAATGTGTCTACACCTTAAGGTAAGCAGGTAACTGTATACTCAATCCTCAACCCTGACGTAAATGTGTAGGTTGAAGTTTGCATGGAAGCTGTCAGAAACTTCTAATCACATTTTCAGTTGTTTAGTGGCGACAAGAAGCGGGTTGCTGATTGACCCATTCAATAACACTAACTGGCCATTTACCCATGGCAGTGTTTGCATTCTAAATCAGTAATGCTCAGATTAAATTAATTTTTCCCCTAAGTGTAAAACAGTGAACCCTAAAATATGTAAAAACAGAGCCTATGTTTAAAAATGCTGCAGTTCTCCTTTAACTTTATCCATACAGCACAGCGGATGCCTCAGATTTGATGGCCACAATACAGAGATGACTGAATTAGGTGACATCGGTTATGGGTGTGTGCTAAATTGGGTTGTGTCAGCACGCTGAATTTCTAATCAGTCTATGTCGCAAATGAAGGGATTAATCTAAACATGATTATTTTGCTCTACTTCCCTGAGGCAGGAAACGAACTCGACAGAGAGTGTCACACAAATTCATCTCATTTGACAGGTTTAATGAGTTACCACTTTTTGTCCAGAGGGAGAGACGGGGAAAATAGAAACATCTGGTGGAAACTCTAAGAAGGAGGAGGGATTAAACTGTCATTTTTAGTGCTGAAGCTAAGTCATCATATTAATATGGTGATGACTTCAGATGGTTTGTTTTCAATAACCGGCAGTTGAAACTCCAAATATATTGAATTTAAAGCTAGAATAGCACTCATTGGAAAATAACTCTGCCAAATCCCCGACTCCCGGTCTTGTAATTGTAATGACACATATTCCTGCTAAGGTCAACCCCTTTAACAAAATGTCATGGAAATCAGTTTTAGTTTTTTTCAGGAATCCTGCTCACAATTGAACAGGTAGATGTAGAAAAAAACAAACAGGACAAGACAAACTATGTAACACAGAGAAACCAAGCACCAACTTGACACATTTACCCCCTCTAGAACAGAGTATGCCATTGTCCTCAAATTATTGAAACTATCAGTCTTTGAAGGTGTGTTTTACTCGAGTAGTTTTTAACCCATTTGTTTTTTTTTTCAGCTATAATGTGAACATTTTATTTGAACGAGTTTCTGTGAGGGCAGCACAGTGGCTTAGTGGTTAGCACTGTCGCCTCACAGCAAGAAGGTCATGTGTTCAAATCCCACCTGTGGCCTTTCTGTATGGAGTTTGCATGTTCTCCCTGTGTTTGCTTGGGTTCTCTTTGGGTGCTCTGGCTTCCACCCACATCCAAAAGACATGCAGGTTAGGTGGATTGGACACTTTAAATTGTCCATAGGTATGTGTGCAGGTGTGAATGTGTTTGTCTATATGTGGCCCTGTGACAGGCTGGTGTCCTGTCCAGGGTGTACCCCGCCTCATGCTTGATGACTGCTGCTGGGATAGGCTCCAGCCCTCCGTGACCCTTAATTGGACTAAGCGGATGAAGATGAGTTTCTGTGATCGGTATCCTATTCAAATCATAGTGTAAATTGCTCCAAGGTGTTACACATGAGCAAGCTTTAAACCTTACCCACCCTGTGAGCAAGCACATCGGTGACTGTGGTCCAAAAAACCCTGAAGCAGTTCAGACTCAGTGTGGCAACCATGAGCTTTAACCATCGTAACAAATAGTAGACCATAGTCTCGTTTGAACCCTCCGTGATATCGTTGGATTTGACCACTTATGGGGACCTCCATTTAATATATACACAACATAACTTCACACAGATAAATGGTGTATGGTTTCATTTTTTTTGGCTGCAATCACAGAGAAAGTCGCAAAAAGTTTTTTTTTTGTTTTTTTTTTGGTTCCCGGTGGAGAAGAAAAGGCAAGGAGGTAGGAGACATCATGTCGGTTAGTGTTAGCCTACACAGCTAGCCAGAGTAGCTCTGTTCTCTCGACTGCAAAACCGCCTCCACATTTTTGATCATAAACAAACCGCAACACGTCTACTTTCCCACCGTATCGTCACTTTTTCTTTGCATCTTCACTTTGTTTGCCTGTAATTTGCCCAAAAACCCATTGAAACTGCTGTGGTTTGTACCCTGGAAGTAGAGAAATTACATCATATGCGTCATATTTTACCCCTTTAGCGCCCGCCCCAAAGCGGGACTGTGCTGCCCTGTAAAACAATAGCTCAACACAGAATTGTCAAAATATTCAGTGATTAAAATATATTGCAACTAAGTAAGTATATGCGTGTAGAAGGTGCAGGACTGTAGCCTACATGGGCTGGTTCTTAAGTATTTGAACAGTAAACACAATTTTTGTAACTCCATCTTTAAATCACCACAACGAAGTAGAAATTGTAAGGTCAACATGTCCTTGTAGTTTAGACTTTTAGTTTTAATTCAAGGGTTTAACAAAAACATCACATCAGCCATTTTGGAATTACAATCCTCCATTATCAGAGCCTATATTTTATTTGGACAAACTAAATAGGATTATTGTAATATTAAGCATCACTTTTATAGCCAGTTTTTGTTTGATACATCAGGAGATGGATACATGGACATTTCCAAGTTATTGAATGTATATTTCATTTAAATGTTTTTTTTTTTGTTTTTGTTTTTTTTTACTTCATTGTATGGTATATCTCTCTTGAGGCCTTTTCTCAAAAAAATGATGCAAACTGAAGGAATCAAAGGATTCTGTAGCTGTGATTGGAGAAACTGTGTAATTTTTGACTGTGTGTGTGTTGTATGTATGTATGTATGTATGGTGTTGCACCAAAAAAGTTATGATCACAGTTGTCATCTGTCTGTCTCTCTCACTCACACACACCACACACACACACACGCGTTGTGCATCCCTAATACAGACCTTAATTCTTTCTGCATGCACACTCTACATAATGTCACAGAGGTGCTTGGCCTTTGATAAATGATCTAAATAACAGTTTACTAGAATAACATCCTTTTTTTTTCTAATATTTTGACCTCATTTTTTAGCAGTTTGCTGTAGTCATTTGGACGGCGGCCTCATTCAGATTCAGTTCTGTATCCAAACCCTCGGGGGAATCTCTGCAGCGCTGCGCAGACCAGCATGGCACAGCCTGTCACTGTCTTCCTCACCACGACCCTTTGTGTGCAGAGACAACACGCTTCTCCTCTAAACGGTCGTTTCTCTCAGCCCGTCTGTCTGCACGTGCTATCACTGCGTTTCTCTGTTCTCGCTCTGACCGCTGGATTGATTAATGGAAGAATCGGGCGCTCTAATGGTCGCGTTGGAGTGATGGATCCTTCCAGTCGTCGATGGTGACATTATGGCCCGGTTACCCAGCTGGTTTTCACTCACTCACGCTTCACTGTTAAGAGCCTGAGTGATTCTGATTAGGCAGGAACGTTTTCATGTGAGGTGACGAGCTGTAGGTGAGGTCACGCGTTACTCACACACTTTAATAGAGGAACTACCCAGCAGAGCGCACAGTGACCTCATCCTGTCCCTCGTCTCTGCTTCTCTTTTTCAGCCGTTCATTAGCTCTGCTTTGCAATTATGGATCTTGGTGATAGATCCTGATTACTGTTATCTGAAGGGTTTTTTTTCCTTGTAATTTGCAGCTCTTTAATGTGGATGAGTCCTCAGCACTGTTGCACGTGTGCAGACTCGTACTGAATCCATCCAAGTACACTGCAGTTGTAAATGGATGCCGGCTGGTTTGTGCCCCAGTTTCCTCTCAGAGGCAGTGAAATCTGTGGTATATACGTAATTCAGCAAATGTCCACCTGAAACTATACTCATTTGTCTACTGAATGATGTTGTTTATTCCAGTCTTCATTCTCTTTTGCCAAAAATCTAGTGGAAGCTGTTTTAAGAACATCCTTGTGCTTAATATCCAAGCTGCTTCCTGTTTTATTTATTTATTTTTTGCTTGGATTTGCAACAGCAGAGCTGACATGGATCAGCATGTTGATATGTTTTTCACCAGTCCTGTCCTGATGCAAACTCCAGAGGTGTATGGTGAATATGGCACAGGTGGTCTTGAATTGGCAACCTTCCATTCTGTAAACAAGTGTACAAAACTCTTGCATCATCGTGCTGATTTTTTTTTTTTATTGAGCTGTTTTGTGGCTGTAGGTTTTTGTGTTACAAGTTAACTGCGTTGAAATTTTCAACCAATCTGTTAAATACCTATCTTGATGTTGGTATACAAAATCCTGAAAAAAATCTAATTAGCCATTGTACTGATTTAGTAAATTTGTTATAAACCTTGTATATTAGCCCTGATACTTTGAAAGGTTTTAAATTGGTTCATGTTGCATCTTTACAATATTCATTGAATTCTTCCTCATTTATAATGTTTTCAACACATAATTTGATAAAGTTGCATAAAGTACCTTACTGCACCAAATTCAAGGACTAAAATGCAGCTTCATCTGTGTTAACATAATCTGGATCCACCTCTTAGTCCCATAAGCCGTCATCAATTTGGGATGACTAGATCAGTACCACTTAAGGGGACAAAATGACACTTAGAATCCAGCCTCAGTGTATCATGGCCTACACAAAAATGTATGATAGCCATCCAAGGTAGTAGCTGTAGCCAGGTAGGGGTCAATGAAGAATTACACAGAGGTCAAACTTTAAAAATGCTCCAATCATGTTGAAAACTATATCACATATTTGTCTGACCATAACAATTCCAAAAAGGTATAGTTGGACTATCTATGACGGAATGTTCTGGAGTTATGGGGTCAAAACAGCAAAAATAGTGACCAAGGTCAATTTCAGTTTGTACAGGGGTCAAAAGTTAAAGTTGCTCCAATTTCAGCAAAAAAAAATGATGCAAATTATTGGGTGAAATAAAAGGATCAATAAATGGAATAGTTTTGACTGTGCTGAATGCTTTGTCTCCAAAGTAAAGGTCAAAACAAGGTCAACACTCCATTGAATTCTATGGCATGTGACTTATGTTACCACCCGTAACATGATACGTAAGCATGACAGATGGTGCAAACTTTTCATTTTTCGAACCTATTAACCCAACAATAATTTGACTTTTTTTTTTTTTTTTTTTTTTTTTTTTTACTGAAATTGGAGCAGGTTTAACTTTTGACCCCTGTACAAACTGAAATTGACCTTTGTCACCATTTTTGCTCTTTTGACCCCGTAACTCCAGAACATTCCATCATAGATAGTCCAAACTATACCTTTTTGGAATTATGATCAGACAAGTAATGTGATATAGTTTTCAACATGATTGGAGCATTTTTAAAGTTTGACTGCTGTGTAATTCTTCATTGATCCCTACCTGGCTACAGCTACCACCCTGGGATGGCTATCATACATTTTTGTGTAGACCATGATAAACCGAGGCTGGTTTCTAGGTGTCATTTCATCCCCTTAACTGGTACCGAAAAACCTACTTGGCCCATGGTCTATCTTTAATGGAATTGGATTTCTTCTTTTCCAGGCCAAGCTAAACTTTTTTTTTTTTTTTTATAACCAAGTTTCATGAAATTGTTTGCCGTTCATTTTAATGATCCAACACTGGCAAAAACATAGCTTCATAACCACACTGTAATGAAAGTAATGTCCACTTAGCACAGCTCTATGACTCCTGTGTGATTTAAAAGGTTTCTAGCTGCACTGAAACCACAAATGCAACTCATACATCAGGCTGTAGGATACACAGGCAATACTTGTTAGCATGGATAAAATTCATTGTTTTCTTATTTCAGGGGAATTGTTGGTAATAACAAAGACACAGTAGTACAGCTTATTGTTTTTGCTTTTTTCTTTTTTCTTTTATTTTTGCTGGATTTATACACGGTGATTTTCAAAGGTTGTTTGCTGTTGAAGTTTCAAGTGCAGTGAAAACGGTCAAGTCATTCATTAAAGTTAACACGTCTCAGAGTTCACATATTAATTATTCTCCAAGAAGAGTAGAAGGCTCTTCAGCCAGGAGATGGTACTTTATTACATTGGCCAAATTTATAGTTTAAAGTGTTCAAATTATTTTTTTACTCTTATTGTGGACACTGTACAAATGATGCTTTCGCGCTTGTAATGTGTATTTCTCGGGACAATATGACTTTGCGTGCAGCTGCTGTTGGGAATCTCCAGCTCACTCCGGAGCCGACGGACAAAAAAGAAAACCATATAAAGTCTAAATATTTACAACACTGCAGATGGAGGGTGTACTTGTAACACCTTTCAAAAGATGGACTTTAGCTCAGATATTTCATATTTACAAATGATTTGGAACCATGAACACAGAGTAGTGAGTTGGAGCTTCAACAGTTTGCACCTACTGACCATTGATTCAACAAAGGCTTAATTATGTGAAGCCTCATTTAACAGCTCATTAGAAACTACTGACACCTACAGGTCAACCAATGTATAGCACACTTACTTATAGTGAAATTACAAACTGGATCACACATAGTATGATTTCTGTGGCCATGGAACAAAAAACAATATAGCAGTGATTATTGAGAGGGAGGTTTTTATTTTTTAATTAAAAATTCATTCGATTTTAATTTAATATGGACATCATGCCATTGCTATCGATCTGTGTTGGGGAAATCTTTTTTGGTGGGGGCAATTTAGAATGATGCCCCATTTTCTGTTAACGTCAAAGCCTGTGTCTGTGTTTCAGTGTCATCTCGAGGTCTGTTGATCACAAGAGTACAAGGTGTGAGCTCACCCTCAAATTTATTTGCTTCGATTCCTAGCCAGATTCAGCGTTTTCACAAAGTTCTGTGAAAACATATATTTTTTCATTTTACAAATGAATATTTGTTGCTATCAGGTTGCAGGCACTGTTTAATCCATCACTTAAAGTGACTGCAACCTGATTTTATTTATTTTTATATAAATTGAAGGAAATCACTTTAAATTTTTAAATTAAAAGTCAAAGTGGGTCATATATTCTGTTTGTTACTGCGATTACTGAGATATGAATGAGACTATACAAATTCCAAGTTCAGACTGGAAGCCATGGAGCACCCTTCACTTTTTTTTTTTTTTTTGCCACAAAATCTGGCATACTGCTGAGAGAATTCACTATTTTTGAGTTTTTAACTGAGCTGTGGATTAGCTTTAGGGCTAATTTGTTCACGATACTGAACCACATTACGTAGTCCTTTAAATCACAGCAGCCGCTGACACGGTGCTAATGAACCATTTGAGGGCCACATTGTGCGTTTTCAATTATGGCACACGATGATGTGGGTGATGAGATGCCGTGAAGGCTTGTTTAAAGTGGCAGCTTCCACGGTAACGGCAAGAGTGAAGCAATGTGCTGCAACACACAGTCAGGTGGGCTTTCATCAGCTCAGACTCGGTCACCTCTGAGTGAAGTCATCTGGGTGTGAAAATCACCATCCACAACATGACGAGGTAGGTGAAGGTTAAGAGGGAATTGGGGGAGGAGAGAACGGAGCTCGTGGCTGCTCTAACCAGAAGGAAAGTGCATTGAAGTGTAAATGAGTGAAAGAGAAAATGGATGTGCCTGAAAGTGTTTTTGCTGAATTCACTGAACATGTTCCTTCTGCTGTCTTGTATCTTGAAGGCTGCAGCTAACGATTATCCATTATTGATCTCTTTTCTCTGATATTAAGCTCTAAATGCACCTTCCCTCAGAAATTGTTTAGTTTATGTGAGTCTGTTGGAAAGTTTACGACCTCACTAAGAAACACAGGCAACTATACACTTTCAGTTTTCAGTTTCATTTAATACACCTGGGAACTCATGTTTGTCTTTATTCATTTGCAGCTGAAGCTCTTGAATGTCAGTAGATGTGAGGGTTGGACAGTTGATCGCTGAAGACTGACTGACGTCATGATGCACACCCCCACTCTGCCGCCCACAGACTTATTCCATTGTCCCTGCTATAATGTCGAGATGTGTTAGTTTGTTCGTCTTGTACTTTAAGGAATTTCAGGGGACATAACACACTAAAATATTTTCAAAAGAAAATGTATAGTTATTTGTTTTGGCTTTCGTCCACATTAATTCCCAACCACTGCTTTTTCACAACACCCCCTCGAGGACATAAATCTGACTTTTTTTCTTTGTCTATGGACAGTGAAGGGGCACATGTGCGAGTGGCGACACAGTCTCTGCACGTCTCGTACTTGTACTTGCTTGTTTTAATGTCTGTTTTTATACGCTTTAGTACCATGGATTAATTAAGCCATAAACCACTAACATGTTGGCCCTCACCATGAGGCTGAACCAAGTAATTTTCCTTTCGATCCTGGCCACTTTATTGGCCGACCTCATCCAACACGCTGCTTGCCACAACTTTAAGGCACACGCCAGCCAGATGGCAACACCTTTTTTTTATATGGGACTCCCTTCATCCTGCTCTTGCTTCAAAGACGCGTCGCTGTTACCACCCCAATGTGTCAGAGGCAACAATGCCAAAACAAGGAAATGTGGTAGGAAAACAGAAATCCGGTGTCGCAGACCAAACGGTCCCCCCTAAAAATCGGTCTGACCTGCCTTCACTGTGCATGCATCATCAGCTACGGTTCACAGATATCACCTTGTTTCTGTGTCAAACTGCACTCCAGTCATCATTTATCTCAGCAACAGATATCTGAAGCTTTTGTACAACAATCCTTTCCACATAAATTGAGAATTATTTCATCATAAAAGACAGAGGAAGTGATCAGAGCGACGCGGCTACACAAGCTGCTACCTGATGCGTTCACTGGGTGTCCGTCATTTCAAAGCCTCACAGAATATTGCCTCATTTCTGCGTAAAACTGACTTTAGAATGATTTTTAAGAAGTTTTACCTCGTCATCTGATGGTTAATAATCGCATTAATCCATTTGATTGTGTTGGGTGAAGAGACGGACGTGCTGTTGTGGTCCAAAATGACGCATGCACAGTGGAGGCAGGGCGGACCAATTTTTAGGGGGGGACCGTTCAGTCTGCAACACCGGGAGTGGATTAAAAGGCAACCCTGCAGACAAATGCTTCCATCAGTCTTGCTTGGTAATGTCCAAACCTTATGGAACAAAGTGGATGACCTGCGAGCCTGTACTCGGTACCTCTCTGACTACCGACAATCTTGCCTTATCTGCCTGACAGAGGGTTGGCTTATGGGGTGGACTTTGATTTGGGAGCCGACCTAGAGGGTTACATGCTAGTGGGATAGACCACAGCCAAAACTCCAGAAAAAGCAAGGGTGGAGAGGTGTGTGTGCATGCGTGTGTATTAATAAGTACTGTTACTCTGCTCACATTACAATGAAACACCAATATGCATGGACATTGAATTACTAACACTCACCTTAAGGCCCTATCATCTGCCTACAGAAATATGCCAAATAGACTTTTTGTTGTGTGTATCGCACCATCTGCCGATACACAAGCTGCTGCTTCCACAATTCATGATCTTGTAGTTCCCACATACCAGCTACATGTCACCTGTCCCACTCGCGACACAACCTGCCTCGACCAGTGCTATGGAAATATCCAGGATGCCTTCTACTCTAAAGCACTGCCCCATTTAGGGAACTCGGATCACAACATGATCAAACTGATGCTTGCCTGTGTGTCCAGGCTGCAGTGTGAGAAAATCAGAAAGGTGGAGGTTAAGAACTGGACTACTGCCGCATCTGAGGCACTGCAAGATTGCTAAAGCACACAATTGGAATGAAGTGACCAACGAGCCCGAAAACGTCAATGATGCGGCGCTTGCTATATCAGTGTACATAACATTCTGCGAGGACATAATTATTCCCAAAAAGACTGTTAAGATGTTTCCCAACAACAAACCTGGGTAACCCCAGAACTACAACAACTTCTTAACAAAAACAAAAGGGACTGTTCAGATTGGGAGGAAATGGAGAAGAGAAAAGGACTGTGCAGAAAAACACAAAGTATGATTATGGACTGTAAAGCAGCATATAACGCAAATTGGAGAACCTTTTCAGAAATGATGCTAGGAGAGCATGGCAGAGGGTTCGGGCAATTACAGGATACAAGCCTAAGAAATATCTCATGGAAGTGGAAACAAACTTGAAATGGCCAATGACTTGCATGATTTTTACTCCAGATTTAATATTCATGACTTTAAAGCTAAGCAGGGATTGGTTTCTAAAGAAATCAGTAGTATGAAGTGTGTGGACATTGACATTTCTATAGATGTTGTCTTACTTTAGACATGTGAACCCCTGTAAAGCTAGTGGGTCTGATGGTATTGGCAGCAGCACATTAAGGGTGTGTTCATATCAGTTGGCACAGCCCTTTCAAAGGCTGTTCCAGGTGTTAATAGACACTGGTGTAATTCCTTATCTATGGAAAAAAAAAAACATTGATTGTGCCCCTACCCAAAAA
This sequence comes from Thalassophryne amazonica, assembly GCF_902500255.1. Taxonomy (NCBI): domain Eukaryota; kingdom Metazoa; phylum Chordata; class Actinopteri; order Batrachoidiformes; family Batrachoididae; genus Thalassophryne; species Thalassophryne amazonica. The sequence goes on from NC_047116.1 coordinate 18,120,413, forward strand.
CAATAAACCTAGGGAACTTAATGACCTGCGCCTTGTTGCTCTAATGTGTACACCAGTGAAATGTTTTGAAAAAAATACTCCTGAAACAGCTTTTATGTGAGGTCACACCATCCTTAGACCCAAAGCAATTTGCATATCATGCAGAGAGAGGAGTTGAAGATGCACTGCTGACTTTGACAAACAGCATATATGAGCACCTAGAACAGGCAGATAGTCTTACCAAGATTGTGTTCATAGATTTCGGTGCCTTGAACACCATCCAACCCCACCTGATGGTACAAAAACTGGTACACCTCTGGACCCAAGATTAATTTTGTGGACCTTTGACTTGTTGATGAACCATAGTTAACAAGTCAAATTTAACTGTGGTGCCCCTATAAATACAGGGGCACCACAAGTGCACAGTGTCCTCTATTCTGTACACTTTATACACTAATAACTGCCAAGCAACCTTCTCAGACCACACCTATTTTAAATATGCTGATGAAACAGCATTAGTGGGCTTTGTAAAGTCTACTACAGCATTCCTAGGGGGTTTTGAGAGGGAGCTGCAGGTTTTTTTTTTTTTTAAATGGTGTACAGATAATTTCCTTGTGGTTATTGAGAAGAAAGCAAAGGAGATGGCCATAGATTTTAATAAAAAAGGGAATTATAGTTCCACCCTCAAATACAAATGATGTAGTGGTAGATCAGGTCACAACGTACACATATATGTGTGTTGAAATAGACAACAAACTGACATTTAATAAATGTGCACAAAATAAGCCCACAAGTTGCAGGAGAGGATGTTTTTTTGTAAGAAAACTATCATTTTAAAATAGACTGCTGTATTCTTCAGATGTTTTACAAAGTTCTCTTGCAGAGTGTTTTATCATTTGGCCTTATTTGTGCATTTGCTAACATGTACATCAAGGGCCAGAAGAGGATTGTTCAGTTTCATTACTTATTCGCCCTCACCATGATAGATGGATAAATAGATACTTTATTAAACCTGAAGGAAATTATGTGGTGGTCTGTTGGAACCATTCACACAGATAAAGCACACACATTAAGTGCATATAAATGTAACAATAAATAATACAGCACAATAAAATTAAGTAAAAAAAAAAAAGAAAAAAGTAGGAGTTTAAGGCCTTACATGGGACATTTACGGCTAATTCACGGCTTAATCCACTTGCGTTTATAATCTGTATTTGATTTTAACCCTATTTTATGCTAATGAATGTGTACCTGCTAAAATACATCTCTGCTACAGGTTCTAAATTCCATAATAATACAATAACATGCTTTTGGAGGGCGGTATGCATTTTCAGAAGCCTGACGTTCATGACCGATATTTGCCCTCGTCTAACTCGGGCAAATATCGGTCATTTTAGGCGACTGGCCATGAACGGAGGGACTCAGAAAATGCATACCGCACGACAACAGCATGTTGTTGTATTTTACTGAGATACACAACATATGGCGTAACAGTATGCAGGTTGCCTTCAATATTGCGCCGCGCTAGCCAGTCACGGAACTTGCGCGTTCCAACCTCGGTAGATTTTATCGTGTTAGCTGGTACCGTGCTGCTGTCCAGATCTGCCAGTGCATCCTCGTCAAGCTGGCTGCTTTGGCTGCTGTTATTTGTTGGACTGTCCATGAGAAAAGCATCCATATTGGGAGCAACACGCACTTCTCGCCTTTTTATCTTTTCCTCTGCGGATGGTTTTTGGGCTGCGCACGTGCTATGATGTCATTTGTTTACGCACAGCGGGCGGGTATGCCGATACTCGTTCGCTACTGCGGGCGGGTATAGCCAGGTAGCATCGACGTAAATCTACGCTACCGGCCTAGCAACGCCTCGGTAAAGTGATAATAATGACCGTTATTCTTTTTTTTTTCACCCACTGATTAGATGTAATGTAATGCTTCCAAATAACTTCTAACCAAAAGGTGCTTATGATTTTTGGGAACTTTAACATATTGCTAAACCACAGTAGAGCTGTTAGTTTTTGCCGTTTCGCAGTAAAGACCTACTGCAATCTTCACATTAAATTGCTTTTATTGTGGAAGACGAGCAGGAAATGTGTGGTTTACACGCATGGCTGAACCAGAGCGACAGCAGGGAGGTTATTCTATAGAAGCTCACCCTCTCTGATTCCCCTGACCACCAGATTTATGGAGAAATCTCAGATATTATGCCTGAATCTCTAATAGTTTTGAAAGTACAGCCCTTTGAATTTTGAATTAATTTTATTTGCCAGACGAGCCTCTCTATCCAGTTTCTAACATTCATACCGCATTTGCTATGATGTATGAAGCTTTGAAACTGTGGCTATGGCTAACGTCTTATGTAGAATTTTTTTTTTTTTTAAATGCTGTCAAATCAGGTGTATCTTCTGAACAAGGTTTGGAAAAATGCAAATGGCTGTACTTTTAAAACTGTTAGAAATACAGATGTAAGATTTGGGATTTACACATACTTTCGGTGTAGGTGCACCTGTAACTTTTTTTAATCAAAGTTGTTGATTTGATAAACTACAGTATGAAAAAATAAATGTTCCCCATAAGATTTTTATTTATTTATTACACTAACCTGACACAAGTCAAAAGCCCAAACTTCTCACATTTCAGAAGTAAAACCACTTAAAAGTTTTTGGCTTGAAAAGCAATGTATTTACAGAATATCTCTCCATGAAGTTTCTGTCAGTCAACAAACTTCTCTCTGCCTCATTTTTTTTCCTTCGTGATTATGTCAGGCCTGGTTTGGTTTTCAAAATACACACACACACACACACACACACACACACACACACACATATCCATACACTCGGCTATCAGATACGGATCCACGCTGCTATCCATAAACATGATCTGCTTGTTATTCCCGTCTCAGCCGTCTCCTTTGTGTTTTTGTCAGCTGTGCCCTCTGATGTGTTTGGTTCATTCTGTTTGAGAAACAGCTGCCGAGAGACCCCTTGTCTTTCTCCTCCGCTCCACTCTTCCTCCTCCTCTCTGTCAACAAGTTTCATGCTACTCTACGTGAACCCAGAAAATTTTCCAACCCATGTAATTGTAGTATTCAACAGTGACATTTCTGTGGCATTTCAGGCAGGCTCTGTGGCACTAACTGGGCCATCAGCTGTCAAAAAGAAACTCGGCGAGGCTTTATTAGTTCCACATACAAGCGTACAGTGACGGGGTCCACAGAGTAAACGGTTTAAATGTCATCGACGATGTAGAATCCACATGTATTATCGTGATGAATTGTAAGAGGAGGACTTCTCCTCGGCTGTGTTCGAGTCGAGAATCTTTGGGAACGAAAAAGTGTCAATGCATGTTTTAAAGAAATGCCTTTGAGAAGTCAGACAGGTACACGAGGAGCTATCTTTGATCCCGGAAAGCCTGTCATTATCAAACCCATGATGCCTGCTCCACTTTCTGCTCCCCGTCTGCAGCAGCTATTTTCAGCCTGTTTGATTACTATAGATAGACCCTCATACACCACGGAGATGGTGTAGGTGGAATACTAAATAGACAGAGAGGACTTTGATTTCACTGGGATTGTGGAATTGGGTGCAGGTTGAGTCGGTCCAAGTTGACGTGTTGTGTGTCTGAGTCTCTTCTAATAACGGAAAGATGCGGTCGACTGTCTGTTTCTCTCTGAGTAGAATGTTTCCTGTTCATCTCAGGAAAATTTGGAGCCTCATTTTAGGGTTCTTGCAAATGTGTGAACCTCTTCAGGAACATTTGTTAATTTGCACCCAGAGACCAGGAACACTGAATTATTTCAATATTCCTGGATAAGTGCTGCTCCAAAATGTGTGAGGGATCTGAGGAAAAACACCTCCACAGAAACCCAGATGAACATCCAAATCTGGCTCAAAACTGGTATAAACCAGTAGTTGTCACACTTTTTCTGCCATGCCCCCTTTGTAGTGGATACAGAATCATCCCGACCTTAATGCTCTTTTATATCTTAGGATACCTTAGGATGATTCTGAAAGCAGGTGGTGGTTTCCTGCCTCTTTTCCCAGATCTTCAGTAAATCTTCCTATGTAGATGTAGAATGCATCGACGGGTGTCCGTCACCTGTCTCCCAGTCCACTTTCACTGGGTGGTTAATCCAGGATTTGTCCAGTCTATTTATGAACATATTTATGGGCCCAACTTATCCAACATCCTCAGGTAAACTATTCCATGTGTTAATGTGGAATAGTCCACCTGTCGATGTTGTATCAGCTGGTCCATTTAAATACAGAATTCTGTCCGTTCATTTCAAACGGTATAACAGTCGCTGCCCTTATACTTCTGTACGTCCTTGACGTTTGCACAGATGTTAAACAGCATGCCCACTAGAGGGCACTGCAGACCACCTTAAATGTTTCTGACTTCCAGGAGGTCACATTGTTGTTAATGCCACAAAAGAAATAAAAGTGCTGGCAGCGGAACAGACAAAGGTGGCCTGTTGTGGCCATTAAATACTTAATGACAGGATTTTATATATGTGAAGCGCTCAACAAAATATTCTGCTGCTGGTAATGGTTTTCTTTGTGCCCTTTTGCTGAGCATCAATCAATTCAATCAATTTTTTTTTATATATAGCGCCAAATCACAACAAACAGTTGCCCCAAGGCGCCTTATATTGTAAGGCAAGGCCATACAATAATTATGTAAAACCCCAACGGTCAAAACGACCCCCTGTGAGCAAGCACTTGGCTACAGTGGGAAGGAAAAACTCCCTTTTAACAGGAAGAAACCTCCAGTAGAACCAGGCTCAGGGAGGGGCAGTCTTCTGCTGGGACTGGTTGGGGCTGAGGGAGAGAACCAGGAAAAAGACATGCTGTGGAGGGGAGCAGAGATCGATCACTAATGATTAAATGCAGAGTGGTGCATACAGAGCAAAAAGAGAAAGAAACAGTGCATCATGGGAACCCCCAGCAGTCTACGTCTATAGCAGCATAACTAAGGGATGGTTCAGGGTCACCTGATCCAGCCCTAACTATAAGCTTTAGCAAAAAGGAAAGTTTTAAGCCTAATCTTAAAAGTAGAGAGGGTGTCTGTCTCCCTGATCTGAATTGGGAGCTGGTTCCACAGGAGAGGAGCCTGAAAGCTGAAGGCTCTGCCTCCCATTCTACTCTTACAAACCCTAGGAACTACAAGTAAGCCTGCAGTCTGAGAGCGAAGCGCTCTATTGGGGTGATATGGTACTACGAGGTCCCTAAGATAAGATGGGACCTGATTATTCAAAACCTTATAAGTAAGAAGAAGAATTTTAAATTCTATTCTAGAATTAACAGGAAGCCAGTGAAGAGAGGCCAATATGGGTGAGATATGCTCTCTCCTTCTAGTCCCCGTTAGTACTCTAGCTGCAGCATTTTGAATTAACTGAAGGCTTTTTAGGGAACTTTTAGGACAATCTGATAATAATGAATTACAATAGTCCAGCCTAGAGGAAATAAATGCATGAATTAGTTTTTCAGCATCACTCTGAGACAAGACCTTTCTAATTTTAGAGATATTGCGTAAATGCAAAAAAGCAGTCCTACATATTTGTTTAATATGCGCTTTGAATGACATATCCTGATCAAAAATGACTCCAAGATTTCTCACAGTATTACTAGAGGTCAGGGTAATGCCATCCAGAGTAAGGATCTGATAGACACCATGTTTCTAAGATTTGTGGGGCCAAGTACAATAACTTCAGTTTTATCTGAGTTTAAAAGCAGGAAATTAGAGGTCATCCATGTCTTTATGTCTGTAAGACAATCCTGCAGTTTAGCTAATTGGTGTGTGTCCTCTGGCTTCATGGATAGATAAAGCTGGGTATCATCTGCGTAACAATGAAAATTTAAGCAATACCGTCTAATAATACTGCCTAAGGGAAACATGTATAAAGTGAATAAAATTGGTCCTAGCACAGAACCTTGTGGAACTCCATAATTAACTTTAGTCTGTGAAGAAGATTCCCCATTTACATGAACAAATTGTAATCTATTAGACAAATATGATTCAAACCACCGCAGCGCAGTACCTTTAATACCTATGGCATGCTCTAATCTCTGTAATAAAATTTTATGGTCAACAGTATCAAAAGCAGCACTGAGGTCTAACAGAACAAGCACAGAGATGAGTCCACTGTCCGAGGCCATAAGAAGATCATTTGTAACCTTCACTAATGCTGTTTCTGTACTATGATGAATTCTAAAACCTGACTGAAACTCTTCAAATAGACCATTCCTCTGCAGATGATCAGTTAGCTGTTTTACAACTACCCTTTCAAGAATTTTTGAGAGAAAAGGAAGGTTGGAGATTGGCCTATAATTAGCTAAGATAGCTGGGTCAAGTGATGGCTTTTTAAGTAATGGTTTAATTACTGCCACCTTAAAAGCCTGTGGTACATAGCCAACTAACAAAGATAGATTGATCATATTTAAGATCGAAGCATTATATAATGGTAGGGCTTCCTTGAGCAGCCTGGTAGGAATGGGGTCTAATAAACATGTTGATGGTTTGGATGAAGTAACTAATGAAAATAACTCAGACAGAACAATCGGAGAGAAAGAGTCTAACCAAATACCGGCATCACTGAAAGCAGCCAAAGATAACGATACGTCTTTGGGATGGTTATGAGTAATTTTTTCTCTAATAGTTAAAATTTTGTTAGTGAAGAAAGTCATGAAGTCATTACTAGTTAAAGTTAATGGAATACTCAGCTCAATAGAGCTCTGACTCTTTGTCAGCCTGGCTACAGTGCTGAAAAGAAACCTGGGGTTGTTCTTATTTTCTTCAATTAGTGATGAGTAGAAAGATGTCCTAGCTTTACGGAGGGCTTTTTTATAGAGCAACAGACTCTTTTTCCAGGCTAAGTAAAGATCTTCTAAATTAGTGAGACGCCATTTCCTCTCCAACTTACGGGTTATCTGCTTTAAGCTACGAGTTTGTGAGTTATACCACGGAGTCAGGCACTTCTGATTTAAAGCTCTCTTTTTCAGAGGAGCTACAGCATCCAAAGTTGTCTTCAATGAGGATGTAAAACTATTGACGAGATACTCTATCTCACTTACAGAGTTTAGGTAGCTACTCTGCACTGTGTTGGTATATGGCATTAGAGAACATAAAGAAGGAATCATATCCTTAAACCTAGTTACAGCGCTTTCTGAAAGACTTCTAGTGTAATGAAACTTATTCCCCACTGCTGGGTAGTCCATCAGAGTAAATGTTATTAAGAAATGATCAGACAGAAGGGAGTTTTCAGGGAATACTGTTAAGTCTTCAATTTCCATACCATAAGTCAGAACAAGATCTAAGATATGATTAAAGTGGTGGGTGGACTCATTTACATTTTGAGCAAAGCCAGTAGAGTCTAATAATAGATTAAATGCAGTGTTGAGGCTGTCATTCTCAGCATCTGTGTGGATGTTAAAATCGCCCACTATAATTATCTTATCTGAGCTAAGCACTAAGTCAGACAAAAGGTCACGACCAGGTGGATGATAGATAATAACAAATAAAACTGGTTTTTGGGACTTCCAATTTGGATGGACAAGACTAAGAGTCAAGCTTTCAAATGAATTAAAGCTCTGTCTGGGTTTTTGATTAATTAATAAGCTGGAATGGAAGATTGCTGCTAATCCTCCGCCCCGGCCCGTGCTACGAGCATTCTGTCAGTTAGTGTGACTCGGGGGTGTTGACTCATTTAAACTAACATATTCATCCTGCTGTAACCAGGTTTCTGTAAGGCAGAATAAATCAATATGTTGATCAATTATTATATCATTTACCAACAGGGACTTAGAAGAGAGAGACCTAATGTTTAATAGACCACATTTAACTGTTTTAGTCTGTGGTGCAGTTGAAGGTGCTATATTATTTTTTCTTTTTGAATTTTTATGCTTAAATAGATTTTTGCTGGTTATTGGTGGTCTGGGAGCAGACACCATCTCTACGGGGATGGGGTAATGAGGGGATGGCAGGGGGAGAGAAGCTGCAGAGAGGTGTGTAAGACTACAACTCTGCTTCCTGGTCCCAACCCTGGATAGTCACGGTTTGGAGGATTTAAGAAAATTGGCCAGATTTCTAGAAATGAGAGCTGCTCCATCCAAAGTGGGATGGATGCCGTCTCTCCTAACAAGACCAGGTTTTCCCCAGAAGCTTTGCCAATTATCTATGAAGCCCACCTAATTTTTTTTTTATGTGTATTTTTTTTATGAGCATTATGTGTCACTGCGCCGACGATTTAATCTATCTGCAAACTTGAATAAAACGAGACAAATATGGGTTAAATGAACAATTGTGTGAGCAGAAGGCTTTGTCCGTATTCATCATTAATATTGAGCATAGATAAACATTGAATTTTCTTTTTGTCTTGGATATAATTGTGCATTTAGATTTTTTGTCAACTTCAGTCTTGAGGCTTTATATTACAGCTTTGCCAGTCATTTGTTGTCATGTGAAATAGATTAATTCAACATTTTTACACTTCTTGTTTTCCCATCGTAACAGCAACTCTGGACTTCCACTAAGGGGCCAGCCTCCTATTTTAGGAGTCACTCATAAAGTGATTATAAAATGTTAGTATGTTACATAATAAAGGGAGAAACAAATGAGTAAATGACACTGAATCATTAGTAAAGATGTTGAATAATAGCTATTTTAGTGTGATGAGTTTGTTTGTTGTACTGCCTGAAGCCCAGCAACCCTTCATTGACCAGTTTTTTTTCTTTAGGCCTTGGTAAAACAAAGAGGAAGACGAGCACCCGAGATGCTTCTCCAACACCAAGCTCGGACACAGAGTACCCTACCAATGGCAGTGGTGGAGTCGGAGGAGGAGCTGCCGAGAGAATCTACGACCTCAATATCCCCACTGTGGTGAAGTTTGCCTACACAGCAGAGAGGGACGACGAGCTAACCCTGGTGAAGGGCTCCAGGGTTGTTGTGATGGAAAAGTGCAGCGATGGATGGTGGCGGGGAAGTCAAGGGGGCAGAGTTGGTTGGTTTCCATCCAATTATGTTCAGGAGGAACTAAGCGGACCAGACGAAAGGGGTGAGAGAGATTCCTCACGCGGCTTCAATGGAGGTTCTCAAGGGACTACACTAGCCAATGGCCGCCCAGGCTGCCGTGGCGGAGTGCTCCATCTGGTTCAAACACTTTACCCCTTCAGCTCCGTCACAGAGGAGGAGCTGAACTTTGAGAAAGGAGAGGTCATGGAAGTGGTAGAGAAGCCGGAGAATGACCCAGAGTGGTGGAGGTGTAAGAACTCGCGTGGTATGGTGGGTCTGGTCCCCAAGAACTATGTGACCGTGCTGGATGAGCAACCCGGCCCACCCTCCTCTACAACGAGCTCCCCGCAAAAACGCTTGGTAGCACCAGCATGCTCGGGAAGGTTTGCCGGGAGGGACTGGTACTATGGCGACATCACCCGACACCAAGCTGAGTGTATACTTAATGAGAGGGGAGAGGAGGGTGACTTCCTCATACGAGACAGTGAATCCTCGGTGAGTCTGACGGCGGAAGTCGTGAATATTAGAATTAAAATAACATTTATTGCTGCAGCCTAAATGTCCAATTTCACTTTAACATGTTCTGATCCAGATAGGGATGCAGCAGATCCCAAAAGTCACAGCTTGGGTCGGATCAGTTTTTGAGTCATGGTTTGGATCATTTTTTGGATCAGCAAAAAAAAGAAAAGGGAGGGGGGTGGGCAGAACTTTGCTTTCTGTGTAGCGCTCCACTCAGCAAAAGTCAGGCGGTCTCTTTTGGAGGAGCTCAGCGGGCTCACAGTGGCATGGGGCAGGCCTGGCATACACTCCATTCTTAACTCCTGGTGTTTCTTAGTGATTCTTTCTGTGCTTAGATCTCAAGACATCAGAGGCTGTCTCTTATTACAACCCCAATTCCATTGAAGTTGGGACGTTGTGTAAAATGTAAATAAAAACAGAATACAATGATTTACAAATGCTCTTCAACCTATATTCAATTAAATACACCACAAAGACAAGATATTTAATGGTCAAACTGATAAACTTTATTGTTTTTTGTGCACATATTTGCTCATTTTGAAATGGATGCCTGCAACGCATTTCAAAAAAACTGGGACAGTGGTATGTTTACCACTGTGTTACATCACCTTTCCTTCTAACAACACTCAATAAGCGTTTGGGAACTGGGGACACTAATTGTTGAAACTTTTAAGGTGGAATTCTTTCCCATTCTTGCTTGATGTACGACTTCAGTTGTTCAACAGTCCGGGGTCTCCGTTGTTGTATTTTGTGCTTCATAATGCGCCACACATTTTCAATTTGCGACAGGTCTGGACTGCAGGCAGGCCAGTCTCGTACCCGCACTCTTTTACTATGAAGCCACGCTGTTGTAACACGTGCAGAATGTGACTTGGCAATATCTTGCTGAAATAAGCAGAGACGTCCCTGAAAAAGACGTTGCTTGGATGGCAGCGTGTGTTGCTCCAAAACCTGGATGTACCTTTCAGCATTGATGGTGCCATCACAGATGTGTAAGTTGCCCATGTCATGGCCACAAACACACCCCCATACCATCTCAGATGCTGGCTTTTGGACTTTGCGCTGGTAACAGTCTGGATGGTGTTTTCCTCTTTTGTCCGGAGGACACAACGTCCATGATTTTCAAAAACAATTTGAAATGTGGACTCATCAGACCACAGCACACTTTTCCACTTTGCGTCTGTCCATTTCAAATGAGCTCAGGCCCAGAGAAGGCGGCGGTGTTTCTGGATGTTGTTGATGTATGGCTTTCGCTTTGCATGGTAGAGTTTTAACTTGCACTTGTAGATGTAGTGACGAACTGTGTTAACTGACAATGGTTTTCTGAAGTGTTCCTGAGCCCATGCGGTAAGATCCTTTACACAATATCGGTTTTTAATGCAGTGCTGCCTGAGGAATCAAAGGTCACGAGCATTCAGTGTTGGTTTTCAGCCTTGCCGCTTACGTGTAGAAACTGCTCAAGATTCTCTGAATCTTCTGATTATATTATGGACTGTAGATGATGGAATCCCTGAATTCCTTGCAATTGAACATTGAGAAACATTCTTCTTAAACTTTTGGACCATTTTTTTTCATGCAGTTGTTCACAAAGTGGCGATTCTCACCCCATCTTTGCTTGTGAACGGCTGAGCCTTTTGGGGATGCTCCTTTTATACTCAATCATGACACTCACCTGTTTCCAATTAACCTGTTCACCTGTGGAATGTTCCAAACAGGTGTTCTTTGAGCATTCCTCAACTTTCCCAGTCTTTTGTTGCCCTTGTCCTGGGTTTTTAGAAATGAGTTGCAGGCATCCATTTCAAAATGAGCAAATATTTGCACAAAAACAAAAAAGTCTTATCAATTTGAACATTAAACATCGTTGTGGTGTATTCAATTGAAGAAACGTCCCAACTTCATTGGAATTGGGGTCGTAAAGTAAGTTCATATTTTGCATTGAGTGTCTGAATATGAATCATGAACTGGTGGATACACATGTACGAGGTCTGTCCATAAAGTATAGGTCCTTTTTATTTTTTTCAAAAACTATATGGATTTCATTCATATGTTTTTACGTCAGACATGCTTGAACCCTCGTGCGCATGCGTGAGTTTTTCCACGCCTGTCAGTGACGTCATTCGCCTGTGAGCACTCCTTGTGGGAGGAGTCGTCCAGCCCCTCGTCCGAATTCCTTTGTCTGTGAAGTTGCTGAGAGACTGGCCCTTTGTTTGATCAAAATTTTTTCTAAACCTGTGAGACGCATCGAAGTGGACATGGTTCGAAAAATTAAGCTGGTTTTCAGTGAAAATTTTAACGGCTGATGAGAGATTTTGAGGTGACACTGTCGCTTTAAGGACTTCCCACAGTGCGAGACGTCACGCAGCACTCTCAGGCGGCGTCATCAGCCTGTTTCAAGCTGAAAACCTCCACATTTCAGGCTCTATTGATCCAGGACGTCGTGAGAGAACAGAGAAGTTTCAGAAGAAGTCGGTTTCAGCATTTTATCCGGATATTCCACTGTTAAAGGAGATTTTTTTAATGAAAGACGTGCGGACGGGTCCGCGCGTCGGCTCGCAGCCGCTGCGACGCTCCACCACAGGAAAAACACCTCCGTTGGAAGCCTTAAGGACAAGTTGGAACATGTCCAGCTGTTAAACAATTTCTCATATACTCACTCCACTGAAAGCCATCAAAAGCCGCCTGGATTTTACAAATGGTTATCAACACAGAGGTGTTTTTCCTGTGCCGCCGCTCCACGCCGGCTGCGTCCCGACGCGCGGACCCGTCCGCACGTCTTTCATTAAAAAAATCTCCTTTAACAGTGGAATATCCGGATAAAATGCTGAAACCGACTTCTTCTGAAACTTCTCTGTTCTCTCACGACGTCCTGGATCAATAGAGCCTGAAATGTGGAGGTTTTCAGCTTGAAACAGGCTGATGACGCCGCCTGAGAGCGCAGCGCGACGTCTCGCACCATGGGAAGTCCTTAAAATGACAGTGTCACCTCAAAATCTCTCATCAGCCGTTAAAATTTTCACTGAAAACCAGCTTAATTTTTCGAACCATGTCCACTTCGATGTGTCTCACAGGTTTAGAAAAAGTTTTGATCAAACAAAGCGCCAGTCTCTCAGCAACTTCTCAGACAAAGGAATTCCGACGAGGGGCTGGACGACTCCTCCCACAAGGAGTGCTCACAGGCGAATGACGTCACCGACAAGTGTGGAAAAACTCACGCATGCGCACGAGGGTTCATGCATGTCTGTCGTAAAAAACATATGAATGAAATCCATATAGTTTTTGAAAAAAATAAAAAGGACCTATACTTTATGGACAGCCCTCATAATTGGTTGTTTTTAATTGTTAAAAATTAATATTTCAGCCACATTTTATAGCTCTAACAGTTGCTAACAGAAGTGATTATTTGTAGAATGAAGATTAGAGCTTGAAGAGCAGGAAAATTGTATTAAATGTGTATCATTTTGTCCAGGTGTAAAGAAGATCAGCAAAATATCAGCAAGTTTAAAAGTCTGACGATCTCAAAATATCTTCTCATCTGCTCAGTCTGGATCTTTATCCTGATCCTGACGAAGCTCTTTTTATGCACTATTAACTTTTGAAAATCTATGTATTATTTCCCTCAGCAACAACAAAATCTTTTCCCCGCTCCTATAAAATGATTTCTTAAGGATTTCATGAATTTGATCCAGTATTGTTCTCCTACATATCAGTTTCCAGAAGGATAAACTGCATTTTGGAAAGTAGGAGTACCTTCCAAATTTGAAATTGTGGTGATATTCCGTCCACTGCTGTTGGAAAGCATTCAGTGTTTTCTCCTCTGTCTTATTTTCCACAGCCCAGTGATTTCTCTGTGTCGCTGAAGGCGGTCGGTAAGAACAAGCACTTCAAGGTGCAGCTGTCAGATGACATTTACTGTATCGGCCAGCGCAGGTTCAACTCCATGGATGAGCTGGTGGAGCACTACAAGAAAGCGCCCATCTTCACCAGCGAGCACGGGGACAAGCTCTACCTGGTCAAAGCGCTGCTGTGACTCCGCCCACACTGGGTCTCCCTCCATTCCCTCCTCATCTTAACAAGCCTTAGCTCTGGACCCGGTCTCTGTGGGGAGCTCTCAGAACTACAACCACACCTGCAGCCGCTCCTCCCAAGTCTGCCGCCCTCTAGTGGTGACTCCTGTGCCGGGCACTGTGTAAGTAAACATGCAGCTACTGCCCTCATGTGCCGGTGGTGCACAAGCGATGTCCGAACATGCACAGTGAGCACGTCCGCTGCTACCAGAACGCCTGAGGCCTTGTTGGGGAAGGAGCTTTCTTTCTGATGTCATTCATAATCGCAATTCACGTCTGTGTGCACACGCACATGTAAGTTACACTATCACTTTTAACCCACCAGACGGACGATGCAGGACGACGGATGTTCAAAAAAAAAACGTTATGTACTTTATCCTGTTTGATCAGATCACCACCTTTTTGTTTTACTTTCTTTTGTTTTTAAATAAGTTCTTCTTGAGTTTGCATTATTTTTGTTTGTTTTAATTCTGTCTCCAGTAAGGAATTCACAAAGTGACCAGAATAAATCTTTTTGCCTTTTCCCCAGTTTTCAGTACGAAGGCCTTTACACAGTCAGCCATGCTAATAACTGAGACAAACATGGCAATTTTCTCAAAAGCGAATGTCCAGCGATAATCCCATGTTAACCTTTGCCTTTTTTTTAAGTGTTTAAATTGGTTCATCTATCACAAAAAGGGATGCTTTTGGAGGAACGTGACAATTTTCCTTATCAAACATACAAATTAAAAAAAAATTTTGTTGTGAGGATTAATTAATCCATACGAGGGCCGTTTAAAAAAAAAAAGGAAAACTGTTAAATTTTGCTGTCTCTGTATTACTAATGCTAAACCTTTTTCTGATAATTGTGGATTTCTGGATGTTGTGTGTGTACCGCTGTTTACACTATAAGATGTTGCATTGACATGGCGTGTTTGATTGCTGATAGGCTGCTTTAAAGGAAATGCTCACGGGATTCGCGGTCATGCTAAACGTGCTTGATGGTAACAGTTATCAGCCACAGTTAATGTTAACCTGTGATGATGTAAGCCGGTGCTAACGTGTGGCGTTGTATACTCATGCTAGCCATGGTCAACAATAACAGTGCAAGCCACACCTGACATTAATAATTGATTGTGTGTGCCAGCGCTAATGTGTGAATGTATATAATGATGCTAACCGTGGTTGAGATGTTCCGCAATGCAGCCTGTTGGGCCAGAAACACGCAGTGTCAACCTGTCTCTAGTATAGACTGTGCCTCGCACCCGGAAATCCAATGATTCCCAGAAAACTTTCCCAGCTGTATTAATTGTTTCAGCCAGCGTGAAAACCCCCAAAGATACTTAACATTGATGTAAATCTTCAGGAATGAGGAGATCGCTATGTTTGGGAAGCTGGAAGCCGCCAGAATGTACCACCATTCTTTGAAAAGTAACTGAATCAAACTAGCTGATCATTGATAGTTTTGCTTTATTTATTCGTGAGTTTTAAGCCCCATTCTCACGTTCACGGCTTTGTATCCTGGAACCTCATGGTAACAAACCAGTGTGTGAAGATCAAAGTTGCTCATGATGGTGATCTATAACGGGGTTTGGTGACGTGACATGCCGGTGAAAGCGCGGTGTTTGATAGCACAATGCGCTAAGCTATGGTAGCACACCCATGGCACTAACGGAAAAACCTCCCAGTGATGTTACTGCATGCACGTCAACATTAGGGGCTCCTCAGGAACGCGTAGGATGAGCAACATATGTCAAAGCTCACAACAGAGAAATAGACTCCCACGGTGAAAATAAGGCCACAGCACAAAGAGTGAATCACTCGGTTCACAACAGCTACCTGATTGAGGCAAGATTACTAACTGGGACCCTCTGGGATACTTGTCCGTGAAAGTGAGAACGAGGATTTAATGGCTGGATTTAGAGTTTGATGTTAATGCTGTAGTTTTTGCACCTGGAACTCTGATGTTAAGAGGAAATGCTCCATTAACAAAATGTGAATTTGAAAATCACCATTAATATACAGCACGATCAAACAAATTATTGTCTGGTGTGAAAAGGCCTTTACTAAAACCTAGTTTGTGTTTTTTCAAATTTGTTTTTGCCTCCGTGAGTCCTGTTTGTATTAGTGATGTTGTTGGAAAGTTACGCCCCTTTTAGATGGACTCGCAGCAGAAAGTTTAAAAAGTAGCCCAAGAAACTTTTCAAAGCCCCCTTCGGCGTGCTTACGAGGTTGGACCAAATAAGATTTCTGTCAAATTTGCATAAATGCAGTTATGTTGCCCACAAAGATGCACAAAGGTACATGTGATAATTGTGCTATGACAGACATTGGCCAGCAGGTGGCAGATACAAAATGACACTATTTGTGTGACGGTCCATGAAGAAAATGCATGTTTGGAAGCCAGCATCGCGCGCCGTTGCTCGTCTGAAAAGGGCTTTAATGTCTGTGCGAGCTGTGATTTTTGTGTAAGAATGTTTTATCGATGTAGAACCAAATGTGCCATCCTGTAACTACTGTCTCCAGATCTGCACTGCATCATCCATACTGTGTCCCACTCGCACCGAACACCTTCCTGTTGGGTTCTGCAGTTTGTAGTTAACTAACCGCATACTGACTGAACAGTTAGAACTGCAAGGTCGCATTTTGCATTCATGACGCTAAACTTTGCAGGCTTTCGCAAAATGCTATATTCTTTGGAAAACCCTAATTCTGCAAATTTATGCAAGTTTAGTCCCAAAACTGATGCTATTCGGAAATGATGGGTGTTTAAGAAATGCCTGGATTTCCAGGTTTGGCGTGTGATGAATCTTACATTGTTCTTTTTGGCATCTCGCGTTGTACTGTTATGTTTCAAGTCCGTCTGAACAACAAAACTCCAAGTGCCCGTGCAAGCCGGCTCTTAAATTCAGTGACAGTGTGATTGGTTTATTTCATGATACGCTAAAAACGCACCCATGACGAATTGACTAAATACAACCAGTTTGCACACTGTGCCTTACAGTGTGCTCAGATTATGCATCCAGTAAATGGTATAATGAAGTTGGGCACGCCCAAAATGCACCATGGATAATAAAAGTCGGGCATCAAATGGCGTTGGCATTTTCTTTAAAATGGGCTGTCAGTGAAACATCTATGTAATGATGGACAGTAAAAATAGCAGTACACTCCAAACCTGCAAATCTGTTGATTTCTGGAAAAACCATCTCGGGATATTCCAGAAGAAGCTCTTTGAGTAGTGTATTTTCTGGTCTCTCTCTCTCTCTATCTATCTATCTATCTCTATCTATCTATCTCTATCTATCTATCTCTATCTCTATCTATCTCTATCTCTCTATCTATCTCTATCTATCTCTATCTCTCTATCTATCTATATCTATCTCTCTCTCTATCTATCTCTCTATCTCTATCTATCTATCTATCTATCTATCTATCTATCTCTATCTATCTATCTCTATCTATCTCTATCTCTCTATCTATCTATCTCTATCTATCTATCTCTATCTCTCTATCTCTATCTCTCTATCTATCTATCTCTATCTCTCTATCTATCTCTATCTATCTCTCTATCTATCTATCTCTATCTATATCTCTCTATCTATCGATCTATCTATCTCTCTATCGATCTATCTATCGATCTATCTATCTCTCTATCTATATATATACACACAAGATGGCACTGTCTATACGTGCACCAAGTTGCTCCTATCTACTGATCTGAAAGAGATGCTGTGACTCACATACCAAAGCAGAAGATGTCTGTAATGTACCATTAAGCTAGATGCCAACTACTGGAAAACAAGACAAAGATCTGAATGAGGCAGATGTGCTGGATCTTACAGAAGGGGTTAAATTAAATCATGTTCTCAAACTGAAAGACCGCACTCTTGAATGAAACAGAATAACCTATTACTTCTGCTGTTTCTACTCGGCACTTGTTTGAACTTTGTGGGGCAGCCAGAACGGCAATGAGGAGGACAGCTAGGGTAAGGTAAGGCTAACTGTCATGTAAAAACCTTCACTTACATTTAGTGATGTAAACGTGCACACGTTTAACTCTGAACAGATATTTTCTGTTCAGAGTTGACAAGAAGCAGTATACTCTTGAGTTCTTTGGGCCTCGTACAATAACAGTTACCCAGTTTGCATCTACCCACTAATGTGGTGTTTGCCTTGTAACGTGCCAATTAAATTAATTTTGCTCCTTGTTGCGTGAAGCAGTAGCAAAACTTTTTTTTTTTTTTTTTTTTTTTGCTCTTCCTCCTTTTTATGATTATTGTATTTGGACAGGTGACAAATACTCCAGTGGGCATAGTCCGGAAAATACGGTAATCCTGCCAACAGAGGCAAATAAAATCATGTCCACTTGGAATAACTTGGACTTTTTGACTGCGGCTAACTGCAGAAAGTGTTTTAACATAAAAAAAAAAAAGACTGAGAACCCAACAGGGGAACCTTCCGTCTGTTAGCAGAATTTTGTAATGTGATTACACTACAATCCAACAATAGACTGTTATAACACAACCGTGGGTTTAGATTAGTATTAATTTTCACTCCCAATAAACCAAATATGTAATAATGTCATCTGTTTTATGGGAAAGAAAAAAAAAATGAACGTCACAGCAAAATCTTTTTTCATCTGTGTGTTTGTTTACCGATGGAAGTGTTGATCATGGGGGTCTCCGCTTTTATATATCTGAATGTTATTGAACATCGTTATTTAATTCTTGTCTCCACTGTATGTATATATTCAAAGTAAGATGAGGTGCATATAAGAATCGCTAAGACCCAACTATGGTACTGTATCACCGACAACATGATGAGAATTGAAATACTTTGGTTCAATAAATTTTTTTTGAAGAATACTAAAACGTGATTTGAAGTCTCATTTTTTGCACTTTTTAAAGTACTTTCATTACAACTTGAAATGCAAAATTGTAGTACAACTGTGCAGGTTTTCCTTCTAAACTCAGCAGGTGGTCTTCTCTGTGGCCCTTCCAGTGTTTGGTTGGAATGATAGAAACTGGTTTTGCTGGTGGAAACAGTCCAATGTTTGAAACCACTCTGGGTCAAACTGCCATCTGTGTCAGCTGGGGCTGCTGGGAAATCTTTAGGAAGGAAACGGACGCAGAGAAGTAAAATTTCAGACATCTTTACTGCCACTAGAACTAAAATAAATGGCAAGAAAAGGTTAATATTACAGAAACTTGGTTTCATCATGTAAGTCAGCTGTCCAAAAAATAATAATAATAATAATGTTACCCATCAACAGGTAAATTACCCATAAGGGCGAGGGACACAACTAAGTAGATTTTTTTTTTTTTTTTTTTTTTTTTTTTTTTTTTTTTTACACAACAGTTGAGACCTTGCTGTACATTTGCGTGTCCTTTGTCACCATCTAGTGGGTGATTTAAGCATTTCAGGGCTTCTGTACATTTCTTATTTGAAACCCAAAGCATTTATAAATGTCAGAAATGCATTTTTTTTTGGGGGGGGGGGGGGGGGTAGAGCTTTAACCTCACATTAATGTGGAAATTTTTTGATTTTGAGAGTTTATAGTTCTTGAGTTTTAAGACACAGAAGGTTTTGCTGTACGGACACGACAGCTATTTCTCTTGACAGAAACAACTTCCAGTTGTGGAACAAATGAAACCAAACAATATTTTTCTTTGCACAGCTTACAACTGCGTCTTGGCCTTTGTGCTGGTTTAAATGGCCAAACTTCAATTTAGCCATTTGTGAAATTCTTAATTTCAGGAACAAATAGTTTTAAACAGTTTTACTGGTTTTAATCAACTGTGATTAAAACAATGAACAATGGATGTTGATAATTACATTCTGGACCTGCATGCTATTGCAGCAGGGGGTGGTAAATCATCTATATATTAAAAAGGAATTGGCCTCTGTGTGTGGGCGCGTGCATGTACCTTAGAACACGGACAAAGAGGGGAGAGCTGACATTTGCCATTTGGTATGTTTATGTATTTTGGGTCAAGAATGAATGGCGCCAAAAACTCAGCCACATGAGGTGTGCAGCCAATACATTCTGAGTGCCAGTCCCAAGCCCGGATAAATGAGGGTTGCGTCAGGAAGGGCATCCGGCGTAAAACAAGCCAACCCAACTATGCAGACTAAGTATCGAATTTCCATACGGGATCGGTCGCGGCCCGGGTTAACAACGTCCGCCACCGGTGCTGTTGCCCAACAGGGTGCCGGTGGAAATTGGGCTACTGCTGGGCAAAGACGATGACGAAGAAGAGGAGGAGACCGTTTCCACAAACAGCGGGAGAAGAAGAAAACTAGAAGGGTGGAAATGAGAGTGGGGACTTTGAATGTTGGTAGTATGACTGCTAAAGGGAGAGAGCTGGCTGATATGATGGAGAGGAGAAAGGTAGACATATTGTATGTGCAAGAGACCAAGTGGAAGGGAAGTAAGAGCAGGAGCATCGGTGGTGGGTACAAGTTGTTGTACCATGGTGAGGACAGGATGAGAAATGGTGTTGGGGTCATTTTAAAGGAAGAGTATGTTAAAAGTGTGTTGGAGGTTAAGTGAGTGTCCAGGGTTGGGAGGGTTACTTGAAAAATGTATTCCAATAGTTACAAGTTACCTGTTGAAAAATGTAATCAGTAATGTAATCCAAGTACCATAATATTAAAGTAATGTAATTTGATTACTTTCAATTACTTCTGGATTAATCCAATATCAAATATGCTAATACAGACAGAAACTAAATAGAAATAGTCTTGACCACATAGTAAAGTTTGTTAAGCAAAAATAAAACTTTCTTTTACATGACATGCTCTGTTTTACTTCACATTATGAATTAAGAGCACCCACAATATTGGTTTAAACACACCCAGTGTTCACCTGCTAAATTTTCAACAAAAAATGCCAAACAAATGAAGGATAATGAAAACTCAGGCATGTGCGGATGAATTTGTAATTAAAAGTGGCTTGCAGAACAACATACAAAAAAAAAAAAGTTCAGTAAACATAAAATTATCTTACTTTAGTTTTTCACATGGTATTCGCACCATGTTTAACATATCAGTCCACTTATTGAACAAAATAAGAACAAAAGCATAATGAAAACCATTAAGTAAATCCTGTCAGTAAGGAGGCGTGATCGCCATTTTAATTCCGGGCAAGTTAGTGATTTGCGTGCATAGAAGTTCAAGAAACAGGTGGAATATGCCGGAAAGCTGCGCATGTTGGCAAAGCCAGAAATGGAGGAACAAGGGAGACAATATTTCCTTCCATAAGTAAGTAGTTTTGGTTCTTCTTGTCACTTTGTCCGTGATATTTGGATGATAAACAGCTGTATGTTTCCTGCCGTACCTGTGTCGCCCAATGACATGGACCATTAACTCTTCACTTATGTCTAGTTGATATTTTCCACTGCTAGACCAATGTCTAGTTAAAATACTTGTCATTAGTGTTTAAAATTGTTCGACGAGACTGGGGATTTTTTTTTTTTTAATTTGCACCTTAAAATAATGAGATTATAATGACCCGCGCTGTGCCGCTCACAGTCACACCCACACATAGAGATGTGTACCCACACCACTGACTTCATGAATGAAACTCGGTCAATAAAGGATAATTGTGTAAAAATATAGTATGTATATAAATGTATTGTAATGGTTTTAGGAGCTGCGCTGAACAGCTGCTGCAGCAGGACGCCTCAGCTCAGCAGCCTGAACAGCACAGATCCGTGTAACTTTCAACACTAATATTTGGGAATGTGTGTGTGTCAGAGTAAGTTTAATACTTTCTTGACATAATTTAATGTAATTTAGTTTTACTGGCTCAATATCCAGGTCAAAATGACATTTTTTAACACGTATTTTGCGAGCATTTTTCTGAGTGTGTCCAGTCACGGATCTCCATTGAAAATGCATTAACATCCGGCACTTCATCAATATTTTTGCCCGGTTAGTGGTAACGTCGAGGGAGCTTTTGAGAATTTAAGCTAAACATTTATTTATTTTTTATTTTATTTATTTATTTTATTTATTTATTTTAATTTTTTATGTTGAACTGTTCTGTGTGAGGCACCTTGAGAGGGCTTTTGTTGTAATTTGGCACTTTATAAGCTGATTAAATTGAAATTGAACAACATTTTATTGAGTCTTAAAGTAAATAAATATGATATTGGTTACTGGATCCTTAAACTCTGGACATAATAAACTCTACATGGTGGATCCTTGATCTCTGGACATAAACAGAAATAAAATCTGTTAGTTTTTGTCAAAAGCATTTCCTTTCAGACATTATTATTGGCATGAATGTCTTTCCATACCTATGAGCTGCAGCTCTTGCAGATGTGCTGCAGATCAGGTTTATAAACAATGCAAGGCGTCTCGTTTTGGGAGGAAAAAACGTTTTAGTCGATTCTAGTTTATTGTCTGTACTGCAACATTTGTAAGAGGTGTCATTTTATTTAAAGTGGCGATTCGTTTTGAAGTTATTAATTCCGAGCGGACTCTATCTCAGCACAGAGCCGTGCAGCATTTAAAGCTGTGACAAAACAGAGGCCGATTCTCGTTTCTCGACTGCAACAAGACCAGAGTCCCAGTTAGTGACTTTAATCCACACAAAAGTGACTCATGATATTTTAATGGCTTTCAGAGGGGTGAAGAAGCGGACTTACCGCTTCTGAAGAGCAGCGAATCAAAGAGCCACGAGCCATTGAATCAAATGCATTAAAATTGTAATCCTGCGAAGTAATCCCCATTTTTTACTAAATATACCTGTAATCTGAATACGTCTTTTTTTCTGTAATTGTAGTGGAATACACCTTTTTTTTGTATCCTAATTACGTAATGCCATTACATGTATTCCGTTACTCCCCAAGCCTGCGAGTGTCTGACAGGGTGATGAGTGTGAAGTTGGAAATTGAAGGGGTGATGATGAATATCATCAGTGCATATGCCCCATAGGTAGGTTGTGAGATGAAGGAGAATGATTTCTGGAGTGTGTTAGATGAGGTGGTGGAGAGTGTGCCCAAGCATGAAAGAGTGGTGATATGAATGGACTTCAATGGGCATGTTGGTGAAGGGAACAGAGGTGATGAGGAAGTAATGGGTAGATATGGTATCAAGGATAGGAATGGGGAAGGACAGATGGTAGTTGATTTTGCAAAAAGCATGGAAATGGCTGCGGTGAATACCTACTTTAAGAAAAGGGAGGAGCAGAGGGTAACTAACATAAGAGTGGAGGAAGGTGCACACAGGTGGACTACATTCTTTATAGCAGATGCAAGCTAAAGGAAATCAGAAACTGTAAGGTGGTGGCAGGAGAGAGTGTTAGACAGCATAGGATGGTTGTTTGTACGATGACTTTAGAGGTAAAGAAGAAGAGAGTGAGAGCTCAACAAAGGATCAGATGGTGGAAGCTGAAGGAGGAAGACTGTTGTGTGAAATTTAGCGAACAGGTGAGAGAAGCCCTGGTTGGAGGGGAAGCAATTTTGGACAACTGGAAAAGTACTGCAGATGTGGTCAGGGAGACAGCTAGGACAGTGCTGAGTGTGACATCTGGACAGTGGAAGGAAGACAAGGAGACTTGGTGGTGGAATGAAGAGGTCCAGGAAAGCATAAGGAGAAAGAGGTTGGCGAAAAAGTTTTGGGATAGTCGGAGAGAGGACGAAAGTAGACAGGAGTACAAGGAGATGCGGCGTAAGGTGAAAAGAGAAGTGGCAAAAGCGAAGGAAAAGGCATATTGCGAGCTGTACAAGAAGTTGAATAGTAAGGAAGGAGAAAAGGACTTGTACTGATTGGCCAAACAAAGGGACAGAGCTGGAAAGGATGTGCAGCAGGTTAGGGTGGTAAAAGATGCACATGGTAATGTGCTGACAAGTGAGGAGTGTGTGCTGAGAAGGTGGAGGGAATATTTTGAAGAGCTGATGAATAAAGAAAATGAGTGAGAGAAAAGGCTGGATGATGGGGTGAGTAAATCAGGAAGCACAAGAGATTAGTAAGGAAGAAGTGAGGGCTGCTATGAAGAGGATGAAGAGTGGAAAGGCAGTTGGTCCAGATGACATTCCAGTGGATGCATGGAAATGTCTAGGAGAGATAGCAGTAGAGTTTCTAACCAGATTGTTTAATAAAATCTTGGAAAGTGAGAGGATGCCTGAGGAGTGTAGATGAAGTGTGCTGGTTCCTATTTTCAAGAACAAGGGTGATGTGCAGAGCTGCAGTAACTACAGAGGCATAAAGTTGATCAGCCACAGCATGAAGTTATGGGAAAGAGTAGTAGAAGCTAGGCTTAGAAAACAGGTGAAGATCTGTGAGCAGCAATATGGTTTCATGCCGAGAAAGAGCACTACAGATGCAATGTTTGCTCTGAAAATTCTGTTGGAGAAGGACAGAGAAGTCCAGAAAGAGTTACATTGTGCGTTTGTGGACTTAGAAAAAGCTGATGATAGGGTGCCAAGAGAAAAGATGTGGTATTGTATGAGGAAGTCTTGAGTGGCAGAGAAGTATGTTAGGGTAGTGCAGGACATGTACAAGAATAGAGTGACAGCAGTGAGATGCGCAGTCGGAATGACAGACTCATTGAAGTTGGAGGTGGGGTATTGTGTGTAGAATTATGAGGAAAAAATTAATTTAATCCATTATGGAACAAGGCTGTAACATTAAAAAATATATATGGAAAACGTGAACTACTGTGAATACTTTCTGGATGCACTGTAATACCAGTTAGGTGGACTAACACACAAACAGGACTTCAGTCCAGACTCTTTTGTGCAGACAGACATCCAAAATACATTGAAAAAATTAATACAATCAATTTAAAAAATGTCCCCATGGAGCATTAACTGCAAAAACAACAAAAATTGTCTGACTATCCAAACTGTGAGCTGCTGCCCTCTGGTGGGTCCTGTATGTACGGCAAGGTCATTAAAATGTTTCTTCAATTTTGAAATAAAGTTTAAATGATCCAAAAACAATTATGGTTAGAAGCAGTAAAACCAAAACCATGGGATTTAAATTACATGTTATTCTTCATTAAATATATGTACTCGTAAGTCCCCTCGGCTGCTCCCTTGTTTGTACTCAGCGTCACCACAGCAAATCTGAGGTGGATCTGCATGTTGAATTGGCACAAGTTTTACACCGGATGCCCTTCCTGACTTAACTCCACATTACATGGAAAAATGTGGCAGAGGTGGGGTTTGACCCTGGAACCTTCTGCACTGAAACCAAGTGCACTAACCTCTTGCCCACCACATTCTTTACTCTCACACGTTGATCAATACTGTGATCTTGGATAAAATATTCCAGTTTAATAGTGGCAGCACTTTTGGTGTTATAAGAGTGCAAGTACAGTGTTACTTTTAACGCCTTCCAAATCTCGAGGCCAGCATTAAAAAGTGAGAACACTGATGTTTATAAACTGTGTTTGCACATTTTTACTTCAGCAGGAATATTTGTGCGCTTCTTGTTGAATGCGTGGCAGCGTGTGCCGGCTGCAGTTTCTCACCCTTAATGTGAACTTTTTCCTGCTGTTCACTTATTGATGCAATGCATTTAATGTCTGTGCTGTTGCTCTGCTCTCTGCTGCCCCTTGCAGGTGTGTCTGTAGCATATTTTCCTTTTCATTCGCTCTAAAAGCACCATTAGTCAGGAAGCTGTGAAATCACCTTCACACCTCCTCTGCCCCTCAGGAGCAGAGGAAAGCCACTGCAGGAGCGAGGAGCAGGTGAAGCAACTGGGGCGTGTGGTCGGCAGACTTCTTCAGATGGGTGGAGGAGCTGTGAGCACACGCAGCTTACGACAGGGTGGAGGATCTGGCACATCTTGACTGTTTCATTTTAAATCTATTGTAGTATTGTACAGTGGCAAAATGTTATTTGTATTATTATTATGTAGACGTTACAGACATGAACGAGTGAAGCTCATCAGCATCTCACCATGTCATTTAGGTCCTTCAGACTTTTCTTTTGAGTAAATGCTTCAGGGGAGCATTAGCATGGTTAAAAGCTTTCAGCTTCTGGGAGGGTGGACCCCTGCCTTTTTAAGCATTTTTCTTTTTTTTGCCTTTCAGCTGAACCTCTCAATTACAGCCCTCTTAACCTCCTGCCACTTTAAGCATTTTTTAAATGTAGATGTAAATTAATATTCAGAGTTTTCAGCTAGTTGACAGTCGGGCTGTACAATATAGCTAAATTATCATATCTCAATATTGTCATATCAATATGATATACAATATGACTATGATTTCACACAAAGTGCAGCAACAGTGAAAATTAAACATTCTTAAACAAAACAGTAATAATACCGCACTCATTTTGCACTCATCATAAGTTTCAGATACTGTGCCCTCCAAAAGTATTGGAACACTTGGAATTTCACACATTTATTTTGTTTATGCCATTTCAAATACAAGAAATACAAATGGACTGCAAAAATGGTAAATGGACTGCATTATATAGCGCTTTTCCATCTGCATCAGATGCTCAAAGTGCTTTACAATTATGCCTCACATTCACCCCGATGTCAGGGTGCTGCCATACAAGGCACTCACCACACACCGGGAGCCAAAGGGGATTAAAGGCCTTGCCCAAGGGCCCTTAGTGATTTTCCAGTCAGGCGGGGATTTGAACCCATGATCTTCTGGACTCAAGCCCAACACCTTAACCACTAGAGCATCACCTCCCCTAAAATATAAAGAATAAAAATTTCTAAAATTATCTTCCTCAAACTCGAATTGAAAGCAAATTTCTAAAACTTGATAAAGCCTGTAAATAATAATCAGTTTTATTGCCAGTTTTCTTCAAAGAAGTTAGGGGATGGAAACATGAACATTTCCAAGTCACTGAATACGTCTTGGGCTTTATTTATATCAATTATGAAGAAATACAAAAGTTTTTCACCAAAACATCAAATCTAGGCTTGCATCTCAAATGTAGTTTCTGTCAAATTGTAGCTGAACTTTCAGGTCTTCTTTTGAAGAAAATCCTCCTTTACACCACTTCATCAGGAAGCTGGATTTTATATTTTTAATTAATTTATATCAAGTTGTAGAGATCTGCTTTCAGTTTAAGGAAAATCATTTTACAACCCCAATTCCAATGAAGCTGGGATGTTGTGTAAAGTGTAAATAAAAACAGAATACAATGATTTGCAAATCCTCTTCAACCTATATTCAATTGAATACACCACAAAGACAAGATATTTAATGTTCAAACTGATAAAAATGTATTGTTTTTGTGCAAATATTTGCTCATTTTGAAATGGATGCCTGCAACACGTTTCAAAAAAGTAACAGTTTGCATTATGTGTCATGCTTAGTTCATGTTACAGGATAACATATGTCACATGTCATAGAATCCAATGGACGTTGACATTGTTTCACCTTTACTTTCGAGACCAAGCATTCAACACTGTCAAAACGATTCCATTTATTAATCCTATTATCTCAACCAATAATTTATATCACTTTTTACCAAAATTGGAGCCACTTTAACTTTTGACCCTTGTACAAACTGAAATTGACCTTTGTCACCATTCTTGCTGTTTTTACCCCATAACGCCATAACATTCAGTCATAGATAGTCCATACTACACATTTTTGGAATCTTTATGATCTGACAAGTAATGTGGTGTAGTTTTCAATTTGATTGGAGCATTTTTAAATTTCAACCCCTGTGTAATTCAACTGACCCCTACCTGGCTGCCTGCATGAATCAGCTGCTGTTTGTTAGCTTAAACGTGTATATACTTAAGGCCCCCCAAATTAAAGGAGAAATGCTTCTTTTAACAACCTGGACCTCATTTCTGGCATAAAATGCGGTTGTTTACTCACCAATATAAGTTGGTGTCATTAGAAGTCCACGGTTCAAACAACATGTTCAGTTCAAGTCTGAGGCAAACATTTTTCTTGTTCTACTAAGGTGGATTAGAACTTTTTGAGGTACACAGCACCAACTACTGAACAGGAGGAACCTAACAGTCGATGTGGCTCACTGATTTCAAAATACAGCTTTTTCGACCAGACATGTGGTGCCGTGACATGTCAATTATCTGTGTCCAATCAGATTTCAGGGGAGTCCAGTGCAACCCTGGCCTCCACTCTAGCTCCACCCATGCCAGGAAGTGGTCAACATTTGACATTTCCTGCTTCACTGTTGACTCAAAATTTGGCACTTCCTGTTTCAGTGTGAACTTGACACTGAGTTCCCACGAGATTCCATGGGATCTCATCTGTCAATCCAGGAAGTATTTGACATTTCTTGTCTCACTGTGGATTCATAATTTGGCACTTACTGTTTGGGCCACAGCGCAGCAGCAGCACAAAGCTCATATTATTATGCTTCTTATTATATTTGTACTATTTTGACATGTCGAAATAGTACAAATATATTTTTCATGTTAAAAATGATTTATTTTAATATCAAATTTATTTTTGGAAGTCTCACAGTTTTGTTGGAAATTTAGGATGTAAGCATTAGCATTAATCTGTTATGCTGCAAACTTGCTATTTTTTAAAATTATTTATTCATTTATTTGTCAATTTGTTTCATGATTTTAAGTTTTTTTTAATCTATAAATTTTTAGTAGAACAGGATTATTTAGACTTTCACCTTTAAGTTTCTTTTGACAAATGGATGAGGAAAATAAACGGAATGCTACAATGTGTTCTGAAATTCTCAGGTGTAATGGTTCTTTATAAGTAACCAGCTAACATTCTTCCTCGTTTAGGTCTCCATATTGTCTTCTCCTTCTCTCACCTCCTGCTTTCCAAATTCAGCGTAAAGGTCTCGTGTGCCAGCTCTGCTTTTCTCCTGCATCCAGACACAAAAACATTTGTGAGCTTCAAATCAAAGTCACACGTGTTTCCCATCACAGCTTAAGCTCAGACAAATGGATTTATGAATGAAGTGTAGCTTCTGATGGCTTCCACACAGACGCAAAAATTTCTGAGTTACATCGAGTCAAACTAGTGCAGTTTTCACAAGAATCAAAAGGAAATTAAAACAAAAACCAACCTCGAATCTTCTGAGAGTTTGGATGGAGCCTCAGTGCTCAGGATGAATTTAAGAAACTGAAGGAAGGCGAAACCAGCTCAATGTGCTGCTACAGACTTTATTTTAACCTCAGAAATCCCCTGAATGAGACTTTAGGGAGGCTGAGTGGTGCACCCTGCAAACTGCAGTGAGCTCATCCCCTCCACTTAACTCTATAACCCCAAAACAATAAGCACATTATGAGGACAAGCTGATTAAAATCTGAACTTCAATGCACCAGATCAAACAAAAAAGCTACTTTACTTTCCTTATAAAACATGTTGACAAGTCTGCCACCTGCTGGATATTTGGTGGATGCCAGATGGATGATGGAAATTAGGAGCAGGTATAGTAGTGTTCAGAATAATAGTAGTGCTATGTGACTAAAAAGATTAATCCAGGTTTTGAGTATATTTCTTATTGTTACATGGGAAACAAGGTACCAGTAGATTCAGTAGATTCTCACAAATCCAACAAGACCAAGCATTCATGATATGCACACTCTTAAGGCTATGAAATTGGGCTATTAGTAAAAAAAGTAGAAAAGGGGGTGTTCACAACAATAGTAGTGTGGCATTCAGTCAGTGAGTTCATCAATTTTGTGGAACAAACAGGTGTGAATCAGATGTCCCCTATTTAAGGATGAAGCCAGCACCTGTTGAACATCCTTTTCTCTTTGAAAGCCTGAGGAAAATGGGACATTCAAGACATTGTTCTGAAAAACAGCGTAGTTTGATTAAAAAGTTGATTGGAGAGGGGAAAACTTATACACAGGTGCAAAAAATGATAGGCTGTTCATCTACAATGATCTCCAATGCTTTAAATGAAAAAAAAAACACAGAGACGTGTGGAAGAAAATGGAAAACAACCATCAAAATGGATCGAAGAATAACCAGAATGGCAAAGGCTCACCCATTGATCAGCTCCAGGATGATCAAAGACAGTCTGGAGTTACCTGTAAGTGCTGTGACAGTTAGAAGACGCCTGTGTGAAGCTAATTTATTTGCAAGAATCCCCCGCAGAGTCCCTCTGTTAATTAAAAGACATGTGCAGAAGAGGTTACAATTTGCCAAAGAACACATCAACTGGCCTAAAGAGAAATGGAGGAATATTTTGTGGACTGATGAGAGAGAAATTGTGCTTTTTGGGTCCAAGGGCCGCAGACAGTTTGTGAGACGACCCCCAAACTCTGAATTCAAGCCACAGTTCACAGTGAAGACAGTGAAGCATGGTGGTGCAAGCATCATGATATGGGCATGTTTCTCCTACTATGGTGTTGGGCCTATATCTCACATACCAGGTATCATGGATCAGTTTGGATATGTCAAAATACTTGAAGAGGTCATGTTGCCTTATGCTGAAGAGGACATGCCCTTGAAATGGGTGTTTCAACAAGACAATGACCCCAAGCACACTAGTTAACGGGCAAAATCTTGGTTCCAAACCAACAAAATTAATGCCTCACAGATGTGAAGAAGTCATGAAAAACTGTGGTTATACAACTAAATACTAGTTTAGTGATTCACAGGATTGCTAAAAAAGCAGTTTGAACATAATAGTTTTGAGTTTATAGCATCAACAGCAGATGCTACTATTATTGTGAACACCCCCTTTTCTACTTTTTTTTTTTTTTTTACTAATAGCCCAATTTCATAGCCTTAAGAGTGTGCATATCATGAATGCTTGGTCTTGTTGGATTTGTGAGAATCTACTGAATCTACTGGTACCTTGTTTCCCATGTAACAATAAGAAATATACTCAAAACCTGGATTAATTGTTTTAGTCACATAGCACTACTATTATTCTGAACACTACTGTATAGTTGTGGACATGTCACCCAGATAAAGAGACGCCTTCCATGAAGTGAAATGGGCAGAGAAACATCAATTCTTTGAGACATGAAACCGGATTTATTTTAGTGAATCTCGTCAGCGTTGAAAGGATTCTGCCAATAAACATAAACATAAAACACACGGCAGCCTGAATTAGTTTGGTGAACAGTGGTGTAGTGTGACTGCTTTAAGTAGAGCAGGTACAGTAGAACCGTTTTCTCTTTTCTTGCCTGAAGACGAGATGGAAAAATACCTCAAAACACACAGGAATATTTATTTCAGTGCGAGAGAGAAAAAAATTCCAAGCTACAACAGGCAGGGAGGTAAACGACACATTCCTCCTCCATAGGCCAGTTTCCACTCGGAACGCCTGCCTTTATGCGCCGTGTGTGTATGTGTGCCGTACTTTTTGCACAGATGTTGGCTTTAAGGAGCAGCGTATGAGACGGGACAAGATGGCACCTCTGCAGTTTTACCGGAGGCTCACTGCGCTCGCTGTGGTGCTGACCCTGCTGACCCTCAGAGGTGAGATCGATCTCCATCCTGTGCACCAATTTCCGACCTCATGGGCGTTTGTGTGAGAATTTTCTGCAGATTTGAGCTTAATTAGAAACAGCAGGTCAGAAAGAAACAAAGGAAACAAGAAAACGACAGCTTGGTGTTTGGGGGGTGAAAAAAAAGAAACCCATTCGACGGTAATCTTTGTTTTACACATTCTTATTCATCAATCCTTGTGAGGACACATAGAACGGCTTATTGTGCACAAACCTTAACCCTTATTTCCAAAACCAGCTTGTAGAGGCAAAAATCTCCACGGAGTATTCTGAACTTTATACAGCTCACAAATGATAGAATCATCCCATGCAGAGGACGTTCACCAGCTTTGTTACTTTGTAGCAAAAAATAAGAAAACAATTTGCCATAAAACAAATTTTGTAAATACACAAGTTTTTTGCTTTGTGAAGCATACCCCCCCCCCCCCCCCACCAATAATGTGGAAAAAACATCTTACGGACTCTTTCAATGCAGAAAAAATTATGGCATCACCCAGTAATGAAAGAAAAAAACATACAAAATTTATAGAATCACTAAATAATGACAAACAATTATGGAATCATGCAGTAGTGAGGAAATAAATATGGAATCACCCAATAATGAAAGAAAAAATTTACGGAAATTTATAGAATCACTAAATAATTCAAACAATTATGGAATGATGCAGTAGTAGGGAGGAAACAAATATGGAATCACCCAATAATGAAAGAAAAAAATCTACAGAAATTTATAGAATCACTAAATAATCCAAACAATTATGGAATGATGCAGTAGTAGGGAGGAAACAAATATGGAATCACCCAATAATGAAAGAAAAAATCTACGGAAATTTATAGAATCACTAAATAATCCAAACAATTATGGAATTATGCAGTAGTAGGGAGGAAACAAATATGGAATCACCCAATAACGAAAGAAAATTGTCCAATGAGGGAAAAAAAAATTATGGAATCACTAAATAATAAGAAACGATTATGGAATCACCCAATTAGGGGAAAAATGTAATCACTAAATAATGAGTAAAAAATTCAATTATGAAACCACTAAACATCTATACATCCATCCATTTTCTTCCGCTTTATCCGGAGTCGGGTCGCGGGGGCAGCAGCTCAAGCATAGCCGCCCAGACCTCCAGATCCACACACACCTCCCCCAGCTACTCCGGGGGAACCCCAAGGCGTTCCCAAGCCAGCCGAGAGATGTAGTCCCTCCAGCGTGTCCTGGGTCTTCCCCGGGGCCTCCTCCCAATGGGACGTGCCCGGAACACCTCTCCAGCGAGGCGTCCAGGGGGCATCCGGAAAAGATGCCCGAGCCACCTCAACTGACTCCTTTCAACGTGGAGGAGCAGCGGCCCGACTCCGAACTCCTCCCGAGTGACCGAGCTCCTCACCCTATCTCTAAGGGAGCGCCCAGCCACCCTGCGGAGGAAACTCATCTCGGCCACTTGTACCCGCGTTCTCGTTCTTTTGGTCATGAGCCAAATCTCATGACCATAGGTGAGGATCGGAACGTAGATCGATCGGTAAATCGAGAGCTTTGCCCCCCTACTCAGCTCTCTTCACCACAACGGTCCGATACAGCGACCGCATCACTGCAGATGCTGCACCGATCCATCTATCGATCTCACGCTCCATCCGTCCCTCACTTGTGAACAAGACCCCGAGATACTTAAACTCCTCCACTTGAGGCAAGGACACTCCACCGACCTGAAGAGGGCAAAGCACATTTTTCTGGTCGAGAACCATGGCCTCGTATTTGGAGGTGCTGATTTTCATCCAGGATGCTTCACACTCGGCTGCAAACCGCCCCAGTGCACGCTGAAGGTCCTGATTTGACGAAGCCAACAGAACCACATCGTCCGAAAACAGCAGAGACGAGATTCTGTGGTTCCCAAACCAGACCCCCTCTACACCCTGGCTGCGCCTAGAAATTCTGTCCATAAAAATAATGAACAGAACCAGTGACAAAGGGCAGCCCTGGCGGAGGCCAACTTGCACTGGAAACAGGTTTGACTTACTACCAGCAATGCGAACCAAGCTCCTGCTGCGGTCGTACAGGGACCGGATGGCCCTTAGCAAAGGACCCCGGACGCCGTACTCCCGGAGCACTCCCCACAGGGTGCCCCGAGGGACACGGTCAAACGCCTTCTCCAGATCCACAAAACACATGTGGACTGGTTGGGCAAACTCCCATGAACCCTCGAGCACCCGATGGACCACTAAACAATGATGAAAAAAATTGTGGAATCACTCAACAAAAAATAAATTAAAATAAAAAATTGAATCACCCAATAATGAGGAACCAATTATGGAATCATTCAATAATGAGGGGGGAAATGTGGAATCAATAAAGAATGAGAAACAAATATGGAATCACCCAATTACAGGGGGAAAAAAATGGAATTACTAAATAATGAGTAAAATAAAACTAACAATGGAAGCACTGAACAATGAGGGAAAAAATTATGGAATCACCTTGTATTTTGTATTTCCACACCACCATTACGTGTAAAAATGCATGTCAGGGCATATACATTGTGTTAGAACATGCATTTGAGTAAAGCTCAAACTTTAGCATCTAACATGCTAAAAGGTTTTTGCTTGTTCGTGTTTTTTGCTTTGCTGGTTTTTGATACTAACTGCATGATAAATCTTAAATGACTCACCTGGTGTTAATTCTCCTTATCAGACACATCCAGTGACACCAACCTAGAGAAACTCCTAAGGAAGAGAGATGGTAATTTTCAAACAGGAATAATAAACAGTAGGCTTGTATCCTTATATGCTGATGATACCTCACTTCTGGCCTTATTGTGTTTCCATGCAGTGGCAGGAGCTGCTCCCGCTCTGTCAAAGTCTTCTGTGGCCGTCTCTCCTTCCAAGGCTCAAGAATTCCTGGCAAAGCTGAGCAGGACCAAAAGGAACATCTGGGATCGCAGCCGACCGGACGTGCAACAATGGATTATGCAGTTTATGTATATGGGCTTTGATGAGCAGGTGAGTCGTGTTTTCTCCTGATTTATTGCAGCACTGCAAATCCATAAACTAATCCCCAGGGAGCTCTTTGAGTAACCGCAATGAGCACCGAGCTCCTCCGGAATACCAGAGTGACATCGATATGAAGTTCTAATGAACTGACAAGATAAACCAGCTGCCAGGACTTACTACTGTACGAGTATTTCTGAAAATGGAGGGATTTTGTATAAGAATGGCCATAACTCAACAGTTAACAGTCAACACCTAAAATTAAAGCATACAAGCATATCTTGATCATTTCTTTTCAACTCCATCATGGTGGTGATATTTCATTTCGGCCCAGAGGCCAAATTGAGGGCAGTTCCACTCCTACTGGGTGGGACTCCAGTACATCACAGGTTGTATTTCTCACTTTAGTGCGCACTTACTGTACTGCTGGGTGGACTGGGACAATGTAATTGAAATGTCTTTTCCAAAGACACAAACAGGTAACTTGACTGGAAATCAAACCCAGATCTAAATATTGGTAATCCAAATCCTATCCCATGAGCTCCCTGGTGTACACAAGAAAAATTACAGAAATGGTGTCACTGTCCTGCTATGTATGTGCCTGACTGTATAAAGAGGTGTATGTTTTTGAAATGCGTCTGTGTCAGACAGCTAGCGCATCCACAGTTTGTCACTGCCGCCTTAAAAACACCAGCGCTTCCATGTGTGTCTGTTAATGTCTAAACTGAATTGTTGTCAGCAGATTAACTGCGATCAAGTCTCCTAATGATTCTCGTCTGTTTCCACCTGATCACCAGAGGCTGGAGACAGATCTGTCCTACTGGATGGACCAGTCACGTTCCCGTGACCACGGGCGTCAGCATCACTACGATGAAAACTCCCCCATTGGACCACGTGACCCTGGAGCTTACAGACACGGCGCAAACGTCAACTACGACTATTATTAAAGTGCAGCATCACACAAAAGCTTCAGCTCCAAACAGCCCGCCGCTTTCTGCTTTTATGAAGCTTGCTTTGCTTTTGAAGCCAAAAATACACATTCTACAATGCTACCTTTCCATGTTACACAATATAATGTATTTTAAACTAGCCATATCGTGCAAAATAAGTATATTTTTTATGCATTTTGACCATAATGCAAACCACTGAGGCTTGATGTGGCTCGTTTTTACTTCTGTGATGCATGAAGCCCAAGTATTAGAAAAGGACAAACCAAACCAGCCGACTGTACCACCGAGACACTGCTAATGTTGCAGTAGCGAGACAGGAAATTTGGGGAGGTGGGGAATAGAACATAATATGAGCATAATGTGGCAAATATAAAGTTTTATGGCAACTATCAACAGGACTTCAAATGTCACAGTGAGCTGGACTTCAGTCTAAATTATCTTTAGGAGAAATACAGACAAGGGCGGCGAGTACAGTGCCTTTTCAAGTAAAGTAACAAGAACAGCAATAATCTGTTTCTTAAGCAACCTGAAAACGCATAACAGTACAAAAGTACTGACAACTAATTGACCTGTATGACCTTAATAATGCGGTAACATTTTAATACGCTAAACGCATTGGCTAACATGAGCTAACACATGCAGTACAACCATTGACTGTAGATGTAAACAAACACAGCCTAAAAGCAGTTTGAAATAAAAATAAAATAATCATTTTTTCCTGGTTCTCTCCCTCAGCCCCAACCAGTCCCAGCAGAAGACTGCCCCTCCCTGAGCCTGGTTCTGCTGGAGGTTTCTTCCTGTTAAAAGGGAGTTTTTCCTTCCCACTGTAGCCAAGTGCTTGCTCACAGGGGGTCATTTTTGACCGTTGGGGTTTTACATAATTATTGTATGGCCTTGCCTTACAATATAAAGCGCCTTGGGGCAACTGTTTGTTGTGATTTGGCGCTATATAAATAAAATTGATTGATTGATTGATGATCAGTTTAATCCCCCCCACCCACCAAAAAAACAATCATTTTCTTTACAGAGTAGCTAAAGCTAATGAATAGCAAGCTAAAGTTAAGCTAACAACACAACTGCATTTCACTGGGGGAAAAAAATACAAGATGATAGAAAAACATTTGGGTATTAAATTTCTCATTAAATATTAGCCAAGCTTTCATACAACTAGCTAGTTTAGATGCATACATATAGCCGGAAACTTTAAAATAATTTTTTTCAAGTTGTCCTCAGCTTTGTCGAGTAATTTTGATAAAACTCACTGAAAAAGTTACTCTTTGAAAACAACAGAAGAATGTTTCAGTGGTTTCCCATAAATAGCCACTAAAAGTCTTGCACTCTAATCAGCAGTCTTTTATTCTTAGCTGTAAAGCTACAGTGTGTACGATTTAGCGTCATCGAGTGGACAGGTTGCAGATTACGTTATGCCGTCACTGGTCACGGTTTTGTTTCCTCATGCTTTCTTGCTTCTTTGACGATGTAAATTCACGCTCCCTTCCCTTCTTTTGGGGTAAAAAATACATATGATCCTCCATTTCACAGAAATGAGCGCTCTCAAACCCGTCATCCTGAACCAGTACTATGCACCCGTCCACAGAGATTCAAGGAGCAGCTGATTCCTCTGCTTTTTTCTTCAGTCTTCCATCTGTGTTGCAAAATGCAAAAGGTGGATTAAATATGTTGCTTATGAAAATACATCAATTTGTTTTTGCAAGTAATTATGCAATAATGAAGTTTGTTGTGAATGCACTTCTGCTAATAAATGCCTCTAAATCCTACACACTGTGGTGTTAAGCGTCTGGTGTCACAATAAGACTCACGTTAATAATGACAAACCAAAATAAAAGTGTGACTCAACCAGTGCCCTGCCTTTTCTTTTTTCCATCCAACACCAAGCAGGCAACCACTGGCTGCTAGGAAACACACACACACAAAAAAAACCCTCACTAATTTCATCATACACAAAATATTGTAAATATTTATTAAAATATCATCTCCACCTGAAATTGTGTGATAATGACTGATTCACATCCTGACAAATGACTTCACAAAGAACAACACAATGGTACCCTGACAAACACAAACACATACGTAAATACGCTGTAACAGTCTTTCGAGAAAGGTGAGCTCGATCCTGCAACGGTGCATAACACCAGCACGCCACCGCCGAGTTCAAAAGATCCAGGAGGAAAGCGAACATCACGTCGCTCTTCTCTGGAGACACAACAGCAAGAAACTGATAAAAGAAAGCACCGGTGCACTGGACAGGCTCATCATAATCTCACATCAGCAACTTAAATAGCAAAAGCGTCTCACACACACAAAAATATAAAGACTCCATGTCAAACTGGTGTCTTAAATCTGTATTAGTCGTCCACCTGACATGCAGGCTCCAGTAAAGGAGTGTCCATCCCAGAGTGCAACTGCACCATCAACCCAAGGCAGTATCTTTTCAAAAAGACTCAGAAAATGATCTCAAGCCCCCCCCCCCCAAAAACCTAGTAATCACCCAGAGAGACACCATATCCCAGAGAACTTTATTCAGCAGTGTATTTCAGAGAGTTGCTCTGAGGAGTCCTTCAGTGTGGCAGAAGTCTTTACGGTCAGAAACCCAACCTCAGTTGTGTCTGGGTCGGACTTTCTTCATACGGGCAGCTTTAGGTTTGGGGATGTACTGGTTGTTGGCTTGATGCTCCAGTTCTCTGCTGAAGTACTGGATGGTTTTGTTCAAGCCCTCCTCCAACGGGACCTGAACAACCAAAGAACACATACAACATAAAAAAAAGTCAACATACAACAGGGGCTTTGCACTGCGATTATACTGACATACTGTTCCCAGGCACCCTCCAATAATATCACAAGCCTGGCGAGCCACCAAGAGTTGGAGAGATCGAGATACCCATTAAGCTTTCAGTAAGTCGCTGCTAATGATTGTGACACTGAGTGCACACAGACACAAAAAGCAGAGAAGCTGCACTGCTGCAGTTCAAACATGAGCAATTGGAGATTTCTGACATCCCCAAGGGTTGACGTGGACTCAAAACAAAAGATAGGCCATTCACATTGTAACCCGAACTTTACCTGGATCTGGATTCCACAGCACAATGCAATAATTGTACACTGATCCAGAAAGGTTCGACTACTCAAGATGTTGCAATCTGATATTTACGTAATTCACAAGCTGAAACAAAATAGTGTCTTCCTGATCTTGGTTTTACAATGTGATGTCATATCCGTGAAGTAGTTTTGATGTAATCCTTAAAAGTCTTCAAAGTGAAATCCTGATCCAGAATCCAGATCCGGGTCACCTCCAAAATTTAATGGCGTCTTATGAGACCTAACACCAACGTGTGGGGAAAATCTGTTAGGTAGTTTTGAAGTAATCCTCAAAATATGACAAAGTGAAGTGTACAAATTGAAATGCTGATCCAGAATCCATATCTGGATCACCTATAAAACTTCAGCGGAGACTTCCATGGCCTAATATCTATCTGTCTTGCAAATTTCGTTAAAATCTGTGCAGTAGTTTGCATGAAATCCTGCTAACAGACAGACAAATAAATAAATGCTGATAGTTTTATTACATCCTTGGTGGACATAAAATGTCTTATCATATACCTATAAATGATACGTCAATATGACTGGATAAAACACTAAAGAATAAATAGCAATACACCCTTTTCGCGGACGGGCAATATTTTTCATACCACCCGAGTAATCAGCCAATCTGGACAGCGGAGCGGCGCCACAACAAAGAGGCGCGGTCAGAGGAACTGTGAAATACTGGTGAGTCACTATTAATAATTTCTTATGTGTCCAACCTCGTAGGTTGATCGTTAAAATTAAATTCGTTAGTTCTAAAAGCCATCATAATTATTTATAGGAAAACCTTCTATTTTTTTTCTACTAAGGTTTGAACTTTGAGTGTTTACACAGGAGAGAAAAGTGAGAAAATGTTAATGCTTGTTTGAGAAAAGTGTATAAAGTGTGTAGTGAGGGGTTTTACAGCCTTAAAACATCTATAATAATTGTAAAAAATAACGCTGACTACTTCACGGATTTCGCCTATCGCGGGTTATTTAATAGAATGTAACTCCTGCGATAAACGAGGGACCACTGTATATGATAAAATCGTTATCAAGTTGTTTTACCAATGAATATGGCTTTTTACACCCTTCAGAAAACCATACACCCTGAGGCTGAATTCATTGGTAAAACAACTTGATAACTGATAATATATAATGTCCAGTTTGGACAGATATGCACTTTGGTCCAGATCCCAACTCTCAACTTTGATGTGCTCTTTGATAAGTCCCAATACAGGGTCCTAGACATTATATTGTCGGCTGATTATTCATGCTACATTCCACTGGTTTATCATGTTGTGTTGGCTGAGGACTAAGACACACACACTCAAACCTCAACCATCAGTCTTTGTAAAACCTGTTTAGAAAACATCTCACTTTCATCTGCAGTACACCAGTATTCATCATCAGCGGCTACACGTCCGATCCACATGATACAAATCTGGTCAGTGCTGCTTCTGGATGGGCAGA
The DNA here is from genome assembly GCF_902500255.1 of Thalassophryne amazonica. Classification (NCBI taxonomy): domain Eukaryota; kingdom Metazoa; phylum Chordata; class Actinopteri; order Batrachoidiformes; family Batrachoididae; genus Thalassophryne; species Thalassophryne amazonica. The sequence continues at coordinate 18,159,848 of NC_047116.1, forward strand.
AATGCTGCCATGTTTTTTACTGAGACAATCTATGTTTTTCAAGCTTTACAAATTTGCCGTTATGACAGTACGTGTGACTTTCACGGTGGTGTTTGCGCCCTATGGTGTGAAGCAACGGCAAAATAAAAGCATGTTCTCTGCCAATATTAGCATCTATACAATTTAATTTTGCCTTTTTGTGTAGCTGAATTAAATACCAGATGACTATTTTCAGATGTCAGCACAGTTCAACACCTGCAGTTACAGGGAAACAGAACCAAGAGACAAAATGTAAAATGCATCATTAATCACTGTACACCTGTTGCTCGGTGGGTCAAATGTCAGTTTTCCCTGCATGTGTTTACTGGGCCAGTGAAAGCTTCAAAGATGCAGCGGTGCAGCACTGAGCAGATGTTTAAACGCCGGACGGGCTGCGTGGCTCTGTGGCGTGTGGACGTACCACCGGCTCCCAGCCGAGCATCATCTTCGCTTTGCGAATGTCCGGTCTTCGTCTCTGTGGGTCGTCCTGAGCCTCTGGAAGGAACTGGATCTGACTGCGGCTTACTGTGTTTGTGTGTGTGTGGAGGGTGGGGGGCAGGTGGGGGGCAAGTGTGTGTGTGTGGGGGGGGGGGTTAGAAAAAATTAAAACATTATCACTTGAAAATAAACATCTTATGTCTGCAACTGTATATTACAGATGTCAGTTTATGTCGGCTAAAAACTTTAAAACTCTTTTCTCCTGCTGCACATCTTCTGTTTATTTGTTTCTGAGTATGAACTGAAAACTTCTGGATGCTTCCTCTCAGAACCCAAAGCCACTTTTCCTTTACACAAGCAGTAATAAACTGTATTTATATTTGACGATCCATTGAGGCCTTTAGCCAGAATGGACATTTGTCTGCTGCGATCATCACCATCACAATGTGAACGAAAAATAAGAACTCAAGCTCATCATGTCACAACGTATGTGCCCATCACTCTGAAAGCTCACCAACAAGACTCTTGATGAGACGAGCAAACTCCAGGATTGTGTGTTCCTCTGGGTTTCCCTGCAAACACAATTCATATGCTTCAGTCACATGAAGCCCAATGATAAACACACAAAATCGACTTACCAGTAACTTATCTGCCAAAATGGATTACAATTTTTATTTGCACTCGTGAGGCACAGAAGGGTGTGAAGAACTCACCAAATTAACAGGACTGCTGATGTTACTGTTCATCAACAACACCAGACCGTTCACCAGATCACTGGAAGGGAACAAACACAAGAAGCGACGCTAAGTGTAGATTCATGTATCTAAATTGTGATCAGTGGCTTTTGTTTGAATGTCTTTGGTACGAAGTCTCTTTTGACGATTTTTGGGTATCGTTGGAATGAAACAAGTGGTTACAATGGGAGACAAAGATGAGGAGTATCACTTGTACTGTGAGGGTATGTCCGCTTTAACATTTTGCCCATGTGGCTCGATTCTCTGTGCCTGGTCCAGCACGCAGCTGCCTGACTGTTGGGGACCCCAGGAGCTGGACCCCATTCTTCACCTGGCTGCAGCAGATAGCTATATTACAGATGAGGGCATGAACTGGTTGTCTGCCTGGGTGGTTGCCATGCAGGACCCTTCTGGTTACACATGATTGACGTAGGTAATGTGTCAACAAAAGCAAAATATATATATAAATAAACCAAAATTAAATCTCCCTATAGTGCTCGACAAAGTGTGTTTGCTCATTTTCCTCAGCACACACACCAGTCACTAAAAGCAAACAGTGGAGATCTGGATCAGTTCTAATCACAGAGCCGCTCTGTTTTTCCTACTTCCTAAGTTGGCTGATAAGCTGCATTCTGCTATTTTCAAATAGTCTGACCTTTTTTTTGTGAAGTACATAATGCATATTTCACTGAACACAGATGCTTTTTAATTATTAATGAATGTCCACCATTATGTAAATTTAATACAATATAAAATACTACATGGTTTACCACCTTTGGCTGATCTACTTACATATTACGTAGCAGTCCGTGCTCCGCATTCTCAGGATAAAGGACTGCTGTGTAGAAGTAATCAGCTGGTCACACAGCCTTTTCTTATAGCGTACAGTTTTTTGTGGAAAAATTTGTCCTTTGAGATAAGAGTCTGATTCTGTTTAAGCCTCGGTTAAAGATCTGTTTTCTTTATAACCCTAAAAATCAGTCCGCCCTACCTTCACTGCGCATGCGTCATCAGCCGCGGTTCACAGATTATCACCTCGTTTCTGCTTAAAACTGCACTCTTCTCAGAGACAGATATGTAAAGCTTTTGTACAACAATCATTTCCACATAAATTCAGTATTATTTCATAATAAAAGACGGAGGAAGCGATCAGAGCACCGTGAGTACATGAGGTGCAGCTGATGCGTTCACTGCACGTCAGTTATTTCAAAGCATTACTGAGTATCGCCTCGTTTCTGCTTAAAACTGACTTTTGAATGATTTAAGAGATTTACCTTGTCATCTGATGGTTAATAATCCCATTAATCCATTTGATTGCTTTGGGTGAAGAGACTCCACTGCTGTTTTGTATTTGTTTTAACATGTTATGTCAATCATTTTAGAGGTGGTTGGAGAGGCCTGATGGAAAGTCACCTCATTGGGCCTCGTCCGCTGATGTGGGCTTTGCCCCTGTGAAGCACCTTGGGATGACTTGTGATTTTGCAACACACATATATCAAATATTATATATATATATATATATATATATATATATATATATATATATATATATATATATATATATATATATATATATATATATGTGTGTGTGTGTGTGTGTGTGTAAGTTTAAGCATTTTCAGCATAACTCTGCACACACACACATAACTCTGCACACACACACACACACACACACACACACACACACACACACACACACACACACACACACACACACACACACACACACACACACACCTCACCTGTATTTTCCCACACTCACACACAACCAGAGTGACTGGAAATCAAAAAGGGGGGAAGGATTCCTGACAATTCAATTAAACACCAAATATGACCTTTTTCAACATTATGCGGTGATACGGGTGCAGAAGGATGCTGATGAGTGCTCTGATGAGACATGAGCATCAAACAACCTCATGTGTTTCTGATACGAGGTCTGTTAGAAAAGTATCCTACCTTTTTATTTTTTTCAAAAATTCAAGAATTCCAGAATTCCGCTCCTCTTTCCATGACAAAAACTCCTGTAACAGTGGAATGTGCCGTTCATTTCTAAACTGGACGCTGTCTTGATCCGGTATATCGTCTGACTAGCACAGGAATTGTGAAAAGACGTGGACATCAGCACATTAAGACAGACGTGCGGAGGAGTTCCGCGCGTCGCGGTGGAGCTGCATGGCGCAAAGCAACGCCGTGATGAAGCCTTCCAGGACATGTTGGGGCATGTCCAGCTCATGCACAATCACAATCGGATAATCACACGACTGAAAAGCAACCGGAATCCATCTGAAATCCACCTGAAAGCCGTTCTGTGAGACTAACACGGAGGTGGTTTTGTGCCGCGTAATGAACGGCTCCGTGGTGCATCCCTCCGCTTTTCTTTCCATGAAAAAAACTCCTGTAACAGTGGAATGTGCCGAAAAAGTGCTGATGTCTACGACTTCTGCCTTTTTGTGAAAGTCAGACGAGGTCCCGGATCAACAAAGCCTTCACGTTGGAATTGATCTGGTTGTTTCAGTGGGGTCTGAGCATGTCGATCGGCACTGGGAGCATGCCGCGCTCTCAGCAGTTGTGGGCCGTCCTTAAAGCGGCAGTAACACTCCTTAATCTGTATAATCCCCATAAAATCATCTCTGAAAGCCATATTAATTTCCGAACGGTGTCCACCTGGAGGTCTCTCACAGTTTCTGGAAAAAAATTGATGCAGCAAAGCTCCAAATCGTTCAGACATTTATTCGCAATAAAAAAAACGACGAGAGGGTGGACCAGTGCTCACACAAAGCCTGCTCACAGGTGAATGACGCAACCGACAGGTGTGAAAAAACTCACGCATGCGCACGAAGGTTCAAGCTTGTCTGATGAAATCACATGTGATTCAAATCCATATGGTTTTTGAAAAAAATAAAAAGGTCGGATACTTTTCTAACAGACCTCGTATCTGCTCTTCAAAGTGTACTTTGAGTTCTTGGTGCAACAAACAAAATGATCTTTTAAAGAAACAATAATCGCCACATCTAAACCTGCTCCAACTACATATGTCTGTCAAAATTCATGTACGTGGTGACATTTAAAAACAAAGGTCAACCTCTAATTTAAAGATCAGCATCTTTGAAAGAAAAGCATCAATTCACCAGCACCTAAAGTCACGTACAGCCCATAAAGTCGGCGCTATTAGCATAAAGATCTGAAGACTAGAATCCATTCAAGTTCAGACACTGCTGATCCACTACTCTGCTGAAATGTAGCGTGAAACCAGCTTCATCGGCTGTGTCATGCGTGTAAATTCATTCCTCTAATTTGCAAAAATGAACTAACACATGCAGCTGGTTGTTAAATGTTAATCGTTGTAATGGACATTCATTTACACAGTACTGACAGAGCAATGGAGCTCAAAACGCTGCAATTACTGGACCACAAACACTTCAGTACAAATGTAAAGAAGGACGAAGGCTACACATGCCTCATTCATTACCTTACATACTGAAAGGCTCTTGTTTGGGATCCCGTGCCATACACCTGAAATAAAACAGGAGATTTGTTTTAAAAACTTTTTTCCTACCCAATGTGTGCAGAAAATTTTATTTTTAAAACTTCAGACAATAAAAAAAACTATAAATGTTCAAGAAACACAAAGAGCTACATCAGTCACATTCATAGAACTCCAAATGTCACAATGAATTAATTTTTACTTTTACCCAACTTTAAGCACGGGAAAATCAAAACAGTTTATATTTTTCCTTACAGAAGCCACACGTGTTTGGCTTTGTAAATGATGTGATCATATGTCATTTTAAACCTGAACTGATTGATGTAAGCTTTTCACTTAAGGTTTCTTTTCAAAACAGTGAGGCCTTCATGGGACCCACACAGGAGCACAAAGCAACAGTAATTACACTGTCATAGAAGTTGCCTTCTTCATAAATATATATATTTCTCTCAAAAATTCTTGAAAGGGTAGTTGTAAAACAGCTAACTGATCATCTGCAGAGGAATGGTCTATTTGAAGAGTTTCAGTCAGGTTTTAGAATTCATCATAGTACAGAAACAGCATTAGTGAAGGTTACAAATGATCTTCTTATGGCCTCAGACAGTGTACTTATCTCTGTGCTTGTCCTGTTAGACCTCAGTGCTGCTTTTGATACTGTTGACCATAAAATTTTATTACAGAGATTAGAGCATGCCATAGGTATTAAAGGCACTGCACTGCGGTGGTTTGAATCATATTTATCTAATAGATTACAATTTGTTCATGTAAATGGGGAATCTTCTTCACAGACTAAGGTTAATTATGGAGTTCCACAAGGTTCTGTGCTAGGACCAATTTTATTCACTTTATACATGTTTCCCTTAGGCAGTATTATTAGACAGCATTGCTTAAATTTTCATTGTTACGCAGATGATACCCAGCTTTATCTATCCATGAAGCCAGAGGACACACACCAATTAGCTAAACTGCAGGATTGTCTTACAGACATAAAGACATGGATGACCTCTAATTTCCTGTTTTAAACTCAGATAAAACTGAAGTTATTGTACTTGGCCCCACAAATCTTAGAAACATGGTGTCTAACCAGATCCTTACTCTGGATGGCATTACCCTGACCTCTAGTAATACTGTGAGAAATCCTGGAGTCATTTTTGATCAGGATATGTCATTCAATGAGCATATTAAACAAATATGTAGGACTGCTTTTTTGCATTTGCGTAATATCTCTAAAATTAGAAAGGTCTTGTCTCAGAGTGATGCTGAAAAACTAATTCATGCATTTATTTCCTCTAGGCTGGACTATTGTAATTCATTATTATCAGGTTGTCCTAAAAGTTCCCTGAAAAGCCTTCAGTTAATTCAAAATGCTGCAGCTAGAGTACTGACAGGGACTAGAAGGAGAGAGCATATCTCACCCATATTGGCCTCTCTTCATTGGCTTCCTGTTAATTCTAGAATAAAATTTAAAATTCTTCTTCTTACTTATAAGGTTTTGAATAATCAGGTCCCATCTTATCTTAGGGACCTCATAGTACCATATCACCCCAATAGAGCGCTTCGCTCTCAGACTGCAGGCTTACTTGTAGTTCCTAGGGTTTGTAAGAGTAGAATGGGAGGCAGAGACTTCAGCTTTCAGGCTCCTCTCCTCTGGAACCAGCTCCCAATTCAGATCAGGGAGACAGACACCCTCTCTACTTTTAAGATTAGGCTTAAAACTTTCCTTTTTGCTAAAGCTTATAGTTAGGGCTGGATCAGGTGACCCTGAACCATCCCTTATTTATGCTGCTATAGACTTAGACTGCTGGGGGTTCCCATGATGCACTGAGTGTTTCTTTCTCTTTTTGCTCTGTATGCACCACTCTGCATTTAATCATTAGTGATTGATCTCTGCTCCTCTCCACAGCATGTCTTTTTCCTGGTTCTCTCCCTCAGCCCCAACCAGTCCCAGCAGAGGACTGCCCCTCCCTGAGCCTGGTTCTGCTGGAGGTTTCTTCCTGTTAAAAGGGAGTTTTTCCTTCCCACTGTCGCCAAGTGCTTGCTCACAGGGGGTCGTTTTGACCGTTGGGGTTTTTCCGTAATTATTGTATGGCCTTGCCTTACAATATAAAGCGCCTTGGGGCAACTGTTTGCTGTGATTTGGCGCTATATAAATAAAATTAATTGATTTGATTTATAATGTGCTATTTATTATGGATTTTAGCATGCTGCATTCAAATATAACAATAAAAATGGCAGGTTGAAAACTGTTTCCAAGATAGTTAGGTTTTTACATCTACATAATTGCGTTGATCGAGTTTTTGGCCTTTTCGTGTTCCTCTGAATTGCTTAAATAATAATACTTCACCTCCTCTGATTGCTTAAATAATAATACGTCACCTTAAAAATCACTTTCAAAATCAGAAAAGTGGATCTATCTATATATATATATATATCTATATATCTATATCTATATATCTATATATTCGTAGCATATCTTAAACACTAGAACTAATCAACACTTTCAATACAACACAGACAGCAATGAGTTCACGTAGAGACGTTATGTCTGAAAGTCACACACACACACACACACACACACACACACACACACAAAAAACTGAATAAGTGAGAGCCCAATGTTGATAGAATACATCCGTACAGTGAGCGGTTCTCCCTGGAGAGCTTGCAGGATGAAGTTGCTGACAACACGTCCATCGTTCATGTGCATCCGGGACCCAAACGTGTTAAAGATTCTCGCCACCCTCACCTCTACTCCTTCCTGTGAGCAAAGAACAAAAAACTGTAACATTAAACAACTATTAATAATAACAAATTAAGTAAACAAACAACAAAAAAACTGCAAGTTGCACTCCAGAAAATATGGTATAAAGTAAACACATGTATTAGTATTTTGGTTTCTCTTTCTTGACCTGCATAATGCAAAAGTAAGACTCTTCGGCTGTTCCTTTGTTTGCACTCGGGGTCGCCTCAGCAAATCCAAGGTGGATCTGCATGTTGAACTGGCACAAGATTTACACTGGATGCCCTTCCTGATGCAAGTGCACATTACATGGAGAAATGTGGCAGGCGTGGGGTTTGAATCAGAAACCTTCCGCACTGAAACCAAGCGCACTATCCACTTCAACATCATGCTGAATGTAAAAAAATCAGAGCAGATACTCTTTCAATCTTCTTCAAATGATCTCAATCTACCATTTCACAATTTGTGATGATTTGGTGACCACAAACATGCTTTCACAGCTATTGTGAGCTGTTAGATATAAATTACGACAAAGATATGCCAAATTAAATCACCTGGAGTGAAGATATTCCATCTCTCACATTTCTTGCCATGTACAGACTGAACTATATCTTTGTTTAAAAGTAGTACTAGCGTAGTCCACAATATGGTTTGTGTTTGTCACTGCAGAGAGGAAAAGTTGAAAAATTGTAACTCTTAACTCCATGTGCCAATGATGATAGAATTTTCCACCTTCCTCTTAGTGAAAACTATGTAACATCAGATTTATTTTCTGCTGCATACTGCCAACATGTGAATGCAGTATGACTGTTTGTCCCTGTTACATTTTTCGAGAACTACCATACTTGAATTATCCTGACCATTCTCCAAGCCATAACAATGGTGATAAACAGAGCAGAAGAACAGCAAGAAGACAGGCTGGCCCAAGTAGGAGTCATTGCCACCTATTGGTAGCACTCTTAAGATTTAATAGAACCCCCTGGGGGAACATCCTTAGAGCCTAAGTGGAAACAAAAGCTCATTTGACATGTTTGCTAACTTGAGCTTTCCTACTTTCTGAGGATGTTATGCCATGAATCTTTACAACGTACATACAAAACATTTTAAATGTCAATGAATTTCATTAAAGTGATAACAAAACACATTGAAGCTGTGTTGATCTTTTTCTCACTCAACAAATTATTGACAGTTGGACAATCAAACAAGGACCGCTGTAAGAATTCTCCCGATAAGAGAAGCAGAGAATCAGCAACAAATAAATATCACAGAAAGCAAATGGCAAGAAAACTCAAATTTATCAGTTCATCAAAGGCCAGCATCAATCAAGTGGTTTTGGCAGGTTAGAGGACGTACAAATAACACCAAGATCATGCACAAAAACAGGAGATCTGAACAACAGTTATTTACAGAGTCGATGTGCCTCCAGACCAGGAAGCTTTTAATTACGCTTGAAATTATTGGTGCATGACCTTGCAATTTCCATCTGTTCCAGGAAAACTAAAACTCAGAACTAAATCAGATGCTGTATATGCTTTAATGTACCAGACATATTTAATTTAATTAGGAAAAATAAAGTCAAATAAAGGAACTGCATTTAAAAGCTGACCTGTAAAACTGCTCTGGGGTTTTACAGGTCATATGATCACAAGCAGTTCATATGAATGTTTGGACAGAATATTTGACTGTAGTGTAATATGTGAGTATACCTGCTTCATGTAAGCGTAACACATGGTCTCTGCCACACGTTTTCCCTCGTCATAGCATGCTCGAGGACCAATCGGATTCACATGACCCCAGTACTCCTCATTCTGGGGATGTACCTCTGGGTCTGGAACAGAAACGCACACACACACATATTCTGGGAATATTTCAAGGTGGATTTTCAGAGTACATTAAGCAAGGATGATTTAGAAAGTCTGAACCAAGGAAAGGTTGCTGAAGAACTGACTTCATTTTATAGTCATCGACTGTATATATACTGGACAGAGCCTGCGTGATGTCACTCGCTGGTTTTCTATAGAGACCCAGAACAGCTGAAATGACTCCTTTTCCTTGGCGCTGCCATGTTGAGAGCCCCGCTCGCACTGATTCACAATGAATTCATTAATGCATAAAGGGGTGGAGCGTGGGAGGCTCCATGTGTGACTAAAATAGCTTGAACACGCCCCTCTCTCTGAATCCGAACCACCAGCTAACAGCTAATCTTGGACTGGGTGTTTATTAATTCATATTTATAGGGAGTGCAAGGTGAATCTCCTAGCATTTTGCTCTGGTGTGGACAGTAAAAGTTATCGTAATCGTGCATTAAGTGGACCTACCGACAGCTGCTAAAAGTGCTAACACCGTTAGCAATATTAAATAAGAAGAGAGTTTCTCTCCGAGTCAATATTGCAACAGTGATGACAGATGATCTGTTAGGATGTTTCCACAGCTTTCCACAGTTTCCACAGGATGTTTCCACAGCAAGCCAAATTATTCCAGGTGATTGTAACAAAATACTCCAAACAGACACAAACATGAGTGGCTCCATTTCAGTGGAAGACTAGGAGAGGAGCTGTCTCTGGACAGAACCACTGTCACTCAAAGTAACCACATCCACGATTACACACAGAATTTTATTAATTAAAACATCTTAAACTAAGAACCTGGAAAAAAAAAAATCACCCCCCTGCAGTTGTCATGGAGGAGGAAACTATCTACAGAGACAAAAACCTTTTTTTTTTTTTTACCAGGCTGTAAACATGTTTATTTTTGCTCTAAGGTTGGACATTTTAAAATGGGCTTCCATGGGAATTTGCTCTGTTTTGGAGCCAGCCTCTAGCGGCCAGTCGAGGAACTGCAAGAAAAATTACTTGAGCAATAGGGTCAAAATGCAAGCTTGAGTGTTACCGCTTGGTTATATTAGTGGTCACGGTTAAAGAAGTGTGACATCATGACAATTCTGTGCTTTCTTGTTGTACTTCTACACTCAAAGTCCTACTCCAGAAGCAAATACAACATCTAATGTGACTGCATAGGGGAAAACTAAGATACATTTCCGATCTTTAAAAGCACACATACACATACTTTGCTTACCTCCATACACCTCTGATGTTGAAGCCAGCAGAAGTCTGGCACCAACACGTTTGGCCAGGCCTATGACACACAAACACACACATCCACACAGTGGACATTGTACAAGATTTGTCAGGTTTTATTCATACAAATGAATAAAATAAATGGCTGCTAAATGGAAGATGCTGAAATGATACACTGCTACACGAGGAAACCCTTCTGGGTTTTATCCTGCAAAAGTGAAATCAATTACAGGCTATTATATCACTGCTATGACCTGCAAGAGAAAATTCGGTGGAAAATAACTCCATGAGCATCAACTTGGGAGCTCTGGGTTCGATGGAAGCATTTCCATCTAGAGGTCATTAAAAAGACGGCTTTGCGGGCACACCCATCAGTACAAGACAGACTCACTTCACACCTCAGGTGTAACAATGATCATATACTGAGAGTTGATCTAACTTAGAAGCATAGAAATGCAGCCTGAAGCTATCACAACAAAGGTAGATATAACAATCTACCTATAATGGCCAAATTTAGTGATTTCTACCTCTGAACGAACAAAGCTCAGGCCATTTTGGTGGCCACATGGGCAAAGGATTAGCGAATTCCCTTTAGTTTTTACATCATCACTCGCAGCTTGAAAATTTATGTCTGAGCCCAGCAGTACATAACCACCAATTTTTTTTTTGTTTTTATTAAAGCAATTACTCACCAAGCATATTGAGAGTGCCTATAGTGTTGGTTTTGAGGGTTTTGATAGGATTGTACATGTAGTTTGGAGGAGATGCTGGAGACGCCAGGTGATATATCTGGTCCACTGTGAACAACAGGAGACAAATAACCATCAATTTAGTTTGTCATGCTGCTGAACAATAAAAATCATTACTTGAACAAAAAAACCCCAAAAATAAATAAAAAAAGATAACGAGAGAACTGTAGCTTCAGTAAGTCATGTGGCAAGTCACATTCAAGGAGCTATCCTCATATTCATGAAGAACTGAGATAGGAGATGCGTTTTTAACATTTAACTCCACAATTAGTCTTAGTCAGGTCATGTGTTCACTGGAAACTAAAACTGCACAAATTGGTGAAGAAATTCTGTGCACCATCCTTAGCAATAAGTGTAAGACAGGTCGTAATTCTCGATCAGCTCTCATGCATTAGTAATAGGTTGCTGTGATGGCGGGTATAAGCTCGCCAGAAGTCACTGTAAAACATTACCCTGGATTTGATCATGTCATTGGGTGCATCAATATGATAAACTGCAAAAATCAGCTTATGCCAAGTGCTACCACCCGTAAACACACCACCCTATAGGAGGAGTCCCTCATTTCAAGTCGTAATTTTGCAAAGCCATGAATAACACCTGTACACTATCCTTGGCGTACATCAACAGAACCATCAGATCTGAAATCCATGAACTGAGAGAGAGAAGATAAATTCTGAATGGCCAAGTTCCTAATTAAAGGAATTGGCTAATAAGTTAGTAATTTAAAATTTCTAAAATTCGTGAAGTAATTCTATGCACCAGCTTTAGTTCTATCAAACAAAACAAAAATCTGTCAAGGATTAAGAGAGAGGTATTTTTTGTAAAATGTGAACTGCAGATGACGGATACATGATGAACAACAAAGATATTGTGATGAACAATCACAACTCATGATCACATAAGGTCAACTTGGCTTTTTGGCTAAATGACCCCCCCCCCCCCCCCCCCCAAAAAAAAATCCAGTTATTTATTATTACCATCATTATTCATACTAGTTTTGGAGGTTCTGTGAGTTACAGTAAAACTCACATATAATGGATTCAGGTGGACCAGCGAATTTTGTCCGTTATAATCAAAATCCGCTATATGTATGTAACAGATTAATGTAGTTACAGTCAGGAGGTGCTGAACGATCAACAGCAAATCCCCAGCACCAATTAAGCTTTCGTATTTCCTTGATTAAAAGCCTCACCTTGAATTGGGACCTGCCTCATTTAATGACGGGGCAAAACTTCGTCTGAAAAAATAAACGCCTGCCATAAATAAGCCATTATGTGCATTAAAAATATTACATTTGTTCGAGTCACTCTTTTTTCCAAGTCTGCTGCGGAGTGGTACCTTAAAATCCTAAAGCCTGATTTATGCTTCTCCAGCTCTGTAACTCTGTGGCACGTGAACATTTTAAAGTTCTCATTTTAAAGTCATGTTGGTGGGCATCTTAATGCAATTTACAGAGATGGACGGTGATGGTCAAGTGGTTAAGCGTTTGGCATCAGACCAGAGGATCCTTGGTTCAAATTCCAGCCTGACCAGAAAATCACTATGGGCCTGAGTTGTTCCCTAGTGAGCACTTTGCATGGCAGCACCCTGACATCGATGTGTGAGTGTGTCTGTGTGAATGGGTGAATGTGAAGCAGAACTGTAAAGTGCTTTGAGCGTCTGATTCAGATGGAAAAACGCTATATAAATGCAGTCCATTTACCATTTACAGCAGGAACAGTGGCCTTTTCTGGATTAATTTGTCCCTCAATGAGCTCCACTTCTTTATACAATCATCAAATCAATGGTACTTGTAATTTTCCTCGATGAACTGAGGTTTATTTGAGCATCTTTTTCGACTCCATGTTGTAAAGTTGTTTATATTTGTGGACTTTTCTGCCAAACGTATCTGATCCATGACAGAAATATAATCAGCATGCGCACTGCAAAAACTTTTAAAATATGACGAGAGAGGAAGGACTGAAAATGCAGACGTGACAAATTATAGCCCTTGTGGGCTCCATCGTTAAAGCATTTGTGCGGGTTTGCAGTCTCACAAAGGGCTGCGACCTAAAGCACTTTGGTTCATATCACCCAGGGATATGTGTGAAACTTAACAGTATATTACAGGACAGGCAGCAAGCAGCATTTTGTTAATAATCGCCTGCTTCATGTAGGAGCCGGGTCCGAGCATGGTTTTAAAAAAATAAACGCCAGGGCTTTTAATCAAGGAAATACAGTATCACTTTCCTCAAATCAGTAAGTGTCAGGGTTGAACTTCATTTCGTACCTCTGTTACTGGGCACATGCAGACTGCTCTGTCCAATATATGCGAGGGTATTTTTTTTAATAAAAATGCATTGCGATTGGACAGGACGTTTTGAGCGAAAATCCATTATACAAAATCCGGTATATACATTGTTTATTATATGGAAATCACTACAAAAGCAATGGGACATTTACTTTTGTCTGGTGATTGTGAGTATCTGGTTTATATGATCACAGTTTAGGTGAGTTTTACTTTATACATGTAACAAACATATCATCATCAATGGCCACAAGATGGCATTGTCTACACACATTTCACGTTGCTCCTGCATACAGAATGAGGTGCTGTGATTCACATTCCAGAGGCGAAGGTGACAGCAACCATTAAGCATTATTAAGCTGGATGGCAACCACTATAAAACAAAAAGTTGTTCTGAATGAGAAAATGTTCTTGTCTTTGTGAATTCACTAACTAAGCTCTCTAACTGAAAGACCATGATCGGAAATAAAAACAGGGAAAATAAACTTTACAGTACTCTACATAACACTTGTTTGGACTGTGTGAGACAGCAAGAACAAAAATGGCAGATCAGTTGAACTACAGTAGTGTTCAGAATAATAGTAGTGCTATGTGACTAAAAAGATTAATCCAAGTTTTGAGTATACGAGGTCTGTTAGAAAAGTATCCGACCTTTTTATTTTTTTCAAAAACCATATGGATTTGAATCACGTGATTGCATCAGCCAAGCTTGAACCTTCGTGCGCACGTGTGAGTTTTTTCACGCCTGTCGGTTGCGTCATTCGCCTGTGAGCAGGCTTTGTGTGAGCAGTGGTCCACCCCTCTCGTCGGATTTTTATTGCGAATAAAATGCCTGAATGATTTGGAGCTTTGCTGCATCAATTTTTTCCAGAAACTGAGAGAGACCTCCAGGTGGACACCATTCGGAAAATTCAGATGGCTTTCAGGGACGATTTTATGGGGATTACACAGATTAAGGAGTGCTCCAGCCGGTTTAAAGACCGCCCACAGCATCTGAGAGCGCGGCGCACTCCGAGCGCCGATCGACAGGCTGAAACAACCAGATCATTTCCAACATGAAGGCTTTGTTGATCCGGGACGTCGTCTGACTTACACAACAATGGCAGAAGACATGGACATCAGCACTTTTTCGGCACATTCCACTGTTACAGGAGTTTTTTTCATGGAAAGAGGAGCGGAGGGATGCGCCACCGTGCCGCTCATGGCGCGGCACAAAACCACCTCCGTGTTGGTCTCACAGGATGGCTTTCAGACGGCTTTTCAGTCGTGTGACTATCCGAGAAATTGTGCATGAGCTGGACATGCCCCAACATGTCCTGTGAGGCTTCATCACGGCGTTGCTTTGCGCCATGCGGCTCCACCGCGACGCGCGGAATTCCTCCACACGTCTGTCTCAATGTGCCAAAAAGTGCTGATGTCCACGTCTTCCGCAATTCCTGTGCTAGTCAGACGACGTTCCAGATCAACAGAGCATCCAGTTTGGAAATGAATGGCACATTTCACTGTTACAGGAGTTTTTGTCATGGAAAGAGGAGCGGAGGAATGAGCCAAGGTGCCGCTCATGGTGCGGCACAAAACCACCTCCGTGTTGGTCTGCATGGCGCAAAGCAACGCCGTGATGAAGCCTCACAGGACATGTTGGGGCATGTCCAGCTCATGCACAATTTCTCGGATAGTCACATGACTGAAAGATTTTGCTCGTTTACTAGTGTGCTTGGGGTCATTGTCTTGTTGAAACACCCATTTCAAGGGCATGTCCTCTTCAGCATAAGGAAACATGACCTCTTCAAGTATTGTGACATATTCAAACTGATCCATGATACCTGGTATGCGATATATAGACCCAACACCATAGTAGGAGAAACATGCCCATATCATGATGCTTGCACCACCATGCTTCACTGTCTTCACTGTGAACTGTGGCTTGAATTCAGAGTTTTGGAGTCGTCTCACAAATTGTCTGCGGCCCTTGGACCCAAAAAGAACAATTTTACTCTCATCAGTCCACAAAATATTCCTCCATTTCTCTTTAGGCCAGTTGATGTGTTCTTTGGCAAATTGTAACCTCTTCTGCACGTCTTTTATTTAACAGAGGGACTTTGCAGGGGATTCTTGCAAATAAATTAGCTTCACACAGGCGTTTTCTAACTGTCACAGCACTTACAGGTAACTCCAGACTGTCTTTGATCATCCTGGAGCTGATCAATGGGTGAGCCTTTGCCATTCTGTTTATTCTTCTATCCATTTTGATGGTTGTTTTCCGTTTTCTTGCACGCGTCTCTGGTTTTTTGTCCATTTTAAAGCATTGGAAATCACTGTAGATGAACAGCCTATAATTTTTTGCACCTGCATATAGGTTTTCCCCTCTCCAATCAACTTTTTAATCAAACTACGCTGTTCTTCGAAACAGTTTTCCTCAGGCTTTCAAAGAGAAAAGCATGTTCAACAGGTGCTGACTTCATCCTTAAATAGGGGACACCTGATTCACACCTGTTTGTTCCAAAAAATTATGAACTCACTGAGTGAATGTCACACTACTATTATTGTGAACACCCCCTTTTCTACTTTTTTCACTAACAGTCCAGTTCCATAGCCTTAAGAGTGTGCATATCATGAATGCTTGGTCTTGTTGGATTTGTGAGAATCTACTGAATCTACTGGTACCTTGTTTCCCATGTAACAATAAGAAATATACTCAAAACCTGGATTAATCTTTTTAGTCACATAGCACTACTATTATTCTGAACACTACTGTGTATGATGGTTTAGTGATTAAGCAGTGGGCTTGAGACCAGAGGATCCGCGGTTCAAACCCCATCTGGCCAGAAAATTCCTATGGGTCATTGGGTCGTTTACTCATTGGCACGCAATTTTGCGTGTCAATGAGTAAACTCGTCATAAGCCGTTGTAAACTGTGTGAGGCCCAGGGCGCAATGACATGCACGGCACACGTGTTCACAGCAATGTTCACGAATAGTGGCACAAAATGTATGCCTGCCAGAAATTTTGAACATTTCAAAATTTTCTTTGCGTAGTTTAGGACAAGTTTACACATTGGCACACAAGACTGCATGCCAGTGCGAGTGTGTGGATTAAATTCATGCAAGTGTCGAGGTGACTTAACTTTACTGTTCTGAACTGGTAAGACAGTATTAAACTGTAAACCAAACATAAGGCTTAAACAGGCACATTTTCTTGTTATACCACCTACTACTACAGGAGATTTTTATTTTTTTAAATATCACAAAGTTAATGTTCCTGTGACCAGTCTCATGAGAGCCTCACACTGGCCTCTGGAGACTGAAGACGAGAAAGTATCAGCAAAGCAAGACTAATTCAACTGATTTGCAACAACTGAAATAGAGTCAGACTGGTTGATTAGTCTAGTTGTATCTATTACTTTCAAACCAATTTTTGATTCGTACAGGGCACCGCAGTCTCACCTGAACCCTGCATGATATCATGGGATTTGACCACTTATGGGGACTTGTGCTTCATTGTGCAATATATACACAGCATAACTTTACACAGAAAATGGTGTACTGTTTTGTTTTGGCTGCAATCACTGAAGCAGTCATGAAAAGTGTTTTTTTCCGGTTCCCAATGGAGAAGGGAAGACGAAACGAGTGGGAGATGTCATGTCAGTGTTAGCCTACACACCTACACAGAGTAGCTGCGTTCTCTCGCCTGCAAAACTGCCTCGACACGTTTGTGCTCCGGGTCATAAACAAATCACAACACGTTTACTTTCCCGCCACATCGTCAATTTTTCTTTGCATTTTCACTTTGTGTGTAATTTGCCCCAAAACCATCAAAAATGCTGTGGCTTTTCCCTCCGGAAGTAGAAAAATTACGTCATATGCATCATATTTAACCCCTTTAGCGCCCACCCTCAAACGAGATTGAGGGGCCCTATTGAATTGTTGATTCCCTACAAGCTATCATATTGGATAGCAGCCACTTGGATTACTTAACAGTAACAAAAGTGCTTCATTACACTGCATACTCTCTGACTCACCCTCAATATACAGAGGCTCCACCACATCATGATTGATGAGCTCAAAGTTTTCATGGCCAATCCAGTGCTCCACATTCCGCTTCCTTCCTGTAAAGAAGTTGTCCACCACTGTCACCTCATGGCCATCCATCATTAGCTTGTCGGTCAGATGGGAACCCACAAATCCTGCCCCACCAGTGATCTTGTTAAAGCACACACATAACAATGTCGGTGAAGATCAACAACCCAATCAATATTTATAAGACACAGATGACATCTACCATCTATTATTAGAGCTTAGGCTTGGGGTAGTCGGGGGTGGGGGGGGGGGGGGGGTGATTGATGTTCTAGCAGTTTAACAACAAATTATCAAAACACAGGGTAAAGTAACTCCAGCATTTTAATAGTACTGAACACTTGTGCACATACCAAGATTCTTTTACGATCCTTTTCTGACAGGAATTTCACAGGTGGGTATTTCTGAGATAAACTGGACCAGAGAGGATAAGGCATTAGAAATTAACATCTGGAAGATAAACTCCACATAGAATAGGTCTGAGGAAAACAGAGCACACAGTAAATACAAGACCTTTCCCTGGATGCCCCCAACTTCAACTAAGATCAAATGGTTGATACTTGACAGAGATAATCCGTCTTGTCAGAAGTAATCCGTCATAGCAAACAGTCACATTCATTTTCTAGACCCACTTATTCTAATTAAGGGTGATAGAGGCCTGGAGCACATCACAGCAGTCACTGGGCAAGAGGTGGGATACAGACTAGAGAGGCAGGAATGACACATGGAGATGGACAGACACACAGCAAATGATAAAAAAAACAAAACAACACTCAACAAAAATATAAACGCAACACTTTTGGTTTTGCTCCCATTTTGTATGAGATGAACTCAAAGATCTAAAACTTTTTCCACATACACAATATCACCATTTCCCTCAAATATTGTTCACAAACCAGTCTAAATCTGTGATAGTGAGCACTTCTCCTTTGCTGAGATAATCCATCCCACCTCACAGGTGTGCCATATCAAGATGCTGATTAGACACCATGATTAGTGCACAGGTGTGCCTTAGACTGCCCACAATAAAAGGCCACTCTGAAAGGTGCAGTTTTATCACACAGCACAATGCCACAGATGTCGCAAGATTTGAGGGAGCGTGCAATTTGCATGCTGACAGCAGGAATGTCAACCAGAGCTGTTGCTCGTGTATTGAATGTTCATTTCTCTACCATAAGCCGTCTCCAAAGGCGTTTCAGAGAATTTGGCAGTACATCCAACCAGCCTCACAACCGCAGACCACGTGTAACCACACCAGCCCAGGACCACCACATCCAGCATGTTCACCTCCAAGATCGTCTGAGACCAGCCACTCGGACAGCTGCTGAAACAATCAGTTTGCATAACCAAAGAATTTCTGCACAAACTGTCAGAAACCGTCTCAGGGAAGCTCATCTGCATGCTCGTCGTACTCATCGGGGTCTCGACCTGACTCCAGTTCGTCGTCGTATCCGACTTCAGTGGGCAAATGCTCACATTCGCTGGCGTTTGGCATGTTGGAGAGGTGTTCTCTTCATGGATGAATCCCGGTTCACACTGTTCAGGGCAGATGGCAGACAGCGTGTGTGGCGTCGTGTGGGTGAGCGGTTTTCTTTCTGATGTCAATGTTGTGGATCGAGTGGCCCATGGTGGCGGTGGGGTTATGGTATGGGCAGGCGTCTGTTATGGACGAAGAACACAGGTGCATTTTATTGATGGCATTTTGAATGCACAGAGATACCGTGATGAGATCCTGAGGCCCACTGTTGTGCCATACATCCAAGAACATCACCTCATGTTGCAGCAGGATAATGCACGGCCCCATGTTGCAAGGATCTGTACACAATTCTTGGAAGCTGAAAATGTCCCAGTTCTTGCATGGCCGGCATACTCACCGGACATGTCACCCATTGAGCATGTTTGGGATGCTCTGGACCGGCGTATACGACAGCGTGTACCAGTTCCTGCCAATATCCAGCAACTTCGCACACCCACTGAAGAGGAGTGGACCAACATTCCACAGGCCCAATTGACAACCTGATCAACTCTATGCGAAGGAGATGTGTTGCACTGCATGAGGCAAATGGTGGTCACACCAGATACTGACTGGTATCCCCCCCAATAAAACAAAATTGCACCTTTCAGAGTGGCCTTTTATTGTGGACAGTCTAAGGCACACCTGTGCACTAATCATTGTGTCTATTCAGCATCTTGATATGGCACACCTGTGAGGTGGGATGGATTATCTCAGCAAAGGAGAAGTGCTCACTATCACAGATTTAGACTGGTTTGTGAACAATATTTGAGGGAAATGGTGATACTGTGTATGTGGAAAAAGTTTTAGATCTTTGAGTTCATCTCATACAAAATGGGAGCAAAACCAAAAGTGTTGCGTTTATATTTTTGTTGTATATATATACGTATATACATATATATATATACATATACATATATATATATACATATACATATATATACATATATATATATATATATATATATATATACACTCTGTAGTTTTCTCTGGGCCCCTCCCCAATCAGACCGGGAGTGACATGTTTAGCCGCATGTTCTCCTTGAATTGCTGGCTGTCTAAGTGGTGTCCAAAAAATGAGGTGGGCTTCATAGATAATTGGCAAAGCTTCTGGGGAAAACCTGGTCTTGTTAGGAGAGACGGCATCCATCCCACTTTGGATGGAGCAGCTCTCATTTCTAGAAATCTGGCCAATTTTCTTAAATCCTCCAAACCGTGACTATCCAGGGTTGGGACCAGGAAGCAGAGTTGTAGTCTTACACACCTCTCTGCAGCTTCTCTCCCCCTGCCATCCCCTCATTACCCCATCCCCGTAGAGACGGTGCCTGCTCCCAGACTACCAATAACCAGCAAAAATCTAATTTAAGCATAAAAATTCAAAAAGAAAAAATAATATAGCACCTTCAACTGCACCACAGACTAAAACAGTTAAATGTGGTCTATTAAACATTAGGTCTCTCTCTTCTAAGTCCCTGTTGGTAAATGATATAATAATTGATCAACATATTGATTTATTCTGCCTTACAGAAACCTGGTTACAGCAGGATGAATATGTTAGTTTAAATGAGTCAACACCCCCGAGTCACACTAACTGTCAGAATGCTCGTAGCACGGGCCGGGGCAGAGGATTAGCAGCAATCTTCCATTCCAGCTTATTAATTAATCAAAAACCCAGACAGAGCTTTAATTCATTTGAAAGCTTGACTCTTAGTCTTGTCCATCCAAATTGGAAGTCCCAAAAACCAGTTTTATTTGTTATTATCTATCGTCCACCTGGTCGTTACTGTGAGTTTCTCTGTGAATTTTCAGACCTTTTGTCTGACTTAGTGCTTAGCTCAGATAAGATAATTATAGTGGGCGATTTTAACATCCACACAGATGCTGAGAATGACAGCCTCAACACTGCATTTAATCTATTATTAGACTCTATTGGCTTTGCTCAAAAAGTAAATGAGTCCACCCACCACTTTAATCATATCTTAGATCTTGTTCTGACTTATGGTATGGAAATAGAAGACTTAACAGTATTCCCTGAAAACTCCCTTCTGTCTGATCATTTCTTAATAACATTTACATTTACTCTGATGGACTACTCAGCAGTGGGGAATAAGTTTCATTACACTAGAAGTCTTTCAGAAAGCGCTGTAACTAGGTTTAAGGATATGATTCCTTCTTTATGTTCTCTAATGTCATATACCAACACAGAGCAGAGTAGCTACCTAAACTCTGTAAGTGAGATAGAGTATCTCGTCAATAGTTTTACATCCTCATTGAAGACAACTTTGGATGCTGTAGCTCCTCTGAAAAAGAGAGCTTTAAATCAGAAGTGCCTGACTCCGTGGTATAACTCACAAACTCGTAGCTTAAAGCAGATAACCCGTAAGTTGGAGAGGAAATGGCGTCTCACTAATTTAGAAGATCTTCACTTAGCCTGGAAAAAGAGTCTGTTGCTCTATAAAAAAGCCCTCCGTAAAGCTAGGACATCTTTCTACTCATCACTAATTGAAGAAAATAAGAACAACCCCAGGTTTCTTTTCAGCACTGTAGCCAGGCTGGCAAAGAGTCAAAGCTCTATTGAGCTGAGTATTCCATTAACTTTAACTAGTAATGACTTCATGACTTTCTTTGCTAACAAAATTTTAACTATTAGAGAAAAAATTACTCATAACCATCCCAAAGACGTATCGTTATCTTTGGCTGCTTTCAGTGATGACGGTATTTGGTTAGACTCTTTCTCTACGATTGTTCTGAGTTATTTTCATTAGTTACTTCATCCAAACCATCAACATGTTTATTAGACCCCATTCCTACCAGGCTGCTCAAGGAAGCCCTACCATTATTTAATGCTTCGATCTTAAATATGAT
This sequence comes from Thalassophryne amazonica, assembly GCF_902500255.1. Taxonomy (NCBI): domain Eukaryota; kingdom Metazoa; phylum Chordata; class Actinopteri; order Batrachoidiformes; family Batrachoididae; genus Thalassophryne; species Thalassophryne amazonica. The sequence continues at coordinate 18,181,826 of NC_047116.1, forward strand.
CAATCTATCTTTGTTAGTTGGCTATGTACCACAGGCTTTTAAGGTGGCAGTAATTAAACCATTACTTAAAAAGCCATCACTTGACCCAGCTATCTTAGCTAATTATAGGCCAATCTCCAACCTTCCTTTTCTCTCAAAAATTCTTGAAAGGGTAGTTGTAAAACAGCTAACTGATCATCTGCAGAGGAATGGTCTATTTGAAGAGTTTCAGTCAGGTTTTAGAATTCATCATAGTACAGAAACAGCATTAGTGAAGGTTACAAATGATCTTCTTATGGCCTCGGACAGTGGACTCATCTCTGTGCTTGTTCTGTTAGACCTCAGTGTTGCTTTTGATACTGTTGACCATAAAATTTTATTACAGAGATTAGAGCATGCCATAGGTATTAAAGGCACTGCGCTGCGGTGGTTTGAATCATATTTGTCTAATAGATTACAATTTGTTCATGTAAATGGGGAATCTTCTTCACAGACTAAAGTTAATTATGGAGTTCCACAAGGTTCTGTGCTAGGACCAATTTTATTCACTTTATACATGCTTCCCTTAGGCAGTATTATTAGACGGCATTGCTTAAATTTTCATTGTTACGCAGATGATACCCAGCTTTATCTATCCATGAAGCCAGAGGACACACACCAATTAGCTAAACTGCAGGATTGTCTTACAGACATAAAGACATGGTTGACCTCTAATTTCCTTCTTTTAAACTCAGATAAAACTGAAGTTATTGTACTTGGCCCCACAAATCTTAGAAACATGGTGTCTAACCAGATCCTTACTCTGGATGGCATTACCCTGATGTGTCATTCAAAGCGCATATTAAACAAATATGTAGGACTGCTTTTTTGCATTCACGCAATATCTCTAAAATCAGAAAGGTCTTGTCTCAGAGTGATGCTGAAAAACTAATTCATGCATTTATTTCCTCTAGGCTGGACTATTGTAATTCATTATTATCAGGTTGTCCTAAAAGTTCCCTAAAAAGCCTTCAGTTAATTCAAAATGCTGCAGCTAGAGTACTGACGGGGACTAGAAGGAGAGAGCATATCTCACCCATATTGGCCTCTCTTCATTGGCTTCCTGTTAATTCTAGAATAGAACTTAAAATTCTTCTTCTTACTTATAAGGTTTTGAATAATCAGGTCCCATCTTATCTTAGGGACATCGTAGTACCATATCACCCCAATAGAGCGCTTCGCTCTCAGACTGCAGGCTTACTTGTAGTTCCTAGGGTTTGTAAGAGTAGAATGGGAGGCAGAGCCTTCAGCTTTCAGGCTCCTCTCCTGTGGAACCAGCTCCCAATTCAGATCAGGGAGACAAACACCCTCTCTACTTTTAAGATTAGGCTTAAAACTTTCCTTTTTGCTAAAGCTTATAGTTAGGGCTGGATCAGGTGACCCTGAACCATCCCTTAGTTATGCTGCTATAGACGTAGACTGCTGGGGGGTTCCCATGATGCATTGTTTCTTTCTCTTTTTGCTCTGTATGCACCACTCTGCATTTAATCATTAGTGATCGATCTCTGCTCCCCTCCACAGCATGTCTTTTTCCTGGTTCTCCTCCCTCAGCCCCAACCAGTCCCAGCAGAAGACTGCCCCTCCCTGAGCCTGGTTCTGCTGGAGGTTTCTTCCTGTTAAAAGGGAGTTTTTCCTTCCCACTGTAGCCAAGTGCTTGCTCACACGGGGTCGTTTTGACCGTTGGGGTTTTACATAATTATTGTATGGCCTTGCCTTACAATATAAAGCGCCTTGGGGCAACTGTTTGTTGTGATTTGGCGCTATATAAAAAAATTGATTGATTGATTGATACACACACACACACACACACAGTAAGAAAAATAAGTATTTGAACACCCTGCGATTCTCCCGCTTAGTAATCATGGAGGGGTCTGAAATTTTCATCTTAGGTGCATGTCCACTGTGAGAGACATAATCAAAAAAAAAATCCAGAAATCACAATGTATGATTTTTTTTTAAATAATTTATTTGTATGTTACTGCTGCAAATAAGTATTTGAACACTTGTGAAAATCAATGTTAATATTTGGTACAGTAGCCTTTGTTTGCAATTACAGAGGTCAAATGTTTCCTGTAGTTTTTCACCAGGTTTGCACACACTGTAGCAGGGATTTTGGTCCACTCCTCCATACAGATCTTCTCTAGATCTTTCAGGTTTGGAGTTTCAGCTCCCTCCAAAGATTTTCTATTGAGTTCAGGTCTGGATACTGGCCAGGCCACTCCAGGACCTTGAAATGCTGCTTACGGAGCCCCTCCTTAGTTGCCCTGGCTGTGTGTTTGGGGTCATTGTCATGCTGGAAGACCCAGCCATGACCCATCTTCAATGCTCTTACTGAGGGAAGGAGGTTGTTTGCCAAAATCTTGCAATACATGACCCCATCCATCCTCCCTTCAATACGGTGCAGTCGTCCTGTCCCCTTTGCAGAAGAGCACCCCCAGAGTATGATGTTTCCACCCCCATGCTTCACGGTTGGGATGGTTTTCTTGGGGTTGTTCTCATCCTGTAAACATGGTAAGTGGAGTTGATTCCAAAAAGCTCTATTCTGGTCTCATCTGACCACATGACCTTCTCCCATGCCTCCTCTGGATCATCCAGATGGTCACTGGTGAACTTCAAACAGCCTGGACATTTGCTGGCTTGAGCAGGGGGACCTTGCTGCCCTGCAGGATTTTAAACCATGACAGCATCATGTGTTACTAATGTAAACTTTGTGACTGTGGTCCCAGCTCTCTTCAGGTCATTGACCAGGTCCTCCTGTGTAGTTCTGAGCTTTTTCAGAATCATCCTTACCCCACAAAGTGAGATCTTGCATGGAATCCCAGACTGAGGGAGATTGACAGTCATCTTGTGTTTCTTCCACTTTCTAATAAATAATCATAACAGTTGTTGTCTTCTACCAAGCTGCTTGCCTGTTGTCCTGTAGTCCATCCCAGCCTTGTACAGGTCTACAGTTTTGTCCCTGGTGTCCTTAGACAGCTCTTTGGTCTTGCTATGGTGGACAGGTTGGAGTTTGATTGATTAAGTGTGTGAACAGGTGTCTTTTATACAGGTAACAAGTTCAAACAAGTGCAATTAATACAGGTAAAGAGTGCAGAATAAGAAGGCTTCTTAAAGAAACATTAACAGGTCTGTGTGAACCAGAATTCTTGTTGGCTGGTAGGGGATCAAATACTTATTTGCAGTAGTAACATACAAATACATTATTTTAAAAAAATCATACATTGTGATTTCCAGATTTTTTTTTTTAGATTATGTCTCTCACAGTGGACATGCACCTAAGAGGAAAATTTCAGACCCCTCCATGATTACTAAGTGGGAGAACTTGCAAAATCGCAGGGTGTTCAAATACTTATTTTCCTCACTGTATATATATATATATATATATATATATATATATATATATATATATATATAAAGCAGAACAGTAAAGAAAAATGATTAATCATGTCTCACGTTTTTATTAAAATTCAAAGTAAACAGAATGGATTTGCAGGCTCTCTGGTAGCTCATTTCCAATGAAAGAAGCTCTGGTTCAGTTCAGCCTTCATAAAATCTCAGCTGCACTAGCAAACTAGATGGTATTTTTCCATCAATTTTTAACTGTTCTCAACACACATTACCACGGGTGAAAATGTTGCACATAATTACACATCTAATGATTTTTACATGAATGCAAAAACCTATTATTAACACATGCGGAGAGAAGAGGATGCTGGCTCACTCTCCAAACACCTGTGTCAGTCTGCTGACTGTCATCCCAGCACTCTATTAAGAAGAAAAAATCTTTCCACACTGCTGTTACAGGCACCATGCTTGTTTTTGAAAGCTTTTTTATTACGTGCTGTTTTACATAGCGTGACCATGCAAACACTTCACCACTTAGCTCACTTTCAAACATTTCAAACATTTTGGTAGGAATGGCTGATGAGTGGTCTTCGAGTTTAGTTTGGAATTTGTTCTTGAGGTGTGCTGTTGTGATTCATTTAACGCTGAGCAACTATCTCATCTCCAGTGTTGGCAGCGTCTTGACACTCCAGTCGTTGAAAAATTCATTCACTTCAAAACTACATAAACCAACTAACGCGGTGCAAAGGTAACACTCCACCTGACACGAAATGTTAAACTCATTTTAAAGTCAAGATTTATTACACCACAGTGAATGTTTGCATCCAGGCTCTTATTAAGTATGTGGAGCATGTCTATTTCTTGATTGTGAAGAAAACACACTTCACCCAGTTTTCAGTCTGTACAAGGAAATTATGTCATGAGGGACACATACCTTTGTTCTAGGTCACGGATCTTTTCTCTGAGAGGAGCCACGGCCTTGAAGTGAGAAAAGATGGTTAAGTGCTTCGCAGATGTTAAAATATAATATGTTAAAACTCATCATGCAACAATTTATCACAAATTTGTGTGATAGAGACAGAATTGACTCAGACTGGTTATAAGTATCAAGGTAATCTGACTCATTAAAGCTCTAAAGGTTAACCTGATAACCAGCTGAAATCATTTCTCTGAGCACTTGCAAAGTGTGATAAAAAAGCATTTTGATTCCATAGTGAAGAAACAAATGACTATTTTTGCTGTCTATTACACTATATTAAAGCAAATAATGATGAAGAGCTCAAAAAAAAAACCCATCTGAGCTTAAAGTGAAATGAATGTGTAGTGATAAAAAACAAACAAACACAAAATTCATCCTGCTGCATTTTTCAGCAGGCACTAAGCTGGCCTTCCTATTTTTAAGCTTTTTCTCTATTAAACCTTCTTTACTGCAGTGGTGAAGTCTTTTTGTGATTATTACTAATGCTGAAACACACCACCCTCTGCAGGATGTTCTTGATCTGACCAGCTCTCGCCCACTCAAACACACTTTGTGATCCAGGCTTTGAGGCATTCATCCACACCACTGAGTTCCTTTTAAGACTGTACCAAACATTTGGCCAAGCCTGAAACATTTTTTTTTTTGTGTGTGTGTGTCATACCACCTTTGTCGCAGTTTATAGAACTCAAGGTTCAGACCGGATCACGGCTTTAAGTCATGGGTCGGATTCACTTTTCAAACGAAAAATAAAAATAAAAAACAACTGCAACCACAACAATAACAAAAAAGTGCATGACTGTGTGTGTGTGTTTGTGTATGTGTGCTTTCCATTTTTAAAGGAACCTAAGGAACAATGAAAATGTGTCTGATGTTTCAATAACATTTTCAAATGCTGCAATATGAAGAGTAGCAGTGAATAAAAATACCCTTTGTCAACATCATAAAAAGTAATTAAAGAAAGAAAAACAAAACAGATTTGATTTTATAACACCATATTCATTGTTTATAAAATGATCACAACTACATTGTCTGGTGAATGGTAAATGGATAGCATTTATATAGTGCTTCTCCATCTGCATTAGACGCTCAAAGTGCTTTACACACATCAATGCCTCACATTCACCCCGATGTCAGGCTGCTGCCATGCCAAGACGCCCACTACACACCGGGAGCAACTAGGGGATTAAGGATCTTGCCCAAGGGCCCTTAGCGATTTTCCGGTCAGGGTGGGATTTGAACCGAGGATCCTCAAGCCCAACGCTTTAACCACTAGACCAGGGGTGGGCAACTTGTTCCAGAAAGGGCTAAGAGGGTGCAGGTTTTCTTTGCAGCCACTGCCTCCACCAGGTGATTTTATTGATTAACAGATTCCATCTGCTCAAAGTGATATTAATCAGTGAAATCACCTGGTGGAATCAGTGGCTGCAAAGAAAACCTGCACCTTCTTGGCTCTTTCTGGAACAAGTTGCCCACCACTGCACAAGACCATCACCTGCCCTGGTGAGAGAGTAATAATAGTAACGATAACAACAACTTTATTTCTTATTTCTATAAGTGGCACGGTGGATTAGTGGTTAGCACTGGTGCCTCACAGCAAGCTTGTGGGATGGTTTCCCATCCTTTCTGTGTGGAGTTTGCATGTTCTTCCCGTGTCTGCGTGGGTTTCCTCCCGGCACTCCGGTTTCCTCTCACAATCAAAACATACTTATTTAGGTTCTGCTCCTTTCTCTGCCCCTGACCTAGACAGTGTCTCTTCATCTGGAGTTGGTCCCCGGGCACTGGACTGTGGCTGCCCACTGCCCCTAATGGTTGGATTGTGTTTAACTGTAATTAGGATGGGTTAAAGATGACAAATTTTGCTGTATGTATGTGTATATATACAATGACATTAAAGGCTCTTCTTCTTTTTGTTCTTCTTTAGAACTTTCAGGATAAATACAACTATGCAAAGGCGTTCCCCCTCGGAGCCCAGTGGGCTCCCAGCCATTGATCAGAGGACATCATAGCACACACTGATCTGAATAACACACAGAGATCAGCGTGCACGTTTTGTCCTCATCTTCCTTATATTTCTTCAAAAATTATTGTCATGGTTGAACTCCAAAATGTGTCAAGCTTCCCACGCTGTCTCTTACAGAGTGCCAAGACAATAAATCTGTACTTCATACTATTATTACAATTTGTAATTAATTATCGTATGTGGATAATATGCGTGGTGAACTGTGAGGTGGCGGACTTTATGGATCACAGATCAATAATAATCCATGACACCACTGTTTCAAACTGATACTGTTTGGCAAAAAGAACCACTTAGTTAAAAGAGCAAATGTGAAATTTTAACTGTACTTTGCCAGAAGGCACAGCAGAGAGTCTAGACTTAATTTGTTTTTTTGTTTTTATGTAAAAAGCCTTTCTTTATTTTACTTTACCATGTAACTGGTGAAACAAAAACCGACAAAAAAAACAAACAAACAAACAAAAGTTACACTGTTGGCAAGTTAAGCCCATTTCCTAAACTTGTCCCTCCAGACTAACCTTTTCAATTCCTTCTAAACAAGGTCACACATCAATGTCTATGCCCCCCCCACCCCCCCCAAAAATACACATAGGCACAGCTGTTTATGGTCACTCTGAGGATAAGTCCATTCCTTTGTTTTCTACTATTGCGGTTGGTGACTATGTCCACAATGTGACTTTTGGTCATGGTCCCTTCACATCTAGTCAAAAATGTTTTTGGTATAATTGGACCAAGTGTCTTGGCTAAATTAACAGTAGTCTGCAGGCTGGGTCTCTTCCTGCTGATGAAGGCACAGTTCTCTCTAATTTTAGACCAATATTACATTGGCCATTCTTCTTCATCAGCCCCAGACCTTCTTATATGACAATACTGCTACTGGGATTTTTCAGTCTGGGTTTTAATAACAAACTGATCTAAAAGCAGTAAAATCATGGAGTCCTCTGAATCAGCTCAGAGTGCTACATTTGATCCTGTGGACCATGAAATTCTTATCTGTCTTCTGGAGCAATGCAGGATATTAAAGGAATTGTTCTACAATGGGTTAAGGCTTACTTAACCGGCAGAAGTTTCATTGTTAGTTTAGGTAACCTCACCTAATCAACTACAATTACCTGTGGGGTCCCCCAGAGTTCCATTCTCGGTCCAGGCCTGGTTTCTCTGTATATGCTTCCTTTAGGCTCCATCTTTAAAAAAATATGCATTTATTTCACTGTTATGAAAAATGAGGTGGGCTTCATAGATAATTGGCAAAGCTTCTGGGGAAAACCTGGTCTTGTTAGGAGAGACGGCATCCATCCCACTTTGGATGGAGCAGCTCTCATTTCTAGAAATCTGGCCAATTTTCTTAAATCCTCCAAACTGTGACTATCCAGGGTTGGGACCAGGAAGCAGAGTTGTAGTCTTACACACCTCTCTGCAGCTTCTCTCCCCCTGCCATCCCCTCATTACCCCATCCCCGTAGAGACGGTGCCTGCTCCCAGACTACCAATAACCAGCAAAAATCTATTTAAGCATAAAAATTCAAAAGAAAAAATAATATAGCACCTTCAACTGCACCACAGACTAAAACAGTTAAATGTGGTCTATTAAACATTAGGTCTCTCTCTTCTAAGTCCCTGTTGGTAAATGATATAATAATTGATCAACATATTGATTTATTCTGCCTAACAGAAACCTGGTTACAGCAGGATGAATATGTTAGTTTAAATGAGTCAACACCCTCGAGTCACACTAACTGTCAGAATGCTCGTAGCACGGGCCGGGGCGGAGGATTAGCAGCAATCTTCCATTCCAGCTTATTAATTAATCAAAAACCCAGACAGAGCTTTAATTCATTTGAAAGCTTGTCTCTTAGTCTTGTCCATCCAAATTGGAAGTCCTAAAAACCAGTTTTATTTGTTATTATCTATCGTCCACCTGGTCGTTACTGTAAGTTTCTCTGTGAATTTTCAGACCTTTTGTCTGACTTAGTGCTTAGCTCAGATAAGATAATTATAGTGGGCGATTTTAACATCCACACAGATGCTGAGAATGACAGCCTCAACACTGCATTTAATCTATTATTAGACTCTATTGGCTTTGCTCAAAAAGTAAATGAGTCCACCCACCACTTTAATCATATCTTAGATCTTGTTCTGACTTATGGTATGGAAATAGAAAACTTAACAGTATTCCCTGAAAACTCCCTTCTGTCTGATCATTTCTTAACATTTACATTTACTCTGATGGACTACCCAGCAGTGGGGAATAAGTTTCATTACACTAGAAGTCTTTCAGAAAGCGCTGTAACTAGGTTTAAAGATATGATTCCTTCTTTATGTTCTCTAATGCCATATACCAACACAGTGCAGAGTAGCTACCTAAACTCTGTAAGGGAGATAGAGTATCTCGTCAATAGTTTTACATCCTCATTGAAGACAACTTTGGATGCTGTAGCTCCTCTGAAAAAGAGAGCTTTAAATCAGAAGTGTCTGACTCCGTGGTATAACTCACAAACTCGTAGCTTAAAGCAGATAACCCGTAAGTTGGAGAGGAAATGGCGTCTCACTAATTTAGAAGATCTTCACTTAGCCTGGAAAAAGAGTCTGTTGCTCTATAAAAAAGCCCTCCGTAAAGCTAGGACATCTTTCTACTCATCACTAATTGAAGAAAATAAGAACAACCCCAGGTTTCTTTTCAGCACTGTAGCCAGGCTGACAAAGAGTCAGAGCTCTATTGAGCTGAGTATTCCATTAACTTTAACTAGTAATGACTTCATGACTTTCTTTGCTAACAAAATTTTAACTATTAGAGAAAAAATTACTCATAACCATCCCAAAGACGTATCGTTATCTTTGGCTGCTTTCAGTGATGCCGGTATTTTGTTAGACTCTTTCTCTCCGATTGTTCTGTCTGAGTTATTTTCATTAGTTACTTCATCCAAACCATCAACATGTTTATTAGACCCCATTCCTACCAGGCTGCTCAAGGAAGCCCTACCATTATTTAATGCTTCGATCTTAAATATGATCAATCTATCTTTGTTAGTTGGCTATGTACCACAGGCTTTTAAGGTGGCAGTAATTAAACCATTACTTAAAAAGCCATCACTTGACCCAGCTATCTTAGCTAATTATAGGCCAATCTCCAACCTTCCTTTTCTCTCAAAAATTCTTGAAAGGGTAGTTGTAAAACAGCTAACTGATCATCTGCAGAGGAATGGTCTATTTGAAGAGTTTCAGTCAGGTTTTAGAATTCATCATAGTACAGAAACAGCATTAGTGAAGGTTACAAATGATCTTCTTATGGCCTCGGACAGTGGACTCATCTCTGTGCTTGTTCTGTTAGACCTCAGTGCTGCTTTTGATACTGTTGACCATAAAATTTTATTACAGAGATTAGAGCATGCCATAGGTATTAAAGGCACTGCGCTGCGGTGGTTTGAATCATATTTGTCTAATAGATTACAATTTGTTCATGTAAATGGGGAATCTTCTTCACAGACTAAAGTTAATTATGGAGTTCCACAAGGTTCTGTGCTAGGACCAATTTTATTCACTTTATACATGCTTCCCTTAGGCAGTATTATTAGACGGTATTGCTTAAATTTTCATTGTTACACAGATGATACCCAGCTTTATCTATCCATGAAGCCAGAGGACACACACCAATTAGCTAAACTGCAGGATTGTCTTACAGACATAAAGACATGGATGACCTCTAATTTCCTGCTTTTAAACTCAGATAAAACTGAAGTTATTGTACTTGGCCCCACAAATCTTAGAAACATGGTGTCTAACCAGATCCTTACTCTGGATGGCATTACCCTGACCTCTAGTAATACTGTGAGAAATCTTGGAGTCATTTTTGATCAGGATATGTCATTCAAAGCGCATATTAAACAAATATGTAGGACTGCTTTTTTGCATTTACGCAATATCTCTAAAATCAGAAAGGTCTTGTCTCAGAGTGATGCTGAAAAACTAATTCATGCATTTATTTCCTCTAGGCTGGACTATTGTAATTCATTATTATCAGGTTGTCCTAAAAGTTCCCTAAAAAGCCTTCAGTTAATTCAAAATGCTGCAGCTAGAGTACTGACGGGGACTAGAAGGAGAGAGCATATCTCACCCATATTGGCCTCTCTTCATTGGCTTCCTGTTAATTCTAGAATAGAATTTAAAATTCTTCTTCTTACTTATAAGGTTTTGAATAATCAGGTCCCATCTTATCTTAGGGACCTCGTAGTACCATATCACCCCAATAGAGCGCTTCGCTCTCAGACTGCAGGCTTACTTGTAGTTCCTAGGGTTTGTAAGAGTAGAATGGGAGGCAGAGCCTTCAGCTTTCAGGCTCCTCTCCTGTGGAACCAGCTCCCAATTCAGATCAGGGAGACAGACACCCTCTCTACTTTTAAGATTAGGCTTAAAACTTTCCTTTTTGCTAAAGCTTATAGTTAGGGCTGGATCAGGTGACCCTGAACCATCCCTTAGTTATGCTGCTATAGACGTAGACTGCTGAGGGGTTCCCATGATGCACTGTTTCTTTCTCTTTTTGCTCTGTATGCACCACTCTGCATTTAATCATTAGTGATCGATCTCTGCTCCCCTCCACAGCATGTCTTTTTCCTGGTTCTCTCCCTCAGCCCCAACCAGTCCCAGCAGAAGACTGCCCCTCCCTGAGCCTGGTTCTGCTGGAGGTTTCTTCCTGTTAAAAGGGAGTTTTTCCTTCCCACTGTAGCCAAGTGCTTGCTCACAGGGGGTCGTTTTGACCGTTGGGGTTTTACATAATTATTGTATGGCCTTGCCTTATAATATAAAGCGCCTTGGGGCAACTGTTTGTTGTGATTTGGCGCTATATAAAAAAATTGATTGATTGATTGATTGATTATGCAGATGACTGGCAGATTTATCTGCTGCTGCAACTTAAAACTACAGCTCCTCCTCCTACAGTACTTATTGGACTGCCTGATGATGGCACTAAATTTCGTCAATTTAAATGAACAGTTAAAACAGCATTGTGTGACCTCCCCTGACTTTCATGCTACTTTCAGTGGTGACCTCAGCCCTTTGGGGCCTTTGCGATTTTTGGCACCACTTTCACATTTGATAAATAAATGCAGTCATTAGAGCCAGCTTCTTTCAGCCATGGGTCCATGCCAAGGCCAAACACTTTCTCTCCTTCAAGTACTTTGAGAAGGCAACTCACAACTTTATCTCATCTTGACTGCTGTAATAGTCTCTAAAAAGGTGTTAGCCAGTTTCTGCTCTCTCACCTACAAGCTCAGGATGATGCAGCTCTGCCACTAAATGGCACGTGCAAGCAAAATGACATTCTACCAATAGTGGCTTTGCTGCACCAACTCCCAGGTAAATTTAGAAGTGATTTTAACATTTTAGGCTTAGTGGTTAGCAGTGATGCCTGCATGTTTCCTCCGTGTCTGCCTGGGTTTTCTCTGGGTGCTCTCGTTTCCTTCCACAAATAAAAAAAATGATTATTTAGGGTCTGCTCCTTTCTCTACCCCTGACCAAGGCAGCGTCTCTACATCTGGAGTTGGCCCCTGGGTGCTGGACTGTGGCTGCCCATTGCTCCTAGTTGTTGGATTGTGTCTACCTGAAATTAGGTTGGGTTAAATGCAGAGGACAAATTTCGTTGTATGCATGTATGTATGTACAATGACAATAAAGGCCATATTATTATTAAACTGTTGTATCTGGTGTGGATGGGAAGAGAAATGGTGCTGGTCCTTCCAAAGGCGGAATATATCAAGAGGGCATCTGATGCGAGCAAGCATCTAACGGGGTGATGATTGTGAAGCTGGAAATGGTTGCTTCACTTACTATCCTACTGTTTATCAAGTGAGCCTGCGCTTATCAAAATTACAGTATGCTACCCATCAGTTTGTATTTATTAGAGTCGAATTTATTTTTGAATCCACCCTGACACGTTTAAAAATAAATAAATAAATAAAAATGCTATAAAAGTGATATTTTTGATGTGTTTTATTGAACAGTATGTATACTTGTAATACAGAGCAGGTAGATTTATGGGAGAGGAGTTGGACAACCAACATATACACCAGGGCCCGGTTTCATAAAGCAGTCTAATCTTGTTTAGTCAAATAATTCACGTAGTTGACTAATTATTTGACATTAGCCGTTCCACAAAGCGCTTAGTCAGCTAATGTTTTGCATTATCCGACTAACGTTTTTAGCCTGGTACAGACAAGGCTAATCTTATTTTAGTCGACAACACTTCAGTGTCTTACCTCAAAAAAATAGCAGCAATCATGTACCACCACTTGATGGAACACTTAAGTGCACCCCTACGTCGCTTGTATTCCTCCAAAAGGAGAGCTTCCTCCACTTCTGGCCATAGTTGCAGCAGAAGACTGTTATGATGCATTTCTATCAGTTCTCACATTACCCACCGGGTGTCGCTGTTACACCTAGCAGCGTTGTAAGCACAAACACGCTTGACGGAAGTGTAGAAGAAGAAACTGAAAAGTGAAACTGCTAGGCTAAGAACTAAGAACATCGTTCTGAAGTTCGTATGGGTCCGTAAAAGTTCATAAAGCCAGTTAACAAAACAAAGGCTGAATAGTTCATGACAACGACCAACCCAGAAGTAAACAAAACTCTCGCACATTGGAGCCATCTCTTGGCAACAGTATGCGCGAGCCTGTTATGCCCGTGAAAACCATCGACTAACGTAAACCGGCCAATCTGCAAGTTTAGGTATCGATGTGAAATTGTGATTAGACGGATAATGTTGGACGACTAACCGTAGTTGACTAAGTAAGTTTAGTATACTGAAAGATTAGACTGTTTTGTGAAACTGGGCCCTGGTGTGTGGTTCAGGCTGTCTGTAACACTTCATCTGAATTGTCCAAGTCCATCCAGCTGTAAAGGGTATCAGACTTGATTGGGAAAATAACCTGTAACGAACTGGCATCCTATCTAGGGGGAGTAGCAGATGCTACGGTTCCATCTGGAGCTACGTAACAGACCGATGGGCCTCAGGGCCTATATAAAACTTACTTCTTCTGTACTTGTGCTGACTTTAGATTACTTTTTGCTTTGTCATAACTACTTTGGGCCTGTATTTTTAATATTGTCTCTCTGAAGTATTTTTGATTGATCAGAAGAGAAAACACTTTGCTTGTCATCTTGGACCTAACAACTTTGAATCATTTGACATTTACGGGATATTACAAAGTGGAATACTGTCTTCTGTTGTATACTGTACCACAGGACATTTGCTATTTAAGGAGAAAGACTAACTAGTTTAATTAAGCTGCTTGGTTTAATATGTTTCTCTATATGTACAATGTGACTAAAGTTGTATTTTTAGGACTAAAATCTTTTTGGTGAGGATAAAGCTTGCAGTGTTTGTGAAATAATGTATGCCTGACAAATTCTGATAAGGAATAATACAAGTCCTTAAACTTGTCAAGGACAAGTTATTAGAACCACCAAAATACAGTATTGCTGAGTGACTCACCTCATCAATTCTCTGCTCAATCTTCATTTCCCCTTGTTCTTGTATTGATCTATGATGAAATGAAAAGACATGCAGGGTGAGATGAAATCCAGATTGCTACTATATACTAATAACTCACATGGTGAGAGGTTGGAGAGCTGGAGATGGAGATTTGTCCCCACTTCACTACAGCTCCATGTACAAATTAAAAATAAATAAAAATAGGCACCCACACATATTTGAGTAAGAACAGAAAAAACCCCTCTCAAATCAAACATGGAATACTGTGTAGGGACAGAAATTGAAATGATTATATTGTTATCAATGCCACGATCAATTCTGCATACTGGTCCAATTCTTTTTCCTTTTTTTTTTTTTTTTTTTACATGGAACAAATGAAGGCCTCCAGAGATTTCCAACATCAATGCAGCTCTTTTCCGAGTCACTAACGAGTTTGAGATCATGACATTACATCTGACATCATGATAAATGATCATGCAACATGGAACTGTCAGGAAAAACATGCCAGCACTGATAAAAAGATTAGTAACATCTGCCACATACAAGTCTGATGGATTGAAAAAAAAAAAACAGAACAGATTAATTATTTACTTAATTTATGACTTAATTATCTGCACAGATAATTTCACATAAAATCATCTAAATGGTTATTTTAAAGACATTACAGTGCTTAAACATGTAGTAATCAGTAAGAGAAATGAATGACTGTACCTCATGTTTGTGTACGTTCCCCAGACAGCTGGAAGAAAGTAGAGTTAGTCAGTAAACTGGATGAATAATCAAGCATGCACAATATGCTCATACTGTCAAGAACATTGACCCAGATCACCAAACAAAACCAAAGAGCCAAAGTCTGAACAAACATGGCTTCATTCCCATGCCCTTTTCTCTGAGGCTCCTCAATGTTTGATAACTCGATTGTAAATTATTTGGCATGGTTTCATACTCCTTCACCTGAGGTCTAAAAGAATGGTGCATTTTTTCCCCCACTTCCAAAAGCTGTTCTGCCCAAACCTGATTAGCTGAAGTGTGGCAGGGGAAGAATAAGCTGCTGGGCTTGTTTGTGATTAAGTCTGCTTTGCTTTCAAAGTAAATGGGAGGAAGCAGAAACAGGTGCAAGAGGAGACAAAGAACTGCAGTCCATAAAATGATTTTTTTGTGTGTGTCATTTACTGTAAATTGCTATGAATGTGTTGTTGGAGTCTTTTCCACAAGTATCTGGTTGTACTGGCTGAATTTATTCAATCAGCCACATTTAGCCTTCAGAGACAGCAATCATTTGTCATGCAAAAGTAAGATTAATGTGATTTAAATTTTAGTCTTTGTGAAAGGGAATGTTTTTGACAAATCCCTTGAGCCAATCAGATCTGAGATCAAATCCAAGTCGTCTTTGTTTCCTTCACGCGCCAAGGCTGCGCAGTCAGTGCCTGGCTCGAAAAACCACAGCCGCCTCCCACTTATATTTCACCTTTAACACACTAGTGTCAACACGGTGTAACTTCCAAGTGCAGTGGCTTCAAGCTAATAACATGGGATCCAAATGTGGCCTGGGAAACAATTTCATCCTATGCTTGCCCTACAAATTGCAAGGAATAAACAACACACAATGACAATTAACTCTGTCACATCACAAGTCTGAATCAACTCAAACAATCAAACAACATGGAACCATCATTTTTAAGAACAACATGAAACATGCTTTTTGCCACAAACGTTGTAAAGGAGGTCATAATGCCCAAGATTATAGTCACTAACTGTGAAAGCATAAATACATCTGACCTGTCGCATTTGTGCAAATGAGCATGCAGTTATTTTTATGCCTGGTGTCATTTTCACCTTAATGGTTTGTGAGTCCAGCCCCTATCAAGGAGAGTGGTTTGAAAAAGGGGACCAGAGAATGTGTGCCAATTACAGGGGCATCACACTACTCAGCCTCCCTGGTAAAGTCTACTTCAGGGTGCTGGAAAGGAGGGTTCAGCTGAGTGTTTGGATAATGAGTGGTTTGTGAGTCAGCGATCGGCTACATATATAATCAGCAAAGCATAAGACGTCATTTCTCAGCTACTGTATAATTACAAAAAGTTTAATCATGCTTCAGGTAAAGTAAGACATTAATGTAAAACAATGAATATGTTGGGAAAGTGTAGGAACACGGACCCACAACAGGGGGCGCAAATGAACGGACAATGGAGAAAGTCAAATCACAAAGTTTTACTGTTGTGAACTCACACAACAAACACAACAGATTTACAAATACAGCAGTAACCGAATTCCAAAGGTGTCGTGTGGGCAGGCTCGACGATAGGAGACGTCTGTCCGAGTCGAACCGGAACCACCCGATTTCCTCTGCCACCGAACCCCGGGGATACTGGAGCCGCCAAGTCCCGAACCCCAGGTGGCCACTGCCTCCGCTCGTCGGATCCGGTACTGCTGGCAAGGAACAGATACAGTCAGGTGTGGGTGCGGCTGCACCCAGCAACACACAGGGTGGAAACACCACCTCCACCTCTTGTCAGGAAAATACAGGTGAGTGCAGGAATGTGAGTACTTATCCAAAATACAGTCTCCTGCTGTCTTTTCTCTTTCTGTGTAAAGGCAAAAAGTATTTAATGGTCAAAAGATGATCCGTTTGGCTGGATACGTTACCTCCTTGGTAGAACGATATCTCGGCAATGAGGTGGAGATGCCGTCCTGCTGATATACCTCCCTGTTGATTGATATCAGCTGTCTCGTCTCAGGTGATGGGTGACAGCTGTCACCCTGGCTGCTCCTGTGAGGCGGCAGCGCCCTCTGGTGCCTGGAGCCCGCACTCCAGACAGGGCACCCTCTGGTGGTGGTGGGCCAGCAGTACCTCCTCTTCAGCGGCCCACACAACAGAATATTTGATACCATACTATATATACACACACATGCTTTTCGTGACATTAAGAGCATTGGTTCATAATGGAGGGATCTGATAATGCCTTTCCATCTACAGTTTTGGTATTGCTATGCTCTAGCCCAGTGGTTCTCAAACAGGTCCTCAAGTACCACCTAACCTACACATTTTCCATCTCGCTTTGCTCTACAGGTGAGACTGCAAGTTTCCTGAAAATTGGAGAAGTTGCCAATTTACCATATTTGGCCTCTTGGTGAAGTGGTCCAATAAAAACGGTGCAAAAAGGTTCAATACCAAAACCAGCCACAAAACTCTCTTTACCACTGAAACTAGAGATGCTGAGTGACAATATGAGCCATATTTCATCACTTTTGACTCAGGGCGCATGGAGAAATCACTTTGCGAAAAAATGGCAACTTTGCATTTTGGCGACAAGAAGCGCTCCCTATACTTGTGCACCCAAAGTCAGCTGCCAAAATTTTCATCAAATCAAAGTAAGTTGTCCTAATCTATCATTATATGCATGAAAGACCTTGGCTGACAAAGGGTGCAGGCCACACCGCCCCTGTGAAAATGTGCACAATTACAAAAAATAGCAATTTGCAGCACCACTTTGGGCTGCGCCCTCAGTCAGCTGCCAAAATGTTCATGTTTTTGGAGAGTCCATACGCAACAGACTAACACTAATGAAAATAAATTTGGCTCACTCAGGGTGAATGGAAATATGAGCATTCGAAAACCTAAATTTTTAGAGCCCGACCAATATGGATTTTTTTGAGGCCGATGCAGATAACGATATTTGATGAAAAAAAATGCCGATAATCGATAAATCGGCTGATTTGCCGATAAATCAGCTGATATATATATATATTTTAAATGAATAAAATGTTCTTTTTTGGACCATTAACAAAAAAGGTATGAGCTAAAAGCTGACGTTTTGTCCTCATATTGATTAACTTTATAACAGAGAAGAATTTTCAAGTTCAAAAAATGCAATCAAGAATTAAACCTTTGTGAAATTAGCAAATACATATCCTTAAAAAGAGTTGTGAAATACATCTGATCTTACTACATAAACTGAGTTAATCAAACTGAGTTGAACAAAACGGGAGAAATGTGGGGTGAATGTAATCGCAAAGTTATTACAAACAACATCCGTATAAACTTACTTGTATGCTTTTGTCAGCCGTTCAGTGCAGTGTGACGGCAAACTACGGGGGCCAGTGATGAACACATTTAAGCAGGAGTGTAAGCAGCTCTCAGAGCTCCAGCTACTGGACAAACGGTGCACGGACATTTTACATTGCCGACACAAACATTATTTCAGTAACTGTTTTGTTTAGGAGAAATTATCTGTGTTCTATCGGCAACATTTCGGCCGATAGTGAGTACTTTGAAAAGGGCTTATATCGGCCGATAATATCGGCCGGCTGATATATCGGTCGGGCTCTATAAATTTTGTGATTTTGCTATTTTGGCTCATTTTGACCCCAAATTTTCAGGACCCCTTGAAAAAAAGCAGACCCTATCAAGGATACAAAATGTGGTTTCTGTTCCTTTTTAATGTATATCTACCCATAAAATTTTGGGGACAAATCTGAAGGGGTCATGAATTACCCTCTAATAGAAACCTGCCTGAGTCTTATAAAAACTGACTCTTAAAACACACACTCGCCAGTCTGGAACCTAATACTAAAAAATTACCAAAGTGAAAGGTTGAAATGGTCAGTTTGCACATGGTGACCCAAAAGCATGTGAAAATAGCCTGAAGGTGTTCTTTACAGTTCCGTAAGAATAGCCAATGCATAAATTAAACTAAGTGGTTATTGATAAGGTACCTTATTCCTTTTTCATGTACAGCATCCAATAACAAACCGCCATGATTATCATGAGACAAAGAAGGGTATCATTGTGTAAAAGCTGTAGAGGAAGCAATTAACAAATTTCAAGCTCATCACTTAGGGTTAAAGTTAAAGTTGTGCCTGAACCATGACACTGAGTAGTTTAAATAACAATAGGTGCTGTACTAATGCATACATTACAATATCAATAGCAATAACGTAAATTTAAGGCAGTGGCTATCCGTATGTAGCCGTATTTGTAAAATGAAATTCCATTCATATGTAGCGCCTCTCTCACTGGTCAATATAGGTCATTCGATCATGAGGCTAAGTACTTGAACATGCTTTTGCTATTGATACTAGATTCCTAAACTACATTAAGCACAACCATTAATCCTAATCCTAACCTTAACCATAACAAGGCTATGTATGAACAGAATTTGGAATTATTAATATGGCTATGCGCAAATAGTCACTTCCTAACTTTAAACAGATAGTGGAGAGACCCCCGCTGCCTCAGAAGAGCAAAAAACATCATCAAGGACAGCTCTGTCTGGATTTGAACGGTTTGACCTGTTACCCTCTGGGAGGCGGTATAGATGCATTACAACAAAGACAAACAGACTGAAAAACAGTTTGGTTTTCCCCAAAAGCCATAACCATCTTGAACTCACAAGTACACTGATGCTTGAGTCTACCCCCCCCCCCTTCTCTACCCACCTAATGTGAAATACACTGCTGTGCAATATATGTATCTATCTCCAACTCTCTTCGTCCAATATCCATTACTCATTGCATATGATCAATACTATTGTACAACATCTAATTAATAACGTGCAATACATCACTGTATATAAACACATACTCAGACTTTTTGCAAATACATAGTTTTATTTTTTGCAATTTTATATACACCTCGGACTGTACACCTGATCCCCTTTCCTGTATAATTTGTTTTATGTTTGCATGTAGGCGTTACTGTTAAATTCTTTGTGCAGGTGTATATTGACAATAAAGGCATCTCATACCTGCAGTCATGTTAATTAATAAAACGATTACGAAAAAAACTGTACTACGACAGCTTCATTATGTGCATTTATTAAGCAGCTGAAGTTCACTTACATGCGATGTAGGCGATCAAAGCGAGGGCAAAGAGAAGCTTCATCATCCTTCTATTTAATCCCGATATCAACCAGATGATGCGCTTCATAATCTGCTCAAAACAACACTTCCACGAAACCGACCAGCTCCCTCGAGCTACAGCATTTTGAACCACAACCATTCATGTCCAAGAAGGACTCCAGTCGTCAAGATGTTTAGGTTGTTTTCCTTCGACTTCTAGCTAAACACCAGCAGCTAACTGTTGCTACGTCGACAGTTCTACGTGGCTACACCACGAAGCAAGCTACACTTTACAACTAACCGCAAACTTGTTTATCAGCGCCATTTCTCTTTCCACTTGTCATCACAGTGCCGCATTTTCACTTCTGACGCGAAGGTCCATTTATTTTTAAAGCTGCGGTGTGTCACTAGAACGAACAGTTAGCTCTTAGCTTAACATTTAGCTCTGACAAGCTAGGCTGCTGGGCTGACAGCGCATTTTCCTTCCGTTCGTAACCTCCGCTAAAACTTCAAACACAGACTCAGATTAAAAAGAAAAAACCTCAAACCAAAACTACTGTTCGTTATAACGACGCAGACATTAACACGTTAAAGGTTGCGATTTTAAGTGAACGAGTGTTCGTTGCTCGACTGAGCAGCCTGAGTCTGTTACGAGTCGAAAAGAGAATGATTTTAGATGACTCAGTTGTTGTGGTCACTCAATTTTTTTAAAACTGTCTACTTGATAGATTGTACAAGTCCAAGACATTGTCACATCTACATCCTGGATGCACCCAACGTGATGTTTATGCGCAAACAGAAACACTGACTGGTGTATTTAGGGTACAGGGGCATTGCCTGGGTGATAGACCTTGTATTGCTGTCATTACTGTCTCTAGGCAACAGGGTGGTCAAAAGCAGATACACAACCACATAGACATGACGTCACCAGTTCACCTGCATAAATTTCAAAATTACAGTTGCATCTCAAAAAAGATTCTACCAGGGCCTAGAGATAAAGGTGGAATTTACGATGGAGGTTTAGGGCCACATTGAATTTTTTTTTTTTTTTTTTTTGGATTTCAAGAATAAAGTTGTAATATTACGAGAAAAAGTCATAATATTACGAGAAAAAGTCGTGACTTTTTCTCGTAATATTACGACTTTTTTCTCGTAAAATTACGACTTTATTCTCATAATATTACGACTTTATTCTCGTAATATTACGACTTATATTCTCGAAGTCTTAAAATTCTGACTTTATTCTCGTAATATTATGACTTTATTCTCGTAATATTATGACTTTATTCTCAAAGTCTAAAAAAAAAAATTCAACGTGGCCCTATAACGCCATCGTAGGATTTGAACTTTTGATTTTTTATTTGTTTATTTATTTATTTATTTTTTGAGCAATACATCCAAAATAAAGTGGATTAAAGAATGTCTAAAAAAAAAAATCCATGTAGCACTTCATCCCAAATTGTATCTTTAGGAGCCTAAGTGCTCTTTCCTTTCTTTTGATGTGCAACTTTGACATCACCAAATTACTGACAAAGTTGTCTAAGTTTTACCAGCAAGCTCTCTTGGCCTGGAAATTATTCTGAAATCAGTTTTTCCCCTCATAAGACTATTATTTGGAATAAGTACACATTACTATTGGGAAGAAATCTATTTTTATTCAAAATTGGCTCGTTACAGGTATCATTTATGTGTGTGTGTGTGTGTGTGTGTGTGTGTGTGTGTGTGTGTGTGTGTGTGTGTGTGTGTGTGTGTGTGTGTGTGTGTGTGTGTGTGTGTGTGTGTGATCTCTTCCACAATGGTGATAGAATGCTTAGTTATAAATGTTTTCTTCTTATTAAATCTTTTCCTATATCAAGTAAAGAATTTAACAGGGTTACAAAGGCTATCCCTCAAGGTGCTTACTTATGAAAAGTCATCTTCAATATCAAGAATTGATAAAAGTATAATCTTGTTTAATGATTAATGGTATTGACATATTGGATTCTAAATGCAAGAATTAAATATTAGGAACACACTATATGAAAGCAGGAAAATAACTCCAAGAGGGAAGGCATTCTGAGACAATGCCTTTTTATATATTGTTTGGAAATAAGCTTGGTTGTTACCATACCAACAAGATAAAGGAGGTTCACACCACGGTTTTACACAAACAGATTTATCACAAATGCATATCTTTAAAAAATTTTAGATATTGAAAATAAATTTAACTTCTGCAATGATGAATCTGAAACTTTAATGCATTTATTCTATCACTGCATCCATTCTGTTACATTTTGGACTAAATTAGAAAAATACATGTGTACAATCAGACTCCCTATTGTTTTTGATTGTAAATCTGTTATTACATATTTTGTTCAAGAGAAGCATTGAATACATTGTCAATCTTTTAATATTGTTTGGTAAATTCCTCATTCATAAATGTAGAGTATTGAAAAGAACCCCAAATTTACACGGATGTCTGACTGAACAATATGTAAGCATTATTAAGCTTATAGACTCTCCCAAATATCGTAGAACTGTCAATCTCTATAAGCAACATTTTAAAGAAAGTTATTGTTAAAGAATCCCTTTACTTTTGTTATTGTACAATTTATTTATTTTTTCTCTATCTCTTTCTATTTTTTAATGCTAATACTGTGAATGTTATTGTGACATTGTCTTTTGTTCATTTGTTGTTAATGTATTTGTTGAAATAAAGCTTTGAAAAAAATTACAGTTGTGTCCCTTGCCCTTATGTGCAATTTACTTTTTTTCTGAAGGGATTTTTAAACTAAAGAAAAGCACCATTTAATTGTAGCACACTTGTGTTATGTAAGCTGCTTCTGTTGTCATACCAGAACAGAATGAGGACAAAAAATTTGATTTGGATCTGAGCAGTCACATATTTAACAACAGCTACTAAACCTGAAGCTATTTATTATTCTCTCAGAATGATAACAAGGTTCAATACAACCAGTTATGCTTTACTTATATTTAAACATATAATTATGTAGTGTATTTATCAGACCTTTAATTTCTTAAATGTCTTCATCTCGCAAAGCTATTTTCTTAACTTATAACAGCACTATCCCTTGTAATGTGCTGTGTGCTATATTTTAAAAGTCTGCACCCTGTAAATTTATGGCCATAAGACATTCAAACTTTATATTTTAAATATTTGCATGTACATTTACCTCCACAAATGTTTTTGTTTTTATCTGTCTATTTGTTGTTTGTTTGCTAGAAAGATTACAGAAAATACTAAACCATTTTATTATGTTGTTTGCTGGAGCCTAGAAAGTAGAGGCCAGGTAACAAACCATTACATTTTGTCACAGCTCTCTTGGTGAATGGGTGCATGTAGAAAGTTTTTAAAACAAAATGCTAATTCACATAAAATTTCAGAATTACTGAAACAGGACTTTCAAAATATACTGGATGCTGGTGGCGTTTATATAAAAATTTGTTTCTTGGCTAAAACAAATAGTCTGCATTCCGACAGCCTTACAATGATGCCTCACATTCACCTATACATATGTCAGGTACTGCTATTGAAGGTGCCTGCTTGTATACTGGGAGCAACTTGGCAACTACAAGGACCTCAGACAAAGGAAGAAACCTAGGACCTTTTAGTCACAGTGTCACATCTCTAACCTTCTGGCTTCCACTCAGAACAAAAAAACTGAACTTCTCATCAAGCAGCTGTATTTATACAATAATATCATTTGAGCTACAAGGAAGCCCTGTTTAATATTTTGACACACTGTCGCTTCTTTGGGCCCAATGCTGATCTTTACAGAGTGTTCTTCTTTTTCTTATTCTTCTCAGGTCACTCTTCTCTTTTTATTTCACAGCTAAATTAATACGAAATCTTTCTGCGGGGTTTGTGTGGACGTATGATCAAGTTATTGTTATTGGAAACAATTAAATCCAGTTTGCTCTTATGGAAGGAGGGAGGTGGCGGCCGTCAGACAGGAACTTTAGTATCTTAAAGCTATTTTTTCTTTCTTTTCTTTTTTACAAGCCCTTCTCAAATTGGATAGCCACTTGTCATTCATAAGCTAAAGCAGCATCTGGAGAAACAAATTGTGTCTGTCAGCTGCAAAATTATTAGTCAAGCTCATCCTCAAATCATGGCCTGAAGCCTTCCTATAGTATAGAATGTACCTCACCTTAATTTATGTGACTCTTTGTTGCAGCAGATTGGGGTTTGTGTTGTTGGTGTGGCATCACTGAGTTGTACAACACTGTTTCTTACTTTGGCAGCATATATTAATTTTCAGCAAACACTTAAAAAAAATGTTGTTTGTTCATGGAAATATTGGCCTCAGTTTATAATAGTACTCTTCCTTAATTATATCCTTTGATTTTCTTCAAATGGATGAAGAGGAAATGAGGAAACAGAGCTGTTTTAACTAAGCATCACTTAAAGTACCAACGTACAACTTTGTATTTCTGGAGAACAAATCGACCCACACATCACTTACAAAATCACCACCCTTCTTCTGTTGTGTTCATAACTGTTGCATGTTATTAGTTGCTAGTATCTATTATTTTGTGTTACATTGTGTGTTGTTTATGTTCTCTTGAATATTTTAGTGTGTGTGTGTGAGAGATATGGTCATCTACACACCCACGATACCATCATGCGTGGCCGCTGACCTGCTCACTGCGTCCCTGCACTCTGTGTCCTCCCAACCGTAACATGAAGCTCATTTTGAACATGGTCGGGCTTCTTCTCCATTAAATGAATTCGTATTCAAACAGCAGCACTCCACTGTCGCCAGCACAGAGGCCTTAGTAAATGGTAACTGTTGTACTGCAAAGTGCAAAAAACTTCAACTGAGCAAACAGAATTCTTTGTTAAAAGAGCACAACTCTGGAACAGTCGGCAAACTGAAAAATCAAGATCATTCTATTATTTTCAAGAAGGCTGTTAAATCATGGCTTAGGGCCCCTTCACACATAGTGCGAAGTTTGGACAAAGTGCACACTTAGTGCGCATGACGCAGGAATCGTGTGCAAACCGTGTAATGTCGTCCCTGTTGCCAACGCCTCGTACACCTGTTGTTACAACTATTTTCTGCACACAAGCACCTGAAAGACAAAGTGCGCGCTGTGTGAACCCATCGCACCCTCTCGCGGCAGGTGCCGGCCAAATTCCAGGTGACACGCACAAACATCTAACACTGCTCAACAACACGACGACAACAGTCTGCAGACAACCACTGTCGTACTGCTGTGAAATTTGTTCCCCACGAATGTGACTTTGCAAACACACACTGACACGTGGGTGTGTGCCCTCCACTCACAGGAGGCGTGGCTTCCAACAGAAGCAGCTGTGGTGATCTGTCATTTTGGACATTCCAGCTACATAACACCTACTGTGTTTGGACGGTCATGGACTAACAACTGTCCACTGTGAGGCACGTGTGTCTGATTGCTGTATTTATGTGGACATAAATAAAAACATATATCGCCGTGGTGGCAACAGGTGGCAACAAGCTGCAGCAAGCGAGCGCGCACACGGAGTGGACACTGACAGCCTCCCAGGTTGAAACAGACCATCACATCAGAACACCCAGCGGGTGATCTGACCTTCATGTCACCCACGTGAGCTCTGTTCCACATGATATGGCATCTGTGCTGCGGCGCACCATCCACAAGGCATGCATGACAGGCAGAACACACGCGTGGCCGACTGGACGCACCTGACCAGTAGATGTGGACATGATCAGAGCAGACTGCTTCTCATTCGTGTCATTTCATGACTGTATGTCTGTGACCATGGGTCATCACCAGAGGAACAGACGGATCGTATCTATATTGCTGTATTGATAAATGTGGTGTTTTTATATGGTGTGGGATTTTTATTTTTTTGTAATACTTCCATGTCCTTCCTGAAATGAGGCAACTTCCTGCAGCTTTCAAAGAACAGCTCTGTAGCTCAGTAGTAAAGTCTCTGACTGAGGATCAGAGGTTTTGAAAGGAGCAAGTTTGCATCCCGGGTGGTGCATTTTTTTTTTCTTTTCTTTTTTTGTAATTATTCCACATAAGCGGCGCAATGTGGTCCCACAGGTACTGGCTGGTTTTTATTTTATTATTTATTCCACATAAGTGGCGTGATGTTGTTCCACACGTAGCAGCTGGTTTTTATTTCTTCCACATATGTGGTGCACCTGTCACTGTTCCTGCTTGATGGACACCGGCATGTGTACGAACTCTCACACCGGGTTCGTGCACACCTACCCATCGGCGCGATGTTTCGTGCGCTAATTTCCAAGCTGTTTCACCGTTTTCATCCAAACGCCATCCAAACGTCGCACTATGTGTAAAGGGGCCCTTGAGGAGAAACAGCACTGTTCTCACAACAAACAGCATGTGTTTTTACCTGTACTGTACTTCTTTCTGGGGTTTGTTGTGACCTGTCTTTCCTTTATCGATTCCAAATGTCTTATTTAAAAAGCTGCTGCATAGTGTTTTTTTTTTTTTTTTTAAATCTATAGCAGAAATACCCGTTGGGTAGAATGCATAATACAAAAGATAAAAAAATAAATGCAGTGACCATATTATATTCATCAGAGGATGAACTGTCTCAAAAGACTCTGTACATACTGGCCAAGGGTGCTCTTATTTCATCCGCCAAGAACGAAATAAAATCATCAGTGTTTATTTGTCTGTTTGTTAGCAGGATTTCATCATAACTATCTGTGGTGAAAATGTTGCCGAAATTAGTGGAGTAGTTTTGACATAATTCTGCTAACAGTCAGACAGACAGACAAATAAACCAGTGATCCGGATCAATATGCAGGTTCTGCAGCAGAAACATACGACATCACGATGTTAAACCAAGATCAGGAAGACTCTATTTTGTTTCAACTTGTGAATTAAATATCAGATTGCAACATCTTGATCAGTTGGACCATTCTGGATCAGTGTGCAATCATTGTTTGTGTTATGGAATCTGGATCCAGGTAAAGTCCGGGTCACAATGTGAATCATATATCTTTTATTATGAGTCCTCGTCAACCCTTGGCAGACGTCAGAAATCTCAGATTGCGCTTGTTTTTTGTGTGAAAACAGAAGCAAGTTGAAGAAATGAAAAGACCTGAGATCACTTTATATAGAAGTGTCACCGCATACAAGTCAGAATCTTACAATCCCATTTCCAATGAAGTTGGGACATTGTGTAAAATGTAAATAAAAACAGAATACAATGATTTGCAAATCCTCTTCAACCTATGTTCTATTGAAAACACCACAAAGACAAGATATTTAATGTTCAAACTGATAAACTTTATTGTTTTTGTGCAAATATTTGCTCATTTTGAAATGGATGCCTGCAACACGTTTCAAAAAAGTTGGGACGGGGGCAACAAAAGACTGTGAAAGTTGATGAATGCTCAAAGAACACCTAATTGGAAACAGGTGAGTGTCATGACTGGGTATAAAAGAAGCATCTCCAAAAGTCTCAGCCGTTCACAAATAAAGACGGGGTGAGGATCACCACTTTGTGAACAACTGCGCGAAAAAATAGTCCAACAGCTTAAGTAATGTTTCTCAATGCAAGGAATCGCAAGGAATTTAGGGATTCCATCATCTACAGTCCATAATATAATTAGAGGATTCAGAGAATCTGGAGAACTTTCTCCACGTAAGCGACAAGGCCGAAAAACAACATTGAATGCCCGTGACCTTCGATCTCAGGCGGCACTGTATTAAAAACCAACATCATTGTGTAAAGGATCTTACCGTGTGGGCTCAGGAACACTTCAGAAAACCATTGTCAGTTAACACAGTTTGTCGCTACAACTACAAGTGCAAGTTAAAACTCTACCATGCAAAGTGAAAGCCACACATCAACAACATCCAGAAACGCCGCCGCCTTCTCTGGGCCCGAGCTCATTTGAAATGAACAGACACAAAGTGGAAAAGTGTGCTGTGGTCTGATGAGTCCACATTTCAAATGATTTTTTGAAATCATGGACGTCGTGTCCTCTGGACAAAAGAGGAAAAAGACCATCCAGATTATTACCAGCGCAAAGTTCAAAAGCCAGCATCTGTGATGCTATGGGGGTCTGTTAGTGCCCATGGCATGGGCAACTTACACATCTGTGATGGCACCATCAATGCTGAAAGGTACATCCAGGTTTTGGAGCAACACATGCTCCATCCAAGCAACGTCTTTTTCAGGGACGTCCCTGCTTATTTCAGCAAGACAATGTCAAGTCACATTCTGCACGTGTTACAACAGCGTGGCTTCGTAGTAAAAGAGTGCGGGTACTAGACTGGCCTGCTTGCAGTCCAGATCTGTCACCCATTGAAGATATGTGGTGCATTACGAAGCACAAAATACGACAATGGAGACCCCGGACTGTTGAACAACTGAAGTCGTACATCAAGCAGGAGTCCTGTCCTCAGTTCCCAAATGCTTATTGAGTGTTGTTAGAAGGAAAGGTGATGTAACACAGTGATAAACATACCACTGTCACAGCTTTTTTGAAACGTGTTGCAGGCATCCATTTCAAAATGAGCAAATATTTGCACAAAAAACAATAAAGTTTATCAGTTTGAACATTAAATATCTTGTCTTCGTGGTGTATTCAACTGAATACAGGTTGAAGAGGATTTGCAAATCATTGTATTGTAAGTGCCTCATGAATGTCCCTCTCTCTCTGTGTGTGTGTGTGTGTGTACTGCTATCTTTGAGAGGGTCATCGCGTGTAGAGTACCTGTTTAGTGAGGACCATTTTAGAAAGAGGGGACATTTAGGCCAGTCCATTCGGTTTTCCTCAACCGTGCCTTTTGCCTCTGCCTGTGTTTGCTCGTGCCACTGAACGCTGCCCGACCATTACTGCGTTTTGGCCTAACCCTGATTGTACCTCTGCTTCGCTGACTGACCTGTACTTGAGCCTGGAAATAAAGACCGTGATTCCTTTTACACCTAAACCTGGGAGTCTGGGAGTCTGCATTGTGGGTCCAGCTGCTTGCACCCGCCCTCCATGACAGCCCATACTAAAGCAAAACCATTATGACCACCAAAACCACTGGTCACCCTCCCAAAATATGATGTCATGAACGCTCAAACCATGGTTAGCCTGTTAGCTAAGCTAAGCTTGTTGGTGTGCGGGTTTCAGTTGTATTGCCCAGGTCATACGCATCTCATCCACATGTCACCCGTTTACTCATATATGGGCAGCAGACACACACACACACACACACACACACACACACACACACACACACACACACACACACACACACACACACACACACACACACACACACACACACACACACACAGATGGACAAACAAGGCACTTTATATATAGGCTACTGTTTTATTTTACTTATTATTTTTATCTTTTACTCTTGTCTTTTTCCAAAAGAATTCAAGAAAGAAAGAGAGACAGGAAAGAAAAGCAAAGCCTCCTTTGGACAAAAAAAAAAAAAAAAAAAAAAAAAGGCATGCACCATATTCAAATATTGGTTGCATGTGTGTCTACAAACCAATCAATCAATCAATCAATCAATCAATCAATCAATCAATCAATCAATCAAATTAGATTAGATTATAAAATTTAATTAATCCCCAAGAGGAAACTTAATTGATGCACGTGGTTCATACTAAAAGTACTGATAAAAATCAAATGAAAAAATCTAAGTGAAATGTAAATTGTTCACAGCCATGTGACAAACGTCCCCGTCTCGGATGCGTGTCGTTTGTATTCCAAAATTATTTTATAACCTTAAGGGCAGCCGATGTTGTATAACGAGGGAGTAAGCAGCTCACGGATTTCAAATTCAGAAAAATACCCTACGTTTAGGAAGGAACACGCACACGCACGTGTTGACTGTCAAAGACTGAGGTGAAGCAAATCAATTGTAACCGGACGCAGCGCGCACGGTTATAACTGATCTCTACAATCACAGTATTCATAGTGACATAAAATAATAGCGACTATTGTGATTTTCAAACTGCCAGAAAGTCAAAATAGTGACCATGTGTAGCCAAAATATTAAGAGAAGCCGCGCGCGTACCTGGGAGACGCGCGGTGCGTAAAGGTCATTTCACTAACGGTTTGCGGCTCAACGACTCCTGCTCTCCGCGGAGGAGGTGCCACAAGGACGCGCTCTCCCCATCACCAGTACAGGAATGTGCACGGCCAAGAAAGACGCACAAGAAAGCGCGCGGACACGAAGCGGAGAGACAAACTGATTAGTTGAACTTTTCCAGATGCGTAAAACAAACTCCGCCTGTTAGCGCTCGGCCGGATCGGTTCCAAAGTTGAAGAGACGCTCCGGATGGACCGCGGGATGGTTTCCGCTCTCGATCACCTCAATGACAGCTGGAACGTGAGCGCCGAGCGCGTGCTGGAGGACCCGAGGCCGGACCAGGGGAAGCTCTCCCCGCAGGGCTTCGTCGTCCTGTCCGTGGTGCTCGGCTTCATCATGACCTTTGGCTTCCTCAACAACTTCGTAGTGCTGATCCTCTTCTGCAAATTCAAGAAGCTGCGGACGCCGGTCAACATGCTGCTGCTGAACATCAGCGTCAGCGACATGCTGGTGTGCGTGTTCGGAACCACGCTCAGCTTCGCCTCCAGCATCCGAGGGAAGTGGTTGCTGGGCCGCCTGGGCTGCAGCTGGTACGGCTTCATCAACTCCTGCTTTGGTACAGTACCACAACTTCTCCGTGCACGAGTACATCCACGGCTGGGTTTTTGTTCTGCATCGGCCCACACAATTTGTCATTAATGTGCAAATAAATGTATTTAATAGTAAATTTCAAGTGCTTATGTCAATTCACACATGACTACCGGGGTCAGAAGTTAAAGTTACTCCAATTTTTGGTAAAAAGTGGTGCAAATTATTGGTTAGTCAGTGAGTAAACTGTTCCACACAGAAGAAAAGGTGCTGGTGGCCGAAAGCTGGAGAAGTGTCCTTGTGACCTGGTCATGACGTCCAGTCTCTTAACTGGGTGGGTTTTTTTTTTTTTCTTTAAATGTGGTTGAGGAAGGTGAACAACTGCACTCATCACACCCTTCTTATCACTGCTGAAGTGCCCTTGAGCAAGGTGATTGATGTTGGCGTGCTGCAGAACACCCTCCAACATGTCAGCTCCTGACATTAGTGTGTGAGGGCATGAACGTGAGGCATCATGAGAAGGGCTTTGAGGGTTGTTCATGCAGATGGAAGAGTGCTTCAGAAATGCAGTCTGAAGATGCAGTGGGAATTTGGAATATACGTATAACCATAATGGGAGAGATGGTGGGGGGAGTCGCTTGTACTAAAGAATATCAGTAATTTAAGGCATTGTGCACACTCAGACAGCATAGACCTCAGCCAGTATTACTGAATATCTCACTTTTGATTCTTATTATCAAGTTTAGATTGTGATTGACCATTGGACTCAGAATTGATCATCAGGCTCAAATACTATAGATCGTGACCTTTAATCCCGATTAATGAATTAATCGGCATTGCAGTCCTAATTACAAGCTCAACGGAATCAGAATTAAAATACAAACACAGGATCAGGATAAAAAAATCACTTCATCTCTTCATACAGATCTCAAGATCCGATGTCACCATGTTTACACTTCCCCCAAGATTAAATGGAAATTATGGAACTCTCACTATATATATATATATATATATATATATATATATATATATATATATATATATATATATATATATATATATATATATATATATACACACGCACACCGTGCATCCAGAAAGTATTCACAGCGCTTCACTCGTCTACAGTTTATGTTACAGCCTTATTGTAAAATGGAGTAGATTCATTTTCTCCCCTCAGAATTCTACTCACAACCCCCCACAATGTCAACATAAAAAATGTTTTTTGAAATTTTTGAAAATTTATTAAAAACTAAAAACTGAGAAATCGCATGTATGTAAGTATTCACACCATTTGCTCAATACTTTGTTGGTGCACCTGTAATGGAGGCCAGCAGGTGTCACTGTGCAGATGTAGTTAGTAAACCTCACTCCCAACAGCTCAAAAAGGATTCTCTGGTCACAAGGCCAGAGCCCTGGGTTTTAGCCTTCTGGTTAGAGAGTCCGACTCCCATGCCGGAGCTCGTGAGTTCGCGTCCCAAGGGGAGCGAATGGGCGGAGTCATAACAACACAATGCAGAGTGCAGCCGCTACACACCTTTGGCAGCAATTACAGCCTCAGGATTTCTTGAATATGATGCCACAAGCTTGGTGCACCTATCTTTGGGTCGTTTTGTTCATTCCTCTTTGCAGCACCTCTCAAACTGGGCCACTCAAGGACATTCACAGAGTTGTCCTGATGCCACTCCTTTGATATTTTGGCTGTGTGCTTAGAATCATTGCCCTCCTGAAAGATGAACCGTTGGCCCATTTCAAGGTCAAGTGTGCTCTGGAGCAGGTTTTCATCCAGGATGTCTCTGTACATTGCTTAACTGTAGGGATGGTGCATGGTTTCCTCCAAACATGATGCTAAACATCGATGCATCATGGCATCATGATGCATCGATGAGTTCAATCTTTGTCTCATCAGACCAGAGAATTTTGTTTCTCATGGTCTGAGAGTCCAGTGAAGCGTGGTGGTGGCAGCATCATGCTGTGGGGATGTTTTTCAGCAGCAGGAACTGGGAGACTAGTCAGGATTGAGGGAAAGATGAATGCAGCAATGTACAGAGACATCCTGGATGAAAACCTGCTCCAGAGTGCTTTTGACCTCAGACTGGGGCGACGGTTCATCTTTCAGCAGTACAATGACCCTAAGCACACAGCCAAGATATCAAAGGAGTGGCTTCAGGACAACTCTGTGAATGTCCTTTAGTGGCCCAGCCAAAGCCCAGACCTGAATCCAATCGAACATCTCAGGAGAAATCTGAAAATGGTGCTTTGGGCAAAACGTCCCAAAGATAGGTGCACCAATCTTGGCATCTTGGCCTCTACTGGTGGTTGGCTCTCACTGCGGTATTGTATCACTTCCTGTTCCGGAGCACAGCGGTGTTTTGCTGTATCTGTTAGCTGTTTAATCTGCGCAGTTAGATTGATCTAGTTATCTAGATAACGATTTGTTTCCCCAGTGTAATCTTAACGTGCCTTAGCTAAAGCACTCCCTCTGCTGAATCACCTCTAAATTATTTACACATTATTCACTTTGCGTGTTTTTAGGAATCCGCTAGCTTAGCGCAGCTACTAGCTCTTAGCCGGTTTAGCATTTCGGCTTCTCCTGTCTCTCCCGCACTTTTCTGCTCTGGGTGTGAAATGTTTAGTTATTCCTCGGCCTCCTTTAGCAGTAATGGTACTTGTAATAAGTGTAGCTTATTCGTAGCTTTGGAGGCCAGGCTGGGCGAATTGGAGACTCGGCTCCGCACCGTGGAAAATTCTACAGCTAGCCAGGCCCCTGTAGTCGGTGCGGACCAAGGTAGCTTAGCCGCCATTAGTTCCCCTCTGGCAGATCCCGAGCAGCCGGGAAAGCAGGCCGACTGGGTGACTGTGAGGAGGAAGCGTAGTTCTAAACAGAAGCCCCGTGTACATGCCAACCCGTTCACATTTCTAACCATTTTTCCCCACTCGGCGACACACCCGCCGAGGATCAAACTCTGGTTATTGGCGATTCTGTTTTGAGAAATGTGAAGTTAGCGACACCAGCAACCATAGTCAATTGTCTTCCGGGGGCCAGAGCAGGCGACATTGAAGGAAATTTGAAATTGCTGGCTAAGGCTAAGCGTAAATTTGGTAAGATTGTAATTCACGTCGGCAGTAATGACACCCGGTTACGCCAATTGGAGGTCACTAAAATTAACATTGAATCGGTGTGTAACTTTGCAAAAACAATGTCGGACTCTGTAGTTTTCTCTGGGCCCCTCCCCAATCGGACCGGGAGTGACATGTTTAGCCGCATGTTCTCCTTGAATTGCTGGCTGTCTGAGTGGTGTCCAAAAAATGAGGTGGGCTTCATAGATAATTGGCAAAGCTTCTGGGGAAAACCTGGTCTTGTTAGGAGAGACGGCATCCATCCCACTTTGGATGGAGCAGCTCTCATTTCTAGAAATCTGGACAATTTTCTTAAATCCTCCAAACCGTGACTATCCAGGGTTGGGACCAGGAAGCAGAGTTGTAGTCTTACACACCTCTCTGCAGCTTCTCTCGCCCTGCCATCCCCTCATTACCCCATCCCCGTAGAGACGGTGCCTGCTCCCAGACCACCAATAACCAGTAAAAATCTATTTAAGCATAAAAATTCAAAAAGAAAAAATAATATAGCACCTTCAACTGCACCACAGACTAAAACAGTTAAATGTGGTCTATTTAACATTAGGTCTCTCTCTTCTAAGTCCCTGTTGGTAAATGATATAATAATTGATCAACATATTGATTTATTCTGCCTTACAGAAACCTGGTTACAGCAGGACGAATATGTTAGTTTAAATGAGTCAACACCCCCGAGTCACACTAACTGTCAGAATGCTCGTAGCACGGGCCGAGGCGGAGGATTAGCAGCAATCTTCCATTCCAGCTTATTAATTAATCAAAAACCCAGACAGAGCTTTAATTCATTTGAAAGCTTGACTCTTAGTCTTGTCCATCCAAATTGGAAGTCCCAAAAAACAGTTTTATTTGTTATTATCTATCGTCCACCTGGTCGTTACTGTGAGTTTCTCTGTAAATTTTCAGACCTTTTGTCTGACTTAGTGCTTAGCTCAGATAAGATAATTATAGTGGGCGATTTTAACATCCACACAGATGCTGAGAATGACAGCCTCAACACTGCATTTAATCTATTATTAGACTCTATTGGCTTTGCTCAAAATGTAAATGAGTCCACCCACCACTTTAATCATATCTTAGATCTTGTTCTGACTTATGGTATGGAAATAGAAGACATAACAGTATTCCCTGAAAACTCCCTTCTGTCTGATCATTTCTTAATAACATTTACATTTACTCTGATGGACTACCCAGCAGTGGGGAATAAGTTTCATTACACTAGAAGTCTTTCAGAAAGCGCTGTAACTAGGTTTAAGGATATGATTCCTTCTTTATGTTCTCTAATGCCATATACCAACACAGTGCAGAGTAGCTACCTAAACTCTGTAAGTGAGATAGAGTATCTCGTCAATAGTTTTACATCCTCATTGAAGACAACTTTGGATGCTGTAGCTCCTCTGAAAAAGAGAGCTTTAAATCAGAAGTGCCTGACTCCATGGTATAACTCACAAACTCGCAGCTTAAAGCAGATAACCCGTAAGTTGGAGAGGAAATGGCGTCTCACTAATTTAGAAGATCTTCATTTAGCCTGGAAAAAGAGTCTGTTGCTCTATAAGAAAGCCCTCCATAAAGCTAGGACATCTTACTACTCATCACTAATTGAAGAAAATAAGAACAACCCCAGGTTTCTTTTCAGCACTGTAGCCAGGCTGACAAAGAGTCAGAGCTCTATTGAGCTGAGTATTCCATTAACTTTAACTAGTAATGACTTCATGACTTTCTTTGCTAACAAAATTTTAACTAT
Source organism: Thalassophryne amazonica (assembly GCF_902500255.1). Classification (NCBI taxonomy): domain Eukaryota; kingdom Metazoa; phylum Chordata; class Actinopteri; order Batrachoidiformes; family Batrachoididae; genus Thalassophryne; species Thalassophryne amazonica. The sequence continues at coordinate 18,217,010 of NC_047116.1, forward strand.
TAGAGAAAAAATTACTCATAACCATCCCAAAGACGTATCGTTATCTTTGGCTGCTTTCAGTGATGCCGGTATTTGGTTAGACTCTTTCTCTCAGATTGTTCTGTCTGAGTTATTTTCATTAGTTACTTCATCCAAACCATCAACATGTCTATTAGACCCCATTCCTACCAGGCTGCTCAAGGAAGCCCTACCATTATTTAATGCTTCGATCTTAAATATGATCAATCTATCTTTGTTAGTTGGCTATGTACCACAGGCTTTTAAGGTGGCAGTAATTAAACCATTACTTAAAAAGCCATCACTTGACCCAGCTATCTTAGCTAATTATAGGCCAATCTCCAACCTTCCTTTTCTCTCAAAAATTCTTGAAAGGGTAGTTGTAAAACAGGTAACTGATCATCTGTAGAGGAATGGTCTATTTGAAGAGTTTCAGTCAGGTTTTAGAATTCATCATAGTACAGAAACAGCATTAGTGAAGGTTACAAATGATCTTCTTATGGCCTCAGACAGTGGACCCATCTCTGTGCTTGTTCTGTTAGACCTCAGTGCTGCTTTTGATACTGTTGACCATAAAATTTTATTACAGAGATTAGAGCATGCCATAGGTATTAAAGGCACTGCGCTGCGGTGGTTTGAATCATATTTGTCTAATAGATTACAATTTGTTCATGTAAATGGGGAATCTTCTTCACAGACTAAGGTTAATTATGGAGTTCCACAAGGTTCTGTGCTAGGACCAATTTTATTCACTTTATACATGCTTCCCTTGGGCAGTATTATTAGACGGTATTGCTTAAATTTTCATTGTTACGCAGATGATACCCAGCTTTATCTATCCATGAAGCCAGAGGACACACACCAATTAGCTAAACTGCAGGATTGCCTTACAGACATAAAGACATGGATGACCTCTAATTTCCTGCTTTTAAACTCAGATAAAACTGAAGTTATTGTACTTGGCCCCACAAATCTTAGAAACATGGTGTCTAACCAGATCCTTACTCTGGATGGCATTACCTTGACCTCTAGTAATACTGTGAGAAATCTTGGAGTCATTTTTGATCAGGATATGTCATTCAAAGCGCATATTAAACAAATATGTAGGACTGCTTTTTTGCATTTACGTAATATCTCTAAAATTAGAAAGGTCTTGTCTCAGAGTGATGCTGAAAAACTAATTCATGCATTTATTTCCTCTAGGCTGGACTATTGTAATTCATTATTATCAGGTTGTCCTAAAAGTTCCCTGAAAAGCCTTCAGTTAATTCAAAATGCTGCAGCTAGAGTACTAACGGGGACTAGAAGGAGAGAGCATATCTCACCCATATTGGCCTCTCTTCATTGGCTTCCTGTTAATTCTAGAATAGAATTTAAAATTCTTCTTCTTACTTATAAGGTTTTGAATAATCAGGTCCCATCTTATCTTAGGGACCTCGTAGTACCATATCACCCCAATAGAGCGCTTCGCTCTCAGACTGCAGGCTTACTTGTAGTTCCTAGGGTTTGTAAGAGTAGAATGGGAGGTAGAGCCTTCAGCTTTCAGGCTCCTCTCCTGTGGAACCAGCTCCCAATTCAGATCAGGGAGACAGACACCCTCTCTACTTTTAAGATTAGGCTTAAAACTTTCCTTTTTGCTAAAGCTTATAGTTAGGGCTGGATCAGGTGACCCTGAACCATCCCTTAGTTATGCCTCTTAGACTGCTGGGGGGTTCCCATGATGCACTGTTTCTTTCTCTTTTTGCTCTGTATGCACCACTCTGCATTTAATCATTAGTGATCGATCTCTGCTCCCCTCCACAGCATGTCTTTTTCCTGGTTCTCTCCCTCAGCCCCAACCAGTCCCAGCAGAAGACTGCCCCTCCCTGAGCCTGGTTCTGCTGGAGGTTTCTTCCTGTTAAAAGGGAGTTTTTCCTTCCCACTGTAGCCAAGTGCTTGCTCACAGGGGGTCGTTTTGACCGTTGGGGTTTTACATAATTATTGTATGGCCTTGCCTTACAATATAAAGTGCCTTGGGGCAACTGTTTGTTGTGATTTGGCGCTATATAAAAAAAAATTGATTGATTGATTGATTGACCAAGCTTGTGGCATCATATTCAAGAAGAAATGAGGCTGTAACTGCTGCCAAAGGTGCATCAACAAAGTATAGTGTAAAGGGTGTGAATTCTTATGTACATATAATTTCTTTTTTATTTGGGGTGTTGTGAGTAGAATTTTGAGGGGAAAATGAATTTACCCCATTTTGAAATAAGGCTCTAAAGTGGGAAAAAGTGAAGCACAGGCAGAAATGTGCTGATATCTCACTGCTAAATAACTGTTTACTCACGTATTTGTAGTTGGCTGATCTTGGATCTGGACTGAAACTCAATAACTCTCTGGCCACATCTCATGGCACTGCTGAGCTTCTGCACATGTTGAACCAGGCCACCACCCTGCTACCTGTCAGAAGAGATGCTAAAGGTGTCAAAACCTCAGGGCCACAGCAACACAAATGCACAATATTGATTCACTCAGACAGGTCACAAATCAAAGAATGTGCTAAGAGGATTAAGTTCACAGTGCGGTGAACAAGTTCAGTGCAGATTGACACTCAGCATTTGACAAATTTCAGTGTAATGGAGTGCAACACAACAGTCCTGCAAGAAATGATTTCATTGTTTTCTTCATTTATGTTGTTGCAATTTTATGATGCACTGAAACACTGCACAGGTATGACTATGTTACAGATATATTTATGTGTGTTTCTAATAATTTGTGCACCTCCTTTATAAGGATGAGGAAGAGTTCAGCCCCAAAATGACTATTGAACTGCATCAAAAGCTCTCTGATGCACATTGTTATTTTATTGTTATTTTCTGGAGTATGAATCACATTATTTATTTATTTATTTATTTTACTAGTTTGGGAGGCCCTGTGACTTATACTCTGGTGTGACTTATATACTGAAAAATCAAACATTCATTAATAATAATAATAATAATAATAATAATAATGAGTATTTATGTAGGACTTTTCCAGGAATCATCAAGCATTAAACAAAATAAACTCTAATAATAATAATAAAAGAATAAATGCCAATAATAGAAAGTGCACTAAATAATGCACAAAAATATCTCAAATTAAAGAGCTGATAATACAGAAAAACAGTGTGATTTATACTCCGGTGTGACTTACAGATGGGTTTTTCACCTTGGAGAAACATATTTTTTACAGGTGTGACTTATATGACTTGATGTAAAATGACTTATCTCTGCCAAGGAGGTTGTGTTTTTGCTGTGGTTTGTGGGTCTCTTTGTTTGTTTGTTTGATTATCAGCAAGATATCTCAAAAGGACACAAAGAGACTTTAATGAAATCTGGTGAATATGCAGGCAGTCACTCATACTGTATATCAAGGAAACGGTGCAGTTGTGATCTGGATCTGGACAAAGGGTTAGATCTTGCATTCGATCTTGGTTGTGTGATCTCTGATTTGCTCTTTGATCCATATTTCTATAATTCTGATCTTGCCTTTGATTTTTGATCTCTGTTCCAGATTCCTTAGATCCTGTAATGGGATTTGCTGATTAGTTTAGGACCCATTCACATTATGACATGAAGTGGCTCACGCTGAACAGATTCTCCTAAATCTCTGTGAAATGTCCGAAAAGGCTCTCTCCATGTGTCCAAATTTCCTGTCTTTGAAGCAGGACAATGTAGCTTAGTGGAGGGTGACGTACTGGTGACAGTCCATTGACTTACTAGGATTAATAAATTATATAGTTTTCACTGTGTTGAGTGCCTGGTCTTCAGGGTAAAGGTCAGACAAGGTCAACTTCCATTGGATTCTATGACATGTGACATATGTTACCCTGTAACGTGATAACTAAGCATGATACATGATCCAAACTATTCCTTTTAAAAACCCTGTTAACACAACTAATAATTTGCATCATTTTTTTTTTTTTTTTTACCAAAACTGGAGCAACTTTAACTTTTGACCCCTGTACAAACTGAAATGGACCTTTGTCACCATCCTTGCTGTTTTTACCCCATAACTCCATAATATTCAGTCACACATGGTCCAAACTCTACCTTTTTGGAATCTTTGTGATCAGACAAATTATGTGGTGTAGTTTTCAATATGATTGGAGCATTTTTAAATTTTGACCCCTGTGTAATTCTTCAATTGACCCCTACCTGACTGCCTATTGAAAATATAGGTGGCTAACATGCTTTTACAAAAGAGTAATGTCTAAGGAGAATGCCAAATTTGGTGCTTGTTTCATGATTTGAAAGATTCCTCTGAAAATATTCTGTTATCTGCTTCACTAATGTGTGAATTTGCCGTAAACAGTTTACCAAATCAGATTGTTACGTTTGGTTATGTTCTCTATATTTAAACGTTTTCTGAATTTGCAAGATGTTTTTTGTTGTACCTCTTTTTTTTGCATTTGTAAGTGCTTTCTGTATTTGTTGGTGTTGTTTTAAATCTGAAGTGCTGTTGGTATTTCTCAGTCACCATAGTTTTGGCAAAAAGGGTCAGTAATGGTGCCAAATGCCATAAATTGTGTTGACTTTGTTTAATCAGAAACTGGCTCGATGTGTTTCTGACATCAGGATGTAGGTAAAGGTAGCGTTTGAAATAAAATCCTCTGTTCAGTTTAACATCTTTAATGTTTTTAATCAATATTGAATTTCAGAGTGTGTAAACTTTTTTTCTCAACTCATTTTCCTGAAATTATAAAAGGCTTTCTGTCATTTGGAGCAAAAATGATTCCTTCATCATATATGTTCAGGCATACGTATGGATATGTCATTTCGGTGGGAAAAACAGCCAAAGGTTCTAAAGGATTAATTTCACATTCATGAGTAAAATGTCCAGAAGCTAAAGTAAATATACCAAAATTTTGTCGGCATATTGATGTGTCCTCTCTCAGCAGATGCTTCAAATTCATAGTGTGTATTCAGATATACTGTAGCTCTTATTTTGTTTTCTTGATGATTGAATGTTGCCTGCAGCTGACTTGACAACACAATACAAACCTAAAAGAAACACCAGAACTGCAGTGGTCCTGTGGTGTGTCAATCAATGGCTGATGAACTGGATGCGACATTAATTAATTTGAACCCCACTGAGAAAGCCTTGTTTGCTGTAACACTTTAAAATGAGCATATTTATATTTAGTTGCACCCCAAGCAACAGAAAGAAGGACTGTATGGGTGTGGGGATGGATGGCTGAACACCAAATGCTTCCATATGTTGGCCCTCTGCCATTCATATAAGGATTTTCATAAAAAAAGATGTGAAGGTTCAGCTCCAGTTTGCCAGAAGGCACATGGGTGACTGGAACCAAGATTTAATCTGATTTCTTTTTGGAAATCCTTTGCGGTTCCACTCTAAAATGAAGGTATGAATGGTGGTGCAACTGACACAATTTGGACTTTGCACAGGTTCTGCAGTTACAGCTGTGCAAGCCTCCTTCAGAGTTGACATGGGAGTCTTGGTGGCTTCCCTCACCAGCCTCCTTATTGCACAGTCATAATTTTTGACAACTGCCTACTCCAGACAGATTTGATGGGAAAGTCTGTCCATCCATCCATCCATCCATCCATCCATCCATCCATCCATCCATCCATCCATCCATCCATCCATCCATCCATCCATCCATCCATCCATCCATCCATCCCCTGACTTGTCCAAAGAAAACTGGTCAGAAAAGAGATGATTTGTGTTAACAGTAATCATATTTATTGTGTCCAACTACTTATGGCCTCTGACCATGGAGGGACTTTGTACAAAATGCTAAATGCAATATTTTTGTTCAACCCCTTGAATTAAAGCTACAAGCATATCTTGATTGTTTCATTTCTGCTCTTGTGATGGGGCAGGGAGTCAAAATTACAAAAAGTGTGCAAATGTTCCAATACTGATGGACCCGGCTGTAATAATCATTGCATCCAAAACGATAAGTCTCTGTTCCTCACATATCTGATGACACTTCAGCCGTCTTCTTGCTCTGTTTGCTTTCAGTCAAGATTTCAGCTGCTTCTCATCATTTTGAAGTGAGACCAGGGTCAGGACGCTGTCTCGGCTCTCAGCTTTCTCATTTACCACAGTCTGTTCTTATCTTGGTGGGACAGATGAGGACTTGATTATTTGAAGTTATAAAATTGACATTTGTTCAGGAAATCTTTAGGGAACCAATTTAATCTCTTCCCAATGAAAAGCAAACATGGATGTGAAGCTGCTCTGAGGTTTATTTGTGCTACGGTCATTCATAGGCTGCTCTCGTGGTTTGGCATGGTCTAGAAGTTGGATTGGTGGGTGCATAAGATGTTTGATAGATCCAATCTCAGCACAGAACACATGATTGCATTCTGGACAGTTTCGATCTGAGGATATGTCTATAGTGGGGGGGTTCTGATTTGCGAGCTGCCCTTTTTGATCTGACATGACTGATACAGTTTTGTAGGATTTGGTACCCTGTTTGAGTTTTGCACCCCAGGTATTTTGGTCCTGAGTGAGGTCTTCCCAGTTGTTTGGTTTACGTCAAACAGCTTTGTGGTCTTTGTAGAGTTTTCTCTGAACCTCCAAGACTGTGTGTGCCTGTTTGTAGCTGTTTTATAAGGTACACATTTTTGGTTGATATATGGTGAAAATGGAGGAAAATAAATGCTTTGTTATCATCCTGCCAAGTCCTCATTCTTCAGTTTAAGTTTGGCCTCAGATGTAACCATTTGGTGAGGGTTGGCTTGTGTTGTACTGGCTGGACCAACAGAAACATCTGCCGAAACTAATGTTTTGGCTTGTCTCTGTTGCCACATTGCAACAGTCCAACCTAGAACAACCACTGACTCCAGTGGTGGATCTGGTGGGCAGCGGTTGAGGAGGTTGCACCCCCCGCCCAATGGGCCATTGACCAACGGTGTCATGAAATATGGAAACGATCTTGCATTAACAAAAGCAGATTGATGTTCACTGTTGAATGCAGGATTAGATTTCTTGTATTTAAAATAAACATTACAGTATTTTGTTTTCCAGTTTCCCTTAGAATTTAGAAAACGGTGACAGATTTAAAAAAAAACATTCCCACCCCTGGACTAAAAAAACACTATACCATGAGATTGGATAATTTAAGTTTATAGTATCTATGATTTGTTAGACATCACATTTTTTGGCATCTGCATTATTTCAGTCCACCCATCTGGAAATGGGTACAGGCCTTGGCTGGGGAAGTAACCTGCAATGGACTGGTGGTCAATTGAGGGGGAGTGGTAGAAGAAGAAGAAGAAGAAGAGCCTTTATTGTCATTGTGCATACATACAGCCTTAACACGATGGTATCCTGTGATATGCACCAGCCTGACTGGTTGCAGGGACGATGTAGGACTTACTTAAGTTTGGAGAAGAAGAAGAAGTCGGTTTCAGCATTTTATCCGGATATTCCACTGTTAAAGGAGATTTTTTTAATGAAAGACGTGCGGGCGGATTGCAGCGTCGACTCGCAGCCGCCGCGACGCTCCGCCACAGGAAAAACATCTCTGTTGGAAGCCTTGAGGACAAGTTGGAACATCTCCAGCTGATAAACAATTTCTCATATACTCACTCCACTGAAAGCCATCAAAAGCCGCCTGGATTTTACAAATGGTTATCAACACGGAGGTGTTTTTCCTGTGCCGCCGCGTTGGATTTATTGGATTTATATGGTGAAATATGTACATTGGCTACACATGATAATGTATCCAAAATACCGCAACCGATGTACATATCTAATTCATGTTTTCTGTGTACTTTGCCTACTTTCAGTAATTATTACAAGCAACGTACTGTGTAGCAGCTTGACGCTTGCTCATGGTACACTGTGGCCAAAACAGGAAGTGCCAATTTTTGAATCCACAGTGAAACAGGAAATGTCAAATGACAAACACTTCCTGGATTGACACTTCCTGGATTGAAAGACAAGATCCCATGGAATCTCGCGGGAACTCAGTGGCAAGTTCACACTGAAACAGGAAGTGCCAAATTTTCAGTCAACAGTGAATCAGGAAATGTCAAATGTTGAACACTTCCTGGCATGGGTGGAGCTAGACAGGAGGCCAGGGTTCCACTGGACTCCCCTGAAATCTCATTGGACACAGATGATTAACATGTCACAGCACCACATGTCTGGTTGAAAAGAGCTGCATTTTGAAATCAGTGAGTCACATCAACTGCTAGGTTCCTCCTGTCCCGTAGTTGGTGCTGTGTACCACAAAAAGTTCTAAAGTTCTGGGGGAGCAGCTGAAAGGTTTTAGCCATGCTAAAACCCCTGAAGCATTTACTCAAAAAAAAAAAAGTCTGAAGGACCTAAATGACATGGTGAGATGCTGAAGAGCTTCGCTTGTTCATGTCTGTGACATCTACATATTATAATAACATAGCATTGGTTGAATCCGAACGTTGACAAATCAAAGGTATGAGTCATTCTGTAATGCATCAGATACCGTCGGATATCACCATGGCTCACAACTCCTCCAGGATGAGGAGTCTGTGTACAGATCACATTTTAGGATTTTTGGCAGAGCACCACCACACCTCCATCACTCCCCTTAAAGTCAATAATCTATTTATGAGTACGTGCCCTGCATACATGTTCACACTCATCTCACCATCCTCCTTCCCTTTGGACAACTTTGCTTCCACATCTATCTTTGTTCCTGTCAGTGCTCCTATCATGAGGTCTCCATGGGGGTCTGCTGTGCTTGACAGCGATATCAGATCCTCACTGAGGATCACATGATTCTGCCATGATGATCATTTGTACTTATCGGCAGGGGCGCAGCCAGCGTTTTCAGGCTCTGTGAAAAGATATCACATTGGGCCCCACCAACATGTGCCACATCATCCCTGGAAAAAATAACTATCATGATGCTTTCTTCACTATGCTTCACTGTCTTCACGGTGTAATGTGGCTTGAATGCAGTTTTTGGGGTCACCTGACAAACTATCTGTGGGCCCTAGACCCAAAAAGAACAATCTTGCTTTCATTAGTCCACAAAATGTTGCACCATTTCCTACCATATCTCACTGGATTTCATGATTCAGCAGCATGAAATATACACTAATCTATTGATTCATGATATTGTCACGAAAAGCGCCACATTTTCGTAACGGGAGCACAAATTCATTCTAATACATTCTGTGACAGGTGCATGAAATTAAAAGTGAAGTGGGGGGGGGGGGTCGGGGTGGTTATGGTTAGGAATGGGAGATAGGGTTAGGTTATGGTTAACGTTAGGGTTGGGGGTAGGAGTAGGGTTAGTAATAGTGAGTTAAAAAATATAGACAAACTGGTTTGTACCATTCATGTATATATGTGTGTGTGTGTGTGTGTGTGTGTGTGTGTGTGTGTGTGTGTGTGTGTGTGTGTGTGTGCCAACCCTGACTGACTGAAATAAATAAATATAAATTGCAAGTCAATGAGAGACAAATATAGCATTGCAAATATTGTAAAAGTGAACTTTGACCAAAGGTGTCCACTGGATTTCACCAAAAACCTTCACTGTGTTTGGAGTTGTGCTGTTAAGAAACAAGCCAGGATGAAAACATTACCCACACGGAAAAGGTTATTTCAAGTTCTATCAAGCAAAACATTTTATTTGGAGCTGCATCATGACAAGTCCTATGTGTTATTATATAAATAAGAGATTGGATGTACGCAGTGATGAATTGCTCGTTGGTTATATGTGCAGTGGCAGACAGATCTACGCTATGACTTTTATTGTCTCAAGCACTGTTACTTTTCCTTCAACTTAATTTTTTTTTTTTTTTTTAGGTATTGTCTCGCTGATCTCTCTGGTAATCCTCTCCTACGACCGCTACAGCACGCTAACTGTTTACAACAAAGGAGGGCCGGATTACCGTAAACCCCTGCTAGCTGTTGGTGGGTCTTGGCTTTACGCCTTGTTCTGGACAGTGCCCCCCCTGTTGGGCTGGAGTAGTTATGGCATAGAGGGGGCAGGAACAAGCTGCTCAGTGTCTTGGAAGACTCGGACCTCCCAATCCCATGCCTACATCATCTGCCTGTTCATCTTCTGCCTGGGTTTGCCTGTGCTGGTTATGATCTACTGCTATGGCAGGCTGCTGTGGGCCGTCAAACAGGTAGAGACGGCAAACATCTTTGACTTTGTGTTTTCAATAATATTACACTGAAACAATACTTTGAGCATCTCTAGTTTCATAGTTTGAAGACAGGTGGTACTTTCTGAAAAGTAAGATGGACACCGAACTGTTCATAACAATAGCCACAGACATCTCCATCATCTCTGTTGCTGGACCTCCCTCCTACACACACACACAAAAAAAATTGAGACCACAATGCCAAATCATACCACAAGTCACCTCAAGGTCTCTTGTCTCAAAAAGGAGTGGGCAACTGTGTGCCATGAAGGGCCAAGACGGTGGTTTTCCTTCCAACCAATCGACTCAGCAGGTGGTTTTACCCCTGAGCTCCTCTCCATGAGTGAAAGCCCTGATCATCTGCTGAGGTGATCGGTAGCAGTAAAAACATGCACCATCTTGCTCCTTCATACAACCCCTTGGACTCAAGATATTACCCACCCCGTGAGCAGCACACTGGTGACAGTGGTAAGATAAAACTTCCTCAGCTGAGTTTTTCTTTCAATGTGCAAGAAGAAACAACAAGCTGACCAGACTCATAGGGGTGACCATCTGCTGTTGACATACTACTTCTTTCAGCTACTCTCGTTTGGGGTCCCAACAGCAGATCAATCATTTCCATTTCACCCTGTCTTCTGTATTTTCCTCTGTCACACCATCCACCTGCATGTCCTCCCTCAGCACATCCATAAACCTCCACCTGCCTGGTGGCTCCATCCTCATCATCCTTCTCCCTATATACCTTGGGTCCCTCTTGTCACTCCCAAAGAGAATTGCAACATCTTCAGTTTCTCATCAGCGCAAGCTTCAAGACCTGAACTAAATGTTCAAGTGCCCCATGTAGAACATTGCTGTATTATTTCTTATTTTCTGGCTCCCAAAACTATTGTCAGCTCAGTATGTCAGCACTAAATATAACTGGCACTGACTCTCACCCACAGGTTGGTAAAATCCGTAAGACTGCAGCCCGGAAAAGAGAGTACCACATACTGTTCATGGTTCTGACCACGGCTGCCTGCTACCTGCTGTGCTGGCTGCCCTACGGTGTTGTTGCCATGATGGCAACATTTGGGCCGCCTGATATCGTTAGCCCTGTGGCTAGCGTGGTACCCTCACTCTTGGCCAAGTTCAGCACGGTCATCAACCCCATCATATATATATTTATGAATAAACAGGTGAGTAAGAAGCTTGTGTGTGTTTTTGTTGCTGTGTGTTTCTGAAATGTGAATCGATGACCAGTTTTAAAAAATATAGTGAAAGAAAATTTAATCAGGGCTAAAATTCAACAATGACTTCCAGTCATTTTTAGGAAAAGTTTTTTTTTTTCCTTTTGATCAAATTGAAACTTAAAACCAAAATCTGTTCTCATGACTCAGATGCTCCTGAGATACAGCAAGCTCTAATTTTATGGACTCAAAAGTCAAAATAAGTATTAGGTCTTTTTCACCAAAAAAATATTCCAGTGGATCAAATACAATGGGGGGTCAAGAAGCTAAAGATCTGGGCCAGTATGCACAAAGCAGTTATTCTAAGAAAAGTCTTAGAATTCCTCACATTCTTAGACATTTCTTGGAATTTTCCCCTGGTAAGATGAAAGTTGTCCGCAAAGCACCTTAGGCCTTAATAGAGCTCCAAAGGTGCCAAACTTGTAAGAGTAGTGAGGAGAACTTTTAAGAAGCCTAAGAGTGTCTTAAGCAGACAAGCTGGTGGAAAATACAGCGAGGAAGCAGAGATATTCTCCGTATGTAGGATGACAGTGAGTCAGTCACACAAGACCGGCTTGATCTACGTAATTATTTTATGTTAATGTACTGTCCTAATGTATTTATAAATTGCTTAGGTTCTTGTTATCATATTCACACATTAATATATTGTTATTTTTGATTATTCTTATCAGTATTATTGATATTTTATTTTATGACTACTTCTATTTTGTCATTTGATTTTAAATGGACAACAATGGAAATAAGTGTTTTCACTTTCTTGTGTCATGCATGCAATTTTAACATATTTATAATTATATTATGTACTTAGATTGTTATTAATAAACTCACACATCCATGCACACTTTAAATATGTAGACAATTGACATGTGAATGAGATATGTTCAAACATCAAGCTGTTTAACAATTCATTTTGTAGTGAGCTGCGTGAAATAATGAAAAACAAGCAAGCTTTTGTCTTTTTGGCACTGTGCCACTAGGAGGCGCTCGCATTTTCAGATAAAACAACACAGGGACGGCATCAAACATGATACACTTTTCACTTATGGTGATAACACGGTGACACTTAACTCACTAAACCAAGTGAACTACAAAAACACTATAAATCAGTAACACTAACAACACTGTTAAACTATCATGGACCACAATAACAACATTTAAAACTCAAAAACCCAGAACTCCCATAATGCATTGCAGCACAAGAATTTACAGGTTTAGCGACTTGCCCAGTGATCACTCCAAATGAATTATGCTAAGTATCAACATCATGACATTAAATTATTTTCACAATTAAGCATTTCTTAATGCAGTTGTATGATCGGTTGATTTTACTGTTCAGTCACATGTAGGAGTGCAGAGTGCATTTATTTTTTTTATTACCCTTTCCCTTTCTGTGACAAGCAATCACAGCTCTTAGCTCACAGCCATGTCATGCCTAGCAACAGAGTCAACCCTGCCTCCTCATTAAGACAGGAGTTTCTGTCAACTCCTTGCCCAGAGTTGCTGTCAGACACCTCTTGGGTCTCTCTTATAGGCTGGGAGTCCTTGCCAGGAAATTTTAGGATACGTTAGGAGCTCTTCCAGAGGACTTTGAGATGTTTCGTGCATATGGGCCCTGTTCGCTACCTTCATTGAGTGCCAAGGCCTGATTAGTGGTTGAATTCTTGCTTTTGGCATTTAACCATAGTAACACTTCAGTTTTGATAGTGTTTAGTTAATACTAATGTGAATGTGTACAATAAAAAAAATCAAAGATTCAAAACACAATATGTTTTACATCTGTTTTTTTCTGAGCAGAATCTGTATTTTAAGACAAGATTTGGTGGAAAATAACTCTGAGCGTATCTCAACTTGAGAGCTCTGATATGTACAGTACATGGCACATATTTACCTGCTCTCGCTAGAAGCAGGGACATGACATCAGATTCATTTAAATCACAGAGAGCTGGCTGATATGATGGAGAGGAGAAATGTAGACATATTGTGTGTGCAAGAGACCAAGTGGAAGGAGAGCAGGAGCACAGGTGGTGGGTTCAAGTTGCTGCATCATGGTATGAATAGGAAGAGAAATGGTGTTGGGGTCATTTTAAAGAAAGAGTAAGTTAAGAGTCTGTTGGAGGTCAGGGGATTGGCACATGACTGGTTAGCAACCTACTTACACAATAGGTTTCAGTGTGTCCATATTGGTGGGACAAATTCTGAATTCATGAAGATTACTTGTGGGGTGCCCCAGGGTTCAGTTCTTGGGCCGTTGTTGTTTCATTTATATATTAATGACATATGTTTGGTTTCCAAGTTCGTCAAATGCATTTTATTTGCTAATGATATGGCACTATTTTGTAGCAGGGATCATTTGGGACAGATCTTGGACATGATTATAGAAATTACAGAAATTTAAACAATGGTTTGATTCAAACAACTTATCGCTCCACTTTGGTAAAACAAAGTGTATCATATTTGGAAACAAGTCCAAGAATTTCAGCACAAATTTATCAATAAATGATATTGAAATTGTAACTGATATTAAATTTCTTGGTGTTGTTATTGATGATAAATTGAGCTGGAAAACATTATGTTAAAGCCATTGCAATTTTGCATAAAGCACAAGATTTCATCTCCCAACATTCATCAACTATTTTATATCAGTCATTGCTCGTTCCATATATGACCTATTGTAGTGAGGTTTGGGGAAATACATATAAAACCAATACTAATCCAATATTTTTGTTGCAAAAGAAAGCTATAAAAATTATCTGTAACAAATCATATTGTGAGCCAACAAATCCATAATTTACATATTTTAAAATTCTGGGACTTGGTTGATTGCATCACAATACAAATTATATATAAAGTGAAAAATAAACTTTTGCCACAACATGTCCAGGATTTGTTTAAACCGAGGGACTCCAGTTACAATTTGAGAAGAATTTTATTTTTGCAAAAGGTCAGTGTTTCTGTTAAAGGTGTTAACATCTGGAATACTTGTCCTGACAATATTAAATAATTTGCTACATTAGCTGGCCTTAAAAGGCTTTACAAGAATAATAAAATTGCTTTTTATAGTTTGAAGACTTAGGTTTATCGATTTTATTGTTTTCAGGCTTGTGTTTTGTGCATCAATGTTTGTTTGGCTGTGTTTTGAAATTTTAGTTCATCGATTAATTTTGCACACTTTTTTGGTATTTATCATGTATGTGTATATATATATATATATATATATATATATATATGTGTGTGTGTGTGTGTGTCTGTGTTTATGTGTGCATGTATGTACTGTACATATGTGTGTATACATTTCTTATTTTTATAGTAGTAGTAAGGGGTGGGTATTTATAACCTTTGCTTCTGTCCACATCCTTTTGGTCACATTGAGTCATTTTGTTATGAGATTTTGTTATTGTTGTTTTGTGTGGTGAATAAATAAATTCATTCATTTAGGTTAAGTGAGTGTCTGACAGAGTGATGAGTGTGAAGTTGGAAATTGAAGGAATGATGATGAATATCATCAGTGCATATGCCCCACAGGTAGGTTGCGAGACGAAGGAGAAAGATGATTTCTGTTGGAGTGAGTTAGATGAGGTGATGGAGAGTGTACCCAGACATGACAGAGTGATGATAGCAGCAGACCTCAACGGGCATGTTGGTGAAGGGAACAGAGGTGATGAGGAAGTAATCGGTGATGAGGAAGTAATCGGTAAATATGGTATTAAGGACAGGAATGTGGAAGGGCGGATGGTGGTTGATTTTGCAAAAAGGATGGAAATGGCTGTGGTGAACACCTACTTTAACAAATAGGGAGAAGCACAGGGTGACATAAGAGTGGAGGACGGTGCACCCAGGTGGACTACATTCTTTGTAGGAGATGCAACCTAAAAGAAATTGGAGACTGTAAGGTGGTGGCAGGAGAGAGTGTAGCAAGACTGCATAGGCTGGTGGTTTGTAGGATGACTAGAGGTGAAGAAGACGAGAGTGAGAACAAGAAGAAGGCGACTTGTAATGTTTTATAAAATCCGTGACAACCTTGAGAGGCAAACATTGGCCCAGAACATGCAGATTCATTCTCCACGCAAGGACCGGATTATCCAAAAAACATTCAAACACAGTGTTCTGAATGAATAATAAAGACAATGTGACATTTACAACAGCTTTATTTACATTGTAAAAAAGACAAATTACAACAGCTGAAATCATACAAATGTTCTATTCAAATAGTCAAGTGTAATAAAAACAATTCACTGATAAATCAATGTTTAAAAACCACCCCTAAGGCTGTTAGGAGTGAAAGAACCATCACTCTTTTTAAAAAAATCATTCATGGTTTTCATCTACTTTTGTTTTCCAGGATTAAAATGGAATTGTACATGTCAAAACCTGTTTTTTTTCTGAGGCAATTTCACAGAAGTGTAAATGAGTCATTAGAATCAGACCTCAAGCATAATAAGGATTGAAAAAAGTGTGTGCACATGGGGGGGGGGGGGGGGTCTAAATCTCGTAACACTAATAGGACAGACACTTCTTCTAAACTTAACACTAAAAACAGAACGCGCTTGAAGAAGCATTACAATTTCTGTCCAATCCCACCAGAAAGAAGCGATAACACCTTATTCCCGAATTTACTCTAAAACAGATGTCGTCATGCTTTTTACCCACCAGGCCAAAACAAGAGTAAAAACTGGATTTTGGCACTATATTAAGGTGTGACTGATGTTGCCAGAAGGCATTGCATTTAATCAAGTGCTCCAAGTGAACACAAGCTGCACTGCAGCTAGATATAATTTCCCCGTCCACAGGCATGCATTCATATCTGCACAACACCAGTTTAAAAAAAAAATTTAAATTACAGCACAACTGTCTTACACATTAACGACGATGGTGTCTACAGCACAGTACAGCACAGACAGTCTCTTAGCCCTGATCCATAGTTGCATGCACTGTGCACCGGAAATGAATCAAAAGGTATTAGAAATACACATGTACAATAAACTCAGATTTCTGCACCTTCAGTGTGTTACAATCACAAGCAATAACAACAGTTCATCAGAAAATCAGAACCAGCAGAAGAAAAAAATGAATTCATGATTCCACACCAATGTCAAAACTGCTCAAGAAAATATTTTGACATTTCGACTACAGGGCAGTTTTCTCCCATCATCAACTGATCAGGTGACAATCTACCACACAGATAGTCCTCTTGGCTGCGCTTCACATCTGTTTTTGTGTATAGATAGAACTGTTAGCACACCACGGAACCAGTTCAGTTATTGCATGTTGGGCAGATGGTTCATCCTTTGATCAGTTAAATAAATGTATTGTTTGTTACAGGGTAAAGGTGAGAACTGTTTCTATTAAAGGGGGACTCCATGGTTTTCAACTTTGATGTTTTTGGGTACAGCTTTTCACTTGAGACAAATGCAGTGGCAATCAGTCCAGTATTGAGTTAGAACACTAACACTTGTCAGGGGTTAAACGGCTATATAATGCAAGTCTATCAGGCAAACTAAAAACCTCACAGTAAACCACTTCTTCTTGCCATTTAATAGCCAAAAATGTCGTTAAAAGTGTCTGGGAGAATGGAGAGGATCCCCACAGAGGTGAACACGTACATGTTTACCCAAGTAATTGTAAAGAGAATTTTAAAATGACTAGTTATATGGGCAGTAACTTACCTTAGCCTTCTTCCTATTTGGCAACTCCTCTCTCCACAAAATCTGTATATGGTGATTGTCAATGAGGAGCTCACTACTTTTAAGTGTAAGAACAAGCCTCATTGACAATTGATTTGTATGAACTTAGTGGAGAGAGGTGATGGCAAATGGGAAAAAGGCTAAGTTAAGTTACTGCATCTATAATCAGTTGTTTTAAAAAGTTTGTAAAATATGTACATACATATGTGTCCTCTTCATTGCTGCCAGACACTTCCAATGATATTTCCATCAATTCAGAATACGCACAAATCAGTACATTGTGAGGTTATGAATTTGTCCATAGGCTTACATTGTATAGCTGTTTAGCCTGTAACCATGTTGTAACTCAGTACTGGACGGATTATCACCATTTGTATCCTGTGTAAAAATGTTTACTCAAAAACGTCCAAAAAGTAAAGCTTAGTTTGAAAGATTTCAGAATCCCCCTTTATAAAAACACTAGATTGATGTTGTCTAATTGATATGATTGTTCAGAACTAGAAATGAAGATAACAAGCCAAAGCAAAACTCCAAATTAATGCCATTTTAGCAGCTTTACTGACCAGATTGAAACCATTTCTATTCAACATAATATTTACCTCATTTTTTTGTTTATATACATGACTGAAACATTCACCGTCTTGCGCCAAAACCAGTATTTTCTGATAGATTTAGATTTTATCATCGGGACCCAAACTACAGTACAACCACCACCACCACAAAAACAAAATAAATAAAAATAATAATAATAAAAAAAAACTTCCTAGAATACTCACAGCACATCTGTCATCTTATAAATATATGGGGAAAAAACAAAGCTGGACACAATGTAAAGCTGCAGACTATTGGATCAAATTCCTCCACTGTTACTCTCCAGTCTGCTGCATTACAGAGCAATATAACAGGATTCAGAAAATATGTTAAAAAACGTGGTAGGAAATGAGCATCCTGCTGTTATATGATGAAGAAAATAACATGCAATGAGGTGTTCATGTGCAGACTATTCTGTAAGTGATGAACACCAGGCCCTGGGATTTGGTGAGTACATGCAGTAGTAAAATTACATTCGATGATACATGAAGTGGTGAATGATTGAGGCTCCATTAATACAATTAACACTACTTCAGTGGCTATATATGTAATTTCTTCACATCTCTCAGAACTCCATGGTACTGTAGTCCTGCCACAGTACAGACGGCATGTACGTGAAGGCAACTCAAGGAAAGAGTTCAATCACTAGGCACAGCTGTTCCACGTTGGCCCTAGTTACTTAAATGTGATTATGTCCTCAGAAAACACAAGGTAAAAATTTAAAGAGGAACTATACACTGACGCTGGAAATCCGGCTTGTGCTGCATTCACTGCTGCGACTCTCTGTGTGACATTTGTCTCAGGTGAGCTGAGCCGACGTGACTCGATAACTCTGGGGTTTTCAGCATTCCTAAAATTCCATGACGAAACCAAAATGCCCCAATATCAGGTCAGGGAGAATTGTATTCTACAAACACTGGCCAAACAGTACAGTAACAAGCAGATTTTTTTTTCAAACGCTCTTAATTTTTTCTGTCGTGTCATACTGTGTGATGCTGACTTAATCTAAACATCTAAAAAGTAACACCCTTTGGCTACTCCCTTGTTGTCACTTGGGATCACCACAGCAGATCCAAGGTGGATCTGCATGTTGATTTGGCACAGGTTTTACACCGGATGCCCTTCCTGACGCAACTCCACATTACATGGACAAATGTGGCAGGGGTGGGGTTTGAACCAGGAACCTTCCGTACTGAAACCAAGCGCACTAACCACTTGACGACCACCCCTGCCATGATTCCGTCTTAATCTAATTTGCTTCAATCCCCGCTACTCCATACATAACTAACCTTGCTCACTAGAGTTGAGAGTACGACGTATCTCTAATGACTTGGTCAATCACATCCATAACTGATCTATAATCTATCTATAACTGTTTAACTTAATCAATATTAGTAGCTCCATTGCACGGCTGTGCAAGTCAATTCCAGTTCGTATGTGTAGGATTTTGTGTGGGTTGTACTTTGTTGTGCTTTAAACAATCACAAACCACCATTTTATGTAAATTTTTAACTTTAAAATAATCTGTAATTGATCCAAATGTTGCAGTTGAACTACTGGACACAGCACTGGCAGGATGGTCATGCTAGCATTTTGACAGCAAAATTAAATGATTTGTAATGTAATTTGTTGCAATCTGTTTACTGTGCAACCGCGCAAAGAGTTAAAAACTGGTGAATCGCTTTGACAATCAAAAATGCTTTCAGTTATAGTGACCGCTGAGGCAGCTAAAGTAAATGGAATCCAAAATTGAGGTGGCTATGATGTTAGTCACCCATGTCACACAATCTGTTATTACACAAAAGCGTGTCCAACTAAAGTGATTTTCAGTTAGTTGTAAATCCAGACTCAATAGAACAAATACATTCTTTTATTTGATAACCTATCAGGGCAGTGACCGCGCAAAAGCAAACCTAGCTAGCTTAGCACACGCTTTATAATACCCCCGAGACAGCTAGCTTGGCCATTTAGCATAAAGCTAGCTTAAGAATGAACATACCTGCAGCCAAAAGATTCATTATTCCGCTGTTGTGTTAATCAGGGAATGTCAGGCTGCTATCCAGCTCAGAATATTAAAAAATAACTTAACCTAGATTACTGACTTTAGATATTTATGATTAGCTTCACATTAGCAACTCAGATGGCTACAGCGGGAGCTGATACCATTGACGTTCCAGTCCTGTCCATTTTGCTACAGATAAACTTTACGTTACCCGAGCCAAGTGTAACCTCAGCCGAACGCAATATTAAGCGTAAAAATTACATCAGGAGTACAAAACAAATCCTCATGAAAACACCAAACTACATCTGAGTTCACAAGAAGAATATCCGAGGAATGTCAAACACCGCCACCAGCTGCAGAGCAGCAAAACGTACATCAGTACTGTCACATGTCTAAACGCGGTGTACCAATGTCACTACGTGATGTTGCGATAGAGGGCAACGGCTTGGTTGATTTAAAAAATAAAGAATAAAAATCTCAAGGAATTTCCTTTAAGTGCAGAACCAACCAAAGTATTGATTACAGCATTGAAACACACCCAGTTATTGAAAACTCACTTCTTTATCTAAAAACGTTCATCTGTTGCTACCCTCGTTAGCTCCACAGCTAACATGGCTCAGCAAATGCAGAAAGAAAAGTCCTTCGAGGCAAACTGACCCATTGCAGTTCCAGACAGAGTCCTACCAGTCCCCTGTCATGTGCCAATAGTCTTGATCAAAACTAAAGCCTTGCAGAACATTTTCATGCTCATCCCAACCCAAAGGGATATGGCTTCATGGCTCTAACGTGAGACTTTAAAGCTCATCGTCTCTGCCGGCTTTATTGCACCTCTCCCTTACTCAGCCGTTTAAAAAAAAAAAAAAGGTGCATCCGATATGTTTGGGCTCAGAGGGTTAGACTATCTCACATGTCACAGTTGATGGTGCTAAAACCAGGAAGCGTGACTCGGCCCCTCCTCCTGAGGTCACGCTCAGGGCCCATGTTGATCCTCTGGATCAGGCTCTTCTCGAAGAGGAGAGGATGGTAGGCACCCAGTGTACAGGCAGCGTCGTAATATCGTTCGTGGTAATGGCACAGGTCCGTCTGCCTCATGGAGGGAATGTATTCATACACGTGCACTTGCTCGCACAGCGCCATCATCAGGAGGATTCCTGCAATAAGACGACAAGAATTGGGCTTAAAGAAGAGACCCAGACAAATACTTGTCTTTTCAAACAGGTCACGTTTTATTTATGCCGGTTAAATTGTAAATGAGACATTTACATTTCCTGTCGCTTTTATCAAGGGTGAAATGAGGTGAAGGAAAATAGTACAAGCTAAAAACAAGTACATGTACAGTAAATGTATTTCAGTATTTTTGGATGCAAGTGCCAGATTCAGTGATGTAATGGAGAGAACTATAATGATAATTTTCATTGTCAACCTTCAAATTAATTTAACATATTAATTGATTAGAGGGGCATGGTGGATCACCAGCTTTCTGTGCATGAGGTTGCTGGTTCAAGTCCAAGCTGGGACTGCCACCTCGTGCAGCAGAAAAACGATTACTTGACTAGTCGTTGGGAAATGTATAAGATAGCAAGGAAAGGAACTGGCCGTCTGACCTCTTCGTGTCGTGGCCCAACACACGTGCTACTCTAACTCTCTCTGACACTCATTAATGAGCATAGGACTCACCTTTGCTATCTTTTATTTACTGACTGATTTGGGAGGTGGGGATGGACTGGTGGTCTCGCTCAGTGTTTCAGGATCCAAGACTATTCCATATTGTGGAGGATCTAGAGATGCCTGGCATCAGCGCACGTGCCCAGACCAGACCTAATAATTAGTTACAGTCTAAAATAGTAATAAAAACATAATTTCCCAAAACATAATTGAACCAAAATTTCTTGTATAATCATATTGTCAATTGTGTCGGTAGCATGGCCCAAGCAGAGTCTGGTCTGCTTGAGGTTTCTTCCTCAAATCATCAGAGGGAGTTTTTCCTTACCACTGCTGCCTGTGTGCTTGCTCTAGGGGTTGGTAAGGTTAGACCTTACTTATGTGGGGAGACTAGGGAAGCCTGGGTGTGTGTTGCTTACCAATGACCAGATGGTTGTGGGTGTTCAAGGTCCAACTAGAAGTGCCTATACTTACATTTGTCAATTTTTGGGTGCCCACAGTGCCCATGGGCCGGAATTCGGTCTGTGGGTGTGGACTCCCAAAGTAATTTAAATTTTCAATTTATTTTTATTTATATAGCGCCAAATCACAACAAAGGTGCCTCAAGGCGCTTCACACAAGTAAGGTCTAACATTACTGACCCCTAAAGCAAGAACACAGGCGACAGTGTTAAGGAAAAACTCCCTCTGATGATTTGAGGAAGAAACCTCAAGCAGACCAGACTCAAAGGGGTGACACTCTGCTTGGGCCATGCTACCGACACACTTGACAAAACAATTTACAAAACGAATATACAGGAAATTTTACAGGTGTGCAGGATGGGTGGGCTGCAGAAGTAGACACCACACCCATCTCTGGATGGAGTCACACCTCAAACAGAGAGAAAAAAAACAGAATCAGGCATCGGAAAGACAACAAATACAGTATAATTTGTCAGCATTAAGCAACACGAAGAACGCAAGAAATACTAAGGTGATCGCCGGCCACTAGCCCAAAGCTTCACTAAAAGACTTGAGGCTGCGGCCCGCTCCGTTTCCTAATAAAATTAATTTAAAAGGGTAAAAAGCATAGTAATGTACAATGTAGTATTGTTTGTTGATTCTTCAGTTGTGCAGTGGTCCCTGGGGAGTTGGGAGATAATGATTAATTATTTCTCCAACGAAAGCATGAAAATGATTTTTGTTCCTCCATTTCTTTCTCATTGCTGTCGCGAGTGTCACCAAGTGTTAAAACGGATATTTTACAGTGTGACGGCCAGCTGTCCAAATGGTGCCGACTGAAGAACACGACAGATTTGCATTAAACTTTATTCCTTCACAATGTTCAGAAGTGAAGAAAGCAAAGAAAAAAAGGGGGTTAACACAGAAGCTTCCAGGCTTTTCCGAATCATCTGTAAGGTTAAATTAACAGCCAGCAGTCCATTAGGAGTTAAACATCTGCACAAGCACTGTGTCCAGATTTTGAAGACATCAATTTCTACTCAGGCAGCAGGATGTCTCCTCATTAAAGCTCTGAAAAAACCTGCACCACTGCACCACTCTTAGCAGGGTGAAGCCAACACTGACAATTCTGTCATTTCTCAGCATGCGCGGCTACACCGTGTTGACATGTTTTTCATCTCTCTCTCTCTCACAGTTCTACAAATGTTTCCTGATCCTGTTCCACTGTGGCCGTCCATCACTGCAGAAAAGCAACATTTCAATGGCCTCCAAGACCACAGCAATCCAGCTAAACCGCAGAGCGTGCAGCAACACCGTGGCCTGCACCGTTCACTTACCCAACAGTATGGACCAGTGTGAGCACCCCAAACACTCAACCCCCCCCGCTGAGGTCGCTACCGGAGCCTTCTCTACATGACCACCAAGCAAATGTGAACTAAAGTATGATGCATTTGGAAAGTAATTCTTAGTGTTTTTGAAGTGTGTTCTTTTAGGTGTTTTTCTAAAAACATGCTGTGACTGTCTGTTCATCAGAACCTCAGTCTAAGAAGCAAACTGTATTGCAACAAATGGCAAAGGTGGAACAGCTAATGGATGCCACGCCACACATCTCCTCCACTAACGCAGTGACTGAGGACTGATGGTGCTTGTGACTGTGAATTGGGCATTGGGCAACACAAGTTTGATACCTAGTGAAACAATAATTTGTTGTTTTGCCATATAATATTATATATATATATATATATATATATGTGTGTGTGTGTGTATAAAAGCAGAGTGGCATCTGTGTGTGTGTATGGCTTCGATCACGCAAAAACCGTGTAGAGTTGACATCTGCCTTTTGTAACGCTTATGTATTTTGGGTCAAGGATGAATGCTGCAAAAATGTAGAGTTGATAGGACAAATATTTTTGGAGCAATTTTAGCTAACCAATAAACAATGGGAGTTCAGGGTTTTGAGGTTTTAAATGTTGTTATTGTGGTTTATGTTAGTTTAATAGTGTCATTAGTGCTATTGATTTATTCTGTTTTTGTAACTCAATTGGTTTATTCAGTTTAGATAAGTCTCATGTTGCTATTACAACAAGTGACTTAAGTTTCATGTTGGTGCCATGAGTGAAATATGTAGTGGTTTTAATGTCTTCAGCCACTGTCTTTGTTTATCAAATTCAAAGCACATGCTTACAGTAGCTATGTGTGCGTGCGTGCAACTTCGATCAGGGGCAAATAGAGCACAGCTGACATTTGCTGTTTGGCATATTTATGTATTTTGGGTCAAGGATGAACGGTGCCAAACCGGAACACTGATAGGACTAATAGTTTTGGAGAAGCTACGAATATTGGCCAACGTTGCTAATTACATTTTGGACTCGCACACCTTTCCAGCAGAGGGCAGTAAATCATCTTTATGTTAAAAGCGCGTGTGTACGTACAAATACTAATAATTGTAAATACGTTAAAAATACACAGATGGCACAAGAAAGTGAAAACACTTATTTCCATTGTGGTCCATTTAATAATCAAATGACAAAATACAAGTAATAATAAATACAAATAATAATAATGATAATAATAATAAGTGTGTATATGATAACAACAACCTAAACAATTTATAAATACATTAAGACAGTAACATTAAAAATTACATAATTAACAGGAAATAAAAGGGTTAAGCTCCTCTTTAAAAAAATTGTTGAGTTCTAAAGGTTCTGAAAACATTTTGGACTCACACGTCATTCCAACTCATTGCTTAATTTATTACCACCCTTGTAAAATGTCAGCTACCTATTTTATAAACACTGCCCAATTTAGAGCCCGTGGATCCCCACGGGCAACACACTAGTGTGCATATAAACGCACACATGTATATAAAGAATGGAACAGTGTATGGGCATCACACCTCCCCCTTCACCTTCACACCTCCCCCTACGTAAGGCTACAGTCACCTCCTCTGACTCCGTGGACTCGTAGTAAATATGTTCTTTCAGCTTCTCCCTTTATCCTCACGAGCAGATCCGGTGTGGTTCTCCTTGCTGATTTGGAACATTTTTTATGCCAGATTCCCTTCCTGATGCAACCCCACATTACATGGAGAATGAACACGGGCTGTCTTGAGCCAGGAACCTTCCGCTCTTGAAACAAGTGCATTAACAGCTTGGCCACCAATGGTCTTGTCGTATAGCACAGTATTTCCCAATCCTGGCCCTCCTGGACACCCTAACTTGAATATTTTTTATTTCTGTCTATTCTAACCAAAACTGATTAGCTCATTCAGGTGTGCTCAGTCAATCAAGGGGCCAACAGACACCTGACTGTGCCGATCAACTGGTTAGGGGTCCCTGAGAACTGAGATTGGAAACCACTGGTGGAGTGGTTAGTGTTTCCATAATGAGAATTAAATTTCTGGTGAAACATTAATTTAGTCTTTTGCTCAATTATGACAGAAACAAAATCCAGCCTAGGTTTAGGGTATAATAAAGTCAGGTTAATGGCAGAGTGAGATCAGATTGAGGATAGTGTTAGGCCAGGTTAAGGGTAGCGTAAAATCAGGTTAAGGGTAGCGTAAAATCAGGTTAAGGGTAGTGTAAAATCAGGTTAAGGGTAGCGTAAAATCAGGTTAAGGGTAGCGTAAAATCAGGTTAAGGGTCGCTTAAAATCAGGTTAAGGGTAGCGTAAAATCAGGTTAAGGGTAGCATAAAATCAGGTTATGGGTAACGTAAAATCAGGTTAAGGGTAGCTTAAAATCAGGTAAAGGGTAGCGTAAAATCAGGTTAAGGGTAGCTTAAAATCAGGTTAAGGGTAGTGTAAAATCAGGTTAAGGGTAGTGTAAAATCAGGTTAAGGGTAGCGTAAAATCAGGTTATGGGTAACGTAAAATCAGGTTAAGGGTAGCGTAAAATCAGGTTATGGGTAAAGTCAGATTAAAGTTAAAGTAAAGTCTGGTTATGGGTAAAGTAAGGTTGGGTTAAGGGTATTGTCTCTGTGATCTCTCCTGTAGAACAGTTATCACCTGAAATGAGCTTCCATCAAATTGATGGTTACTCGGTGCCCTTTAAAACACATATATATTTCCACAAGGTGCAAAATGTCAGCGTAAATACTGTATTTGTCTTTTGTGATCTACAAATGCCCAGACCTTATCAAAACCAACGACGAATTTATCCCATCAACAAATACTACCCATTCATGTCAGTGCCAGACAACTCCACAGTCATACCGCTTTAGTGCTATTGTATTTTAAACCTCCGGATAGAACCTGAACACATCACAGCGCGTTTGTGGTGACAATCACCTGTTTGCACAGCTGCAAGGGGGAAATCACAGCGGCCAGTTTAATTATTTTTGTGTGTTTTATCGTTTCTGTGTCCAGAAATCTAATTTTAATCAAGCGATATTTATGTTTTGTCAACACTGATGATAAATGACCATGTTTATGTGTTTGTGCTTTTTAATTATGTATAAAAAGACGAATGCAACCTTTTGGGTTCACACATGATCTTACCAAGCTGAACCAAACTCGTATGCTTTGCTTACTAATACAAGGTTATTATTATTATTTTGTTCATTGTATATTCATATGTTATGCTTAAAAAAACCTCTCTGTGCCTGTTCTTTGTTGTGTTTTCATTGTGTTTCTATGAATCCCAAAGATTTGTGCTTTTCCAAATAATGTTCAGATGAAATGTGGGACATGTTCGCTTACTTTCCGTCTCGTCCTCCTGTTTGTGCCGCTTTGTTAAAAGTGTTATAAAACGTTTAAAAAAAAGTGTAAAATTTGACTTTAATTTGTGTTACGTGTTTTTTGTGTTGTTGTGGATGTATACAACCCCTGGCAAAAATTATGGAATCACCGGCCTCAGAGGATGTTCATTCAATTGTTTAATTTTGTAGAAAAAAAGCAGATCACAGACATGACACAAAACTAAAGTCATTTCAAATGGCAACTTTCTGGCTTTAAGAAACACAGTTACTTTTTTAGACCAAGCAGAGGAAAAAAAATATGGAATCACTCAATTCTGAGGAAAAAATTATGGAATCATGAAAAACAAAAGAACGCTCCAACACATCACTAGTATTTTGTTGCACCACCTCTGGCTTTTATAACAGCTTGCAGTCTCTGAGGCATGGACTTAATGAGTGACAAACAGTACTCTTCATCAATCTGGCTCCAACCTTCTCTGATTGCTGTTGCCAGATCAGCTTTGCAGGTTGGAGCCTTGTCATGGACCATTTTCTTCAACTTCCACCAAAGATTTTCAATTGGATTAAGATCCGGACTATTTGCAGGCCATGACATTGACCCAATGTGTCTTTTTGCAAGGAATGTTTTCAGTTTTTGCTCTATGGCAAGATGCATTATCATCTTGAAAAATGATTTCATCATCCCCAAACATTCGTTCAATTGATGGGATAAGAAAAGTGTCCAAAATATCAACGTAAACTTGTGCATTTATTGATGGTGTAATGACAGCCATCTCCCCAGTGCCTTTACCTGACATGCAGCCCCATATCATCAATGACTGTGGAAATTTACATGTTCTCTTCAGGCAGTCATCTTTATAAATCTCATTGGAACGGCACCAAACAAAAGTTCCAGCATCATCACCTTGCCCAATGCAGATTCGAGATTCATCACTGAATATGACTTTCATCCAGTCATCCACAGTCCACGATTGCTTTTCCTTAGCCCATTGTAACCTTGTTTTTTTCTGTTTAGGTGTTAATGATGGCTTTCGTTTAGCTTTTCTGTATGTAAATCCCATTTCCTTTAGGACGTTTCTTACAGTTCGGTCACAGACGATGACTCCAGTTTCCTCCCATTCGTTCTTCATTTGTTTTGTTGTGCATTTTCAATTTTTGAGACATATTGCTTTAAGATTTCTGTCTTGACGCTTTGATGTCTTCCTTGGTCTACCAGTATGTTTGCCTTTAACAACCTTCCCATGTTGTTTGTATTTGGTTCAGCATTTAGACACAGCTGACTGTGAACAACCAACATCTTTTGCAACATTGTGTGATGATTTACCCTCTTTTAAGAGTTTGATAATCCTCTCCTTTGTTTCAATTGACATCTCTCATGTTGGAGCCATGATTCATGTCAGTCCACTTGGTGCAACAGCTCTCCAAAGTGTGATCACTCCTTTTTAGATGCAGACTAAAGAGCAGATCTGATTTGATGAAGGTGTTAGTTTTGGGGATGAAAATTTACAGGGTGAATCCATAATTTTTTCCTCAGAATTGAGTGATTCCATATTTTTTTCCCTCTGCTTGGTCTAAAAAAGTAACCGTTACTGACTGCCACAATTATTTTTCCTTGAGTTGCCATTTGAAATTACTTTAGTTTTGTGTCATGTCTGTGATCTGCTTTTTTTCTACAAAATTAAACAACTGCATGAACATCCTTCGAGACCGGTGATTCCATAATTATTGCCAGGGGTTGTAGATATTATTACTTCAGGCAAAAGGAGATTATCTTTTCTAGTTTGATCAGGTTAGTTTAAAATTACTAAACTGATCTTTATGATCAATCTGACTACAGCCTGTAAAACAAAACATGTTTTGGGGAAAATCAAGATCAAATGGAGCACAAAACCGAGATATCTGCAAAGTAACAGTGATTCAAATGAAAAAAAAAAAAAAAAACGGAAAAGAGAAATCAAGATAATATTTGCATGCAATATTCGCTTCATAATAGTTTAGTAAAATCTCGACAAAATCCTTTCGCCGATTGTTCACGCTGAGAACCGTCGGCTACGCCTCGTCCTATATAACTTTTCTTTATCCAATATTTCTCTATGTTGGACGACTTGCCATCCATCAATTGTTATGTTCTCCACCCACCTCCCAAATTAAGCAAACAACAAAGAATGAAGTAAATTAGACCAATTTATTTTGTTGTGAACAGCATATGATTGATTCTGATGCGATGAATGCTTCTAAAACGTCAGTAGCGTGCTGGTCTACCTTCTTAGTGTTTTTGGCATCCTTGGAGTTCAATAGTTCCACCAGTTCTTCCTCTGTGAACTCAGCAAACCTCGCTGGCAGACGATTTTCTGCTGTTGTTGACATGTTTGTTGCCATTTTTTCAACCAGCGTCTGTCAGCTAGTTCCTGACCTTCGTATGCCGCGCTCTGATTGGCTAGCTGTTGGCAGTAAGCTCTAACGCTATTGGTCAGTGGGAACCGATCCAATATAACTTTTGGTCCTAGCCTTTTTGGATCCTTTTGAATCCAACATAACTGGATGAGTGCAACCTAGAAAATCTTTGTCCACGTGAAAAACAAAGGTTTTTAAATGCAAAGTTTTAAGTTTGCACATCGTGCTGGAGAGACACTTTGATTCTATGTAGAAAAGTGAAGCAGACAATATTTAGTCAAGCTCACAATACTGACAGCAAACCCCTTTAAAGACATTTTCATGTGTAAAGAACGCGAGACTCTTGAATTACCAGTCAGTTTATGCTGCTATCCTCACCTGTAGTCATGAGATTTGGGTAATGAGCAAAAGAACAAAGTCACGGATACAAGTGCCAGAAATGACACTCCCCCAGCTGAGTTTCTGGTTATTCTCTGGGACAGGGTGAGACACTGAAATATCCTGGAGGGACTCAGAGTAGAGCCGCTCCTTCTTTGCATCAAGAGGAACCACCAGATGAGGTGGTTTGGGCATCTCATGTGGATGCCCCCGGTCATGTTCTCACGAAGGTCTTCTACGCATGTCTAACTGGGAGGCAGCCCCGGGGAAGACCCAGGACATGCTGCAGGGACTGTAACTCCCAGCCAGCGTGGGAACACCTCAGGATTCCCCAGAAGGAGTTAGAGATTTGGCCGTGAACAGGGAAGTGTGGGTTAAGCTGCTTGGTTTACTGCCACAGTGAACCGGCTCTGAATAAGTGGCAGAAAATGAATGAATGATGCATGAATTAATGACTAAGGTTGTATAAATGTAAATTTATCTGCTATAAAATCTGCATATTAACGTAACTGACAATCCTTTTTCTCTGCACCATGCTTTCTGCATTTTTGTGCTACTACAGTACCTTTCTTTGGAGAGGGAAAAAAACCCCCACTGTATTCTATCTTAATCAGTACAATTTTACAGGACAGATTAACATAACTTTGACCTGCCATGGAGCTGTTTTCTGACAATCAGGAGATGAGAATCATCAATTTCAAAACAACAGTGTGAGGACGGACCAAGTCATTACAGACACGTGGTCACGGATTTCAACAAGGCATCAAGATCTTCAAAAATCTGATACATATTCCAAATATACCGCTTTAAAATGCAGCACGTGACTCAGTGGCTGGCACTCTTGCTTTGAAACTGGGGTTTGATTCCACCCATCCCTGGATCCTTTCTGTGCAGAGTTTGCATGTTCTCCTCGTATTTGCGTGGGGTCCCTCCGAGCATGACGGCTGCCTCCCACCTCCAAGGACACGCAGCTTTGATGAGGTGGAAACGCAAATTTTTATGTATGAATGTGTTGGTCTGTAATGATATGAAAGGACATCGCCACTTCACACCCTGAGCGATGTGTGCAAAGCGACCTTGGGCTCCTCAAAAGGCAGTATTAGAAATCTAAGTGGATAATGAAAACGGTTACATCACTGTCACAGAATTTCTCTTTTGTTACTCTAACAGAATACCAAATGTTGCAGAAGTCATCTAACTTTTCCCCCCTACGCATACATTACAGAAAATCACATCTATATATAGTAGTGTTCAGAAGTGACTAAAACGATTAATCCAGTTTTTGAGTATATTTCTTATTGTTACATGGGAAACAAGGTACCAGTAGATTCAGTAGATTCTCACAAATCCTTCAAGACCAAGCATTTATGATATGCACACTCTTAAGGCTATGAAATTGGGCTATTAGTAAAAAAAGTAGAAAAGGGGGTGTTCACAATAATAGTAGCATCTGCTGTTGACGCTACAAACTCAAAACTATTATGTTCAAACTGCTTTTTTAGCAATCCTGTGAATCACTAAACTAGTATTTAGTTGTATAACCACAGTTTTTCATGATTTCTTCACATCTGCGAGGCATGGAGTCAACCAACTTGTGGCACATTTCAGCTGTTATTCCACTCCAAGATTCTTTAACAACATTCCACAATTCATTCACATTTCTTGGTTTTGCTTCAGAAACAGGTTTTTTGATGTCACCCCACAAGTTCTTAATTGGATTTAGGTCCGGGGATTGGGCAGGCCATTCCAAAACATTAATTTTGTTGGTTTGGAACCAAGATTTTGCTTGTTTACTAGTGTGCTTGGGGTCATTGTCTTGTTGAAACACCCATTTCAAGGGCATGTCCTCTTCAGCATAAGGCAACATGACCTCTTTAAGTATTCTGACATATCCACACTGATCCATGATACCTGGTATGCGATATATAGGCCCAACACCATAGTAGGAGAAACATGCCCATATCATGATGCTTGCACCACCATGCTTCACTGTCTTCACTGTGAACTGTGGCTTGAATTCAGAGTTTTGGGGTCATCTCACAAACTGTCTGCGGCCCTTGGACACAAAAAGAACAATTTCACTCTCATCAGTCCACAAAATATTCCTCCATTTCTCTTTAGGCCAGTTGATGTGTTCTTTGATAAATTGTAACCTCTTCTGCACATGTCTTTTATTTAACAGAGGGACTCTGCGGGGGATTCTTGCAAATAAATTAGCTTCACACAGGCATCTTCTAACTGTCAAAGCACTTACAGGTAACTCCAGACTGTGTATGATCATCCTGGAGCTGATCAGTGGATGAGCCTTTGCCATTCTGGTTATTCTTCTATCCATTTTGATGGTTGTTTTCCATTTTCTTCCATGCGTCTCTGGTTTTTTTGTCCATTTTAAAGCATTGGAGATCATTGTAGATGAACAGCCTATAATTTTTTGCACCTGCGTATAATTTTTCCCCTCTCCAATCAACTTTTTAATCAAACTACGCTGTTCTTCCGAACAATGTCTTGAACGTCCCATCTTCCTCAGGCTTTCAAAGAGAAAAGCATGTTCAACAGGTGCTGGCTTCATCCTTAAATAGGGGACACCTGATTCACACCTGTTTGTTCCACAAAATTGACGAACTCACTGACTGAATGCCACACTACTATTATTGTGAACACCCCCTTTTCTACTTTTTTTTTTTTTTTTACTAATAGCCCAATTTCGTAGCCTTAAGAGTGTGCATATCATGAATGCTTGGTCTTGTTGGATTTGTGAGAATCTACTTAAACTACTGGTACCTTGTTTCCCATGTAACAATAAGAAATATACTCAAAACCTGGATTAATCTTTTTAGTCACATAGCACTACTATTATTCTGAACACTACTGTAAGTGAGGACTAAGACATGGCTCATCTTCCATATCATTGTCTCTGTCTTTTATTCCCACATAAAGCCAGAACAAAATAGTACAAAATGATACGCAGCTTTATGTGTATGTGGAAAACGGCTGCACAAGAAGAAGGAACATTTGTCACACTGAATTGATCGAACAGGTCAATACCTTTGCTCACGGGTACGTTGAGATGAAAGAACATTAAAATCCAACAGCCTCACCTTTTCCCCTTAAAGGCATCATATTCCCAATAACTGATGATATACTCAGAATCATTTTTATTTAAAGAGCTGGTGGTGGTGGATACACTCTGGGTGACATTTAGAAATGTGTACACTGCTCCATGTCTGTTGTGTCTTGGCATCCTCAGTATCAACCACAAAATCCTCACTGCTGCTAAGCAACAATGTCATTTGCAAACGGTATGGTGCATCCAGATAGTATTCACAGCACTTCACTTTTTCCAACATTTCGTTATGTTACAGCCTTATTTGAAAATGAAGTAAAAATTCATTTTTCCCCTCAAAATTCTACTCTCACACCCCATAATGACAACATGAAAAACATTTTTTCTTAATTCATTAAAAATAAAAAACTAAGAAATCACATGTACGTAAGTCACACCCTTTCCTCAATACTTTGTTGATGCACCTTTGGTAGCAATTATTCACGCTTGGGACTCCAATAAGGGCGGTCGCATCTCCTCCACTCTCCCTTATCTCTGTTCTCTGCCTTTAACCTTCAAGTCCCTACTTCACCAGACTGTGAATTCCTCAAAATATATTGGATTCTGGATCTATTGGACTACTATTGGATTAACCATTGAATTGATCAGCTGGTCTCTGAACGCTATTGACACCATTTTTTCCTACAAGAAGGTCAGGACCGGGGGATCCTACCTGCCCAGATGGAACGTATCCTGCGTCCTCAACTCCTGGGGGTCTTGGCTTGTTGCATGCTTGGTGGCTTTCTTCGTTGAGGACGTTGAAGATTTATTCATTTTTGGTCTCATGGTAGCAGGGCTGGTATTTTTTGGCTTGTGTGCTGCCCTCATCTACCGGAAAACTGGCAAAATGGCGGCATCAAGAACCACAGCCCCTCGCTTGTCCATCATGATTAACAAGGTTGGCAAGGCAGTGCATTCTCAGACTGTGATGACTCTTGAACTCAGACGCAAATTGGATCACATCTTGGAGCAGATGCGTGCATTGCAGTTGAAGCTGAAGATTTCAGAGGCCGGTGAATATTCTTAATTCATAATTGGGATTTGGTTGTGCAAGTGGAACTGTTAAAAAGTAATTTCACTGCTGTAACAATAACATTACAGGCTTATCAAGTCTGAAGGTCAAATTGCCCGACTGTCTCCTCCAGAGGGATTTGTTTCGACCTGGGGAACATGGGCTGTTTCTTATCTCATCTCACAAAGACAATAAACTGCTTTTCACAGGACTGAAGCATGTTCCATTCCCCCCCCTTCCCCCATCAACACCCACCCTTTCCGGCTCCTGCTTATCATCATTCCTTTTCCCTTCGGCAGGGCGGTGCAGTTTTAGCTGCAAGCCCCCCCATCACCCACTTGCTTCAATTTGGATAACGGACATCTTCAAACTTAGTGCACATAAACAATGTCAAATGTGTATGCGTTGCCTTTAATTCTGATGTGTGCAATTATTACGGTAAACAAGTAATAATTGTAGACTAATTGCTGTCTGAGGTAACTGCAGTGTAAATGTAATTTCTCCATTGTGAGATCAATAAAGTATATCTAATCTAATAATTACAGCCTGAAGTCTTTTTGTCAGTTTTGTCCATTCCTCTTTGCAGCACGTCTCAAGCTCCATCAGGTTGGATGGGGAGCATCAGTGC
The DNA here is from genome assembly GCF_902500255.1 of Thalassophryne amazonica. Classification (NCBI taxonomy): domain Eukaryota; kingdom Metazoa; phylum Chordata; class Actinopteri; order Batrachoidiformes; family Batrachoididae; genus Thalassophryne; species Thalassophryne amazonica. Next base: position 18,250,963 of record NC_047116.1, read on the forward strand.
ACAGCCATTTTCAGATCTCTCCAGAGATGTTCAATTACCTTCAGGTCTGGGCTCTGGCTGGGCCACTCAAGGACATTCACAGAGTTGTTCTGAAGCCACTCCTTTGATATCTTGGCTGTGTGCTTAGTGTCATTGTCCTGCTGAAAGATGAACAATTGCCCCAGTCTGAGGTCAAGAGCACTCTGGAGCAGGTTTTCATACAGGATGTCTCTGTACATTGTTGCATTCATCTTTCCCTCAATCCTGACTAGTCTCCCATGTGCTTTTACTAACATGACTCCTGGCATTCACACCAAAGAGTTCAATATTTGTCTCATCTCCAGGTGGGCTGCCATGTGCCTTTTACGAAGGAGTGGTTTCCATCTGGCCACTCTACCATACAGACCTGATTGGTGGATTGCTGCAGAGATGTTTGTCCTTCTGGAAGGTTCTCCTCTCTTCAGAGGAATGCTGGAGCTCTGACAGAGTGATCATCGGGTTCTTGATCACCTCCCTGACTAAGGCCCTTCTCCTCGATTTCTCAGTTTAGACTGGCGGTCAGCTCTAGGAAGAGTCCTGGTGGTTCTGAACTTCTTAACATTTGCAGATGATGGAGGCCACTGTGATTTGTGCCTCAAGACAATCCTGACTCAGAGGTCTACAGACAATTCCTTTGACTTCAAGCTTGGTTTGTACTCTGACATGCACTATCAACTGTTGGACCTTATATGTAGACAGGTGTGTGCCTTTCCAAATCATGTCCAATTAACTGAATTTACTCCGGGTGGACTCCCATTAAGCCAGTGGTTCCCAAACTTTTTCTGCCAGGCCCCCCTTTGGCCAATCAAAATTGTCTCAGGCCCCCCCTACCCCTGACCATACACATCAACATGTAAATGTATGACAAACACACTCAGTCACAAACTGCTATTGTTTATATAGAATAAACCTCAATGAAACTTTGAACTTTTGTAGAAATAATAACAACCACAGCTTATAACTGTTTTTTTAAATTCTGAATGTCTGAGGATGAACATTTCCCTGTGAATAAAACATTGAACATCTTGAATATGTTTTCTTCCAGCCCTGCAATAAGTCAGTGGCTACAGTGGGCTTGTTTTGTGTCACAGATCTTCCCCAGTCTTGGGTGCAGCTGTGAGACAGCCACTCTCAGTTCATTTTCAATGTCCAGTTTTGATCTGTACTTTGTCTTGATGGAGGCAACAGCAGAAAAACCTATCTCACACAGGTAGGATGTGGCAAAAGGGAGGAGTGTGGTCAAGGCTCTCCTGCCCAGCAGTGGGTACTCCTTCTCCACTCCAATCCAAAACGCAGACAATGTGTTGGCAAGGTGTCGTAGCATGGACCCACAACAGGGGGCACAAATGAACAGACAATGAGTAAGCCAAAAGGTAACAATTTAATGTTGTGATAATACACAACGAAACGTGCAGTAATCTTCACAGTCAATAAACACCAGGTGACGTGTGGGCAGGCTCGAAGATAGAAGACCCCTGACGAGAGAGAGCCGCGTCCCACACGGCTTCCACCACCAACGGTCTGAAGAACACTGGAGCCGCCAAGTCCCGAGTCCCCAGGTGGCCTCTGTCTTCGGCTGTCGACCCTGGTACTGCTGGCAGAAAGCAGAGATATGATGTGTGAGTGTGAGTCCGCACACTCAGTAATTCACAGTCCAAACACAGTTAGGAGGGAGCACCTCCACCTCCAAATCACACACACTCGTGCAGCTCCTGGTCAACCACTTATCTGAGATGGGGTGAGAGGCGAAGCCGTCGCTGTCACACCAAACGCCAATCCTCCAGATAAGGCAACACTCCAGGAAAACGGCTGCAATAGAAGTTCAGGTTATTACACACACACAGTGTCAGTCAGCAGAAAAATTACCTTGGTACTGGTAGTCGATTTCTCGGCGAGGAGGTGGAGTTGCAGTCCGGCTTTTATGGTGGTGATGATGATGAACGAGTGACAGCTGGTGCAGGGGATGAATGACAGCTGTCACTTCTTCTAGGTCTGGCGCCCTCTCGTGCTTGGAGCCCGCACTCCAAACAGGGCGCCCTCTGGTGGTGGTGAGCCAGCAGTACCTCCTCTTCAGCGGCCCACACAACAGGACCCCCCCCTCAATGGGCGCCTCCTGGCGTCCGACCAGGCTTGTCCGGATGTCTTGCGTAGAAATCGGCCAGGAGGGCCGGGTCCAGCATGAAGCTCCTCTTCACCCAGGAGCGTTCTTCAGGTCCATACCCCTCCCAGTCCACCAGATATTGGAAACCCCGGCCCTTACGACGGACGTCCAGGAGCCTGCGGACTGTCCAGGCAGGCTCCCCGTCAATGAGCCGGGCAGGAGGAGGCGTAGGTCCCGGAGTACAGAGGGGCGAGGTGTGGTGTGGCTTGAGACGGGAAACATGAAAGACAGGGTGAATCCGCAGTGAAGCCAGGAGTTGAAGCTTCACTGCGGCCGGGTTGATGATCTTGAGGATCTTAAAGGGTCCAATGAATCTGTCTTTCAACTTTGGGGAGTCGACACACAAAGGGATGTCCTTGGTCGAGAGCCACACCTCCTGCCCAGGCTGGTATGTGGGGGCCGGGGAACGCCGGCGGTCCGCATGGGCCTTGGCCCTCGTCCGGGCCTTTAACAGGGCAGAGTGGGCGGCCCGCCACACCCGGCGGCACCTCCTGAGGTGGGCCTGGACCGAGGGCACACCGACCTCTCCCTCCACCAGCGGGAACAATGGGGGCTGGTACCTCTGTCTTCGGCTGTCGACCCTGGTACTGCTGGCAGAAAGCAGAGACATGATGTGTGAGTGTGAGTCCGCACACTCAGTAATTCACAGTCCAAACACAGTTAGGAGGGAGCACCTCCAACTCCAAATCACACACACTCGTGCAGCTCCTGGTCAACCACTTATCTGAGATGGGGTGAGAGGCGAAGCCGTCGCTGTCACACCAAACACCAATCCTCCAGATAAGGCAACACTCCAGGAAAACGGCTGCAATAGAAGTTCAGGTTATTACACACACACAGTGTCAGTCAGCAGAGAAATTACCTTGGTACTGGTAGTCGATTTCTCGGCGAGGAGGTGGAGTTGCAGTCCGGCTTTTATGGTGGTGATGATGATGAACGAGTGACAGCTGGTGCAGGGGATGAATGACAGCTGTCACTTCTTCTAGGTCTGGCGCCCTCTCGTGCTTGGAGCCCGCACTCCAAGCAGGGCGCCCTCTGGTGGTGGTGGGCCAGCAGTACCTCCTCTTCAGCGGCCCACACAACACAATGTCTTAGACTTGAACTCCAGTCGCATCCTTGAATCTGAGGTGACATCAATGAACTGCTCTTCCTCTGCTGTGCTAAAGTCATCAGCTGGAGTTGCACTGAAGGGGTCTCTGAACCAGTCATATTTTGATGAATCTTGCACTGGAAAATACTTTTGGAAATGTGTTTTAAGGGCAGAGATGTGATTTTTCATGCATGGGATCACTGTGTTCTGCAGCTTGTTTGAATCAGTGAATGACTTCAAGCTTTCAAATGAGTCTATATTCCCCCCCGTAACTCGCTGCTCCCACATCCCTAATTTTCTTGTGAATGATGTGATTTTATCTGCCAGCTGTGGGAGGTGTGTCTTAGTGCCCTGCATCTGCAGATTAAGTTCATTAAGTTTTTGAAACATGTCACTCAGTTATGCAAGCTTCATGAGGAAGTTGTTATCTTTAAACTTGTGGGCAAGCTCACTACCCTCCTCCTCCAGGAAGATTTTGATCTCATCCCGCAATTCAAACACCCTGGACAAAACCTTCCCCCGTGACAGCCACCGGGACTCGCTGTGGAACAGTACAGCTGTGTGGTCGGAGCCCATCTCCTCACACAAGGCAGAGAAAATCCGGGCTTTGGCAGGTCGTGTTTTGATGAAGTTTACCGTAGCAATAACGTCGGTCATAATATCATTCAGCTCAGGACTCAGCTGTTTGGAAGCGAGCGCCTCTCGGTGTATCATGCAGTGCGTCCACTGCACGTGTGGGGAGACGCGCTTGATGAGCGCCTGCAGCCCTCCCCGTCTCCCAGCCATTGCTTGAGCGCCGTCTGTGCAGATTCCCACACAGTCCTCCCATTTTAAATCAGCATCTTTCAAGTAAGTGTCAATGATGTTAAACAACTCATCCGCAGTGGCCCTGTTTTTTACAGGTTTACAGAAAAGCAAATCTTCCCTCAAATCCTCACTATCGATGAATCTGACATATGTTATTAATAAACAGTCCTTGTTGCTGTCCGTGGCTTCGTCCACCTGCAGAGCAAAACGGTTGTCTCGTAACTTGTCATTGAGCTGCTCCTCCATATCTTTTGACATGTCATAGATGCGCCTTGCAATGGTATTGTTTGATAGAGGTATAGTCTTTAGTTTATTGGCAGTTGTTTCATCAATCATCGTGGAAACCATATCAATAGCTGCAGGCAGTATTAATTCCTCAGCGATGGTGTGTGGTTTTTTACATTTTGCAACTCTGTAGGCTACTTTATAAGAGGCAAATTGCGCATTTGATGTAGAAACAGCTGCGTTTGTAAATGTAGTCTGTTGTGCACGACAGCTGAGAAGTTTTTTTCCTGAAGAACTCCACAGGCTTCTGTGTGTGTGCAGGATGTAAGGTCTCTAAGTGACGCTTTAGCTTGTTTGGCTTCATGCTGTCCGAAGCTAGTACTTTGAGGTACAGCACACACTGTGGTCTCTCTTTATTACCCACCGTTGTACATGTGAAGCCGAGGGCGAGGTATGAATCGTCATATTTTCTTGACTTTGCTTTAGTATTGTCTGTTGCGGTGTCATTATTGCCCTTATGTTTCCCTGGAGGTGCGCTGACATTTGCCATGGTTTGCTAGCTGTCCAACACAAAGTATATTGTTTATATTTAGCCTTATCGTGCCCCCCCTGCAATGATGCCCTTTGGGAACCACTGCATTAAGCTGTAGAAATATCTCAATGATGAGCTTCATGGCAAAGGCTGTGAATACTTATGTGCATGTGATTTCTTATACTCAACAAAAATATAAACACAACACTTTTGGTTTTGCTCCCATTTTGTATGAGATGAACTCAAAGATCTAAAACTTTTTTCCACATACACAATATCACCATTTCCCTCAAATATTGTTAACAAACCAGTCTAAATCTGTGATAGTGAGCACTTCTCCTTTGCTGAGATAATCCATCCCACCTCACAGGTGTGCCATATCAAGATGCTGATTAGACACCATGATTAGTGCACAGGTGTGCCTTAGACTGCCCACAATAAAAGGCAACTCTGAAAGGTGCAGTTTTATCACACAGCACAATGCCACAGATGTCGCAAGATTTGAGGGAGCGTGCAGTTGGCATGCTGACAGCAGGAATGTCAACCAGAGCTGTTGCTCGTGTACTGAATCTTCATTTCTCTACCATAAGCCGTCTCCAAAGGTGTTAAAGAGAATTTGGCAGTACATCCAACCAGCCTCACAACCGCAGACCACGTGTAACCACACAAGCCCAGGACCTCCACATCCAGCATGTTCACCTCCAAGATCGTCTGAGACCAGCCACTCGGACAGCTGCTGAAACAATCGGTTTGCATAACCAAAGAATTTCTGCACAAACTGTCAGAAACTGTCTCAGGGAAGCTCATCTGCATGCTCGTCGTCCTCATCGGGGTCTCGACCTGACTCCAGTTCGTCGTCATAACCGACTTGAGTGGGCAAATGCTCACATTTGCTGGCGTTTGCACGTTGGAGAGGTGTTCTCTTCACGGATGAATCCTGGTTCACACTGTCCAGGGCAGATGGCAGACAGCGTGTGTGGCGTTGTGTGGGTGAGCGGTTTTCTGATGTCAATGTTGTGGATCGAGTGGCCCATGGTGGCGGTGGGGTTATGGTATGGGCAGGCTTCTGTTATGGACGAAGAACACAGGTGCATTTTATTAATGGCATTTTGAATGCACAGAGATACCGTGACGAGATCATGAGGCCCATTGTTGTGCCATACATCCAAGAACATCACCTCATGTTGCAGCAGGATAATGCACGGCCCCATGTTGCAAGGACCTGTACACAATTCTTGGAAGCTGAAAATGTCCCAGTTCTTGCATGGCCGGCATACTCACCGGACATGTCACCCATTGAGCATGTTTGGGATGCTCTGGACCGGCGTATACGACAGCGTGTATCAGTTCCTGCCAATATCCAGGAACTTCGCACAGCCATTGAAGAGGAGTGGACCAACATTCCACAGGTCACAATTGACAACCTGATCAACTCTATGCGAAGGAGATGTGTTGCACTGCATGAGGCAAATGGTGGTCACACCAGATACTGACTGGTATCCCCCCCAATAAAACAAAACTGCACCTTTCATTGTGGACAGTCTAAGGCACACCTGTGCACTAATCATGGTGTCTAATCAGCATCTTGATATGGCACACCTGTGAGGTGGGATGGATTATCTCAGCAAAGGAGAAGTGCTCACTATCACAGATTTAGACTGGTTTATGAACAATATTTGAGGGAAATGGTGATATTGTGTATGTGGAAAAAGTTTTAGATCTTTGAGTTCATCTCATACAAAATGGAAGCAAAACCAAAAGTGTTGCGTTTATATTTTTGTTGAGACCATCTTTTTCATTTTGTCATTATGGGGTATTGTGCGTAGAATTTTGAGGGGAAAAAAATGAATTTCATCCATTTTGGAATGAGGCTGCATCATAACAAAATGTAAACAAAATGAAGCCCTGTGAATACTTTCTGGATGCACTGTATGTCTAAAGCGGAAATTACAGAAGATTCTGTGGCTGTGTCATAAGAATATAAATATATCCTGTGACCTATGGGAACAGCTGGATGTCTTTGGTACTAGTTCTCTTCAGAGGATTCTGGGTTACTGGCAGGAGTATGGGGACAGACAGACAGAAAAACCCTGCACATAGTGTGTGTGTGTGTGTGTGTGTGTGTGTGTGTGTGTGTGTGTGTGTGTGTGTGTGTGTGTGTGTGTGTGTGTGTGTGTGTGTGTGTGTGTGTGTGTGTGTGTGTGTGTGTGTGTATGTATGTATGTACATTTTGGAGCTGCACACTGTTAAAGCGACCAGGCAACAGAAACACAACACTTTACTCTGGAAAGATGAGAGCACAGCTGCAGCTGTACGCGTCCTCACCTATGAACCCAGATGACGGAGGATTCGGTTGGATGTTCTCCTGAGTGTTGCCCTGAATCACATCCCACAGTCGCCACACGTAGCTCGGGTGCAGGATGTAGAAGGGCTGGTCAGGAAGTAGCTGCCGGCGTTCCATGTACGGCTCAAACAGGTTGTAGTCTGGACTGGCATACCACTGATGAAGAAGGAAGAAGGTGGAGGATTAACCCCTTTAATATTCTCACATTTTTCAACACAATGTAGTACCAGTAGATATCAATATGCTCTACCAAATGCCTGAGTTGACCACTATAGGGTTAAACTTCAGTTCCACAGACAGAATAGAGGTTGCCATGACAACACTGCCTGGACTTTGAACCAAATTCCATCTGCCCACATTTTTGTTCCACTTCACTGATTCCAGTCTAATAAAGTGCATATGACAGATTTAACTGTGACAAAGAAGTGATGTTTTTTGAATGAATGAATGATTCAGCACGCACAGACAAAATCTCTCATTTACAAAACAAGTCAAGAGAAAACAAAAATTAAAACATATGGAACAAAACTCAAACAATTTACCAATTTAGTGCGGCTGAAAGGGTGTGGACAGAAGCAAAAGCTTATAGACGCCCACCCCGTACATCAGTTTCTGTGTACAAACAAAGAATAAACACGAAAAACAATTACCAGTCAGCAATGTAACGCAGTGAAAAATACAAAGTAATACAACAGACAAACAACAAAAAAAATAGCCACACAGTCAATTTACTTAATTATGCAAACTATAACAAGTTAATATATTATTTTTATACAGTGTGTTAAAACAAGCCAATACCTTAATACAATCCAAACAGTCATTCCACACTCTAACACCCTTTACGGAAATGCAATGACTTTTAGCAGTAGTTCGAATTTTTCTTCTATCAAACACCAAAGATCCACACAAATTATAACTGGACTCTCATTTTAAACAGCTCCTGGACATGATGAGGCAAGAGTCCATTTTTAACTTTATACATTATCTGTATTGTAAAATAATCAACCAAGTCACAAAATTTCAAAAACTGAAGATGAACAAACAGTGAATTTGTTGGTTCATGATATGTTTTTTTACTTATTACTCTTATAGCTTTTTTGGGTAACAGAAATATTGGATTAGTATTTGTTTTATATGTATTTCCCCAAACTTCAATGCAGTAAGTCATATAAGGGACAAGTAATGACTGATACAATGAAAGCAACAGATGTTGGGGAGATAGCAATAACTTTTTATATTTTGGACTCAATATGTTTTATATGAGTTTTCCAACTAAGCTTGTCATCAACAAAAACTCTAAGAAATTTAGTTTGAGATACAATTTCAATACCATTCAACAATAATTTACTACTTAAATTTCTAGGCTTATTTCCAAATATAATGCACTTAGTTTTACCGAAATTAAGTGATAATTTATTAGAGTCAAACCAGTATTTAAATTTTTGCAGTTCCCTCTCCACCAAATCCAAGAGCTGTCTCAAATTATCGCCACTACCAATCTCAGTTGTATCATCAGCAAACAAAATACAACTCAAAGACTTAGAAACCAAACCTATATCATTAATATACAGCAAAAACAATAATGGCCCGAGAACTGACCCCTGGGGCACTCCACATGTAATCCTCAAAAATTCTGATTTTATCCCACCAAGGAGAACACACATATCTATTACATAAATAACTAGCTATCCAGTTAAAGGCCAGTCCTCTAATACCATACATCTGTAATTTTTCCAATAATATGGTATGATCAATAGTATCAAATGCTTCAAAAAATCCCCAACAGTGTATTGCTCCTTCTCTATTGCATTTGTAACTTGTTCCACAAAATCTATTAAAGCCAAAGAAGTTGTTCAATTTTTTCTGAAACCATACTGCTGTTTGTTAAGTATATGATGTTTTTCTATAAAATCGTTCAACCTCTTTACAAATATTTTTTCCAGAATTTTAGAAAACTGTGGTAACAAAGAGATTGGCCTATAATTTTGTTGGCCTTGTTTTTGTTTCTTGAGACGTCACGCTAACAAGTGAGAACTGACAGACGGACACGCTGATCACTATATGCCCTGTATTTCATACAGGGGGATAATAAAAAGGAGTTTGGTTTGCACCTGCTCCTTTAACTGAAGCCACTACATTGGTATTGATCACTTCCAGTAGAAAAAAGAACAACAACAACAAAAAAAAGCCATATTGATCCTCCACAAAATGCTTTGATTAGCTCCAACATGATCAATAATTACACAACTGGTGCCTGAAACATACACAGACTGAGCACTGTGATGTTGTGACTGACCTAAATTATGCAAAAAAAAAAAAAAGAAAACTCTGCAAAAACATCAAAACCACTGACATCGAACAGGCAGCATTGTGACTCTACAGGTTTCAGTTATCAATCAATCAATGTCCACTTGAGCCGACCGGAACAAAAATGTAAATTAAAATTGAAGATCGCCAAATGCACAGCATGCAGCAGAATCTGTTGTTTTCATCTAAAGTCGTCAGCAGTGACAAATCAGTCAGTATTTCTGTTTTTCAATCGTTCTAGTCAAAGGTTATTTATTTCTGTTGTGCACTCGGCTCTCTGCTCTATTCAGGCTATTGTTTGTGCAGTTCAGTGGGCCGGCTGTGAGTGCACGCATGACAACCTTAGGCCTTCATTTTAGCGACTGCTGGATGCTTCGTTGTGTTTATTTGCAGCTGTCTGCCTTTGTTGGTGTGGAAGAACAAAAATATTCATTTAACCTTTGCAGTCATTTATTAACTGCATGGTTTCAATGTTTATGTCCCCTTATGAAAGTAATTAAAGATCATTAGTGACACTGACCAGTTTCTCTTCAAATGTGGGAACAATGAAAAGTACCTTGTGTAAATTGAGAGTATAAGGTGCAGGATCCCAGGCCACCAGAGTAACATTCCTGTAGATGGAGCTTGTGTTGAATCGATGCTTATGATTGGCCAGAATCTACAGAGAACAAAGTACAAAGTGATGTAACATTAAAACACACAAGAACCAGCACCAAAACATGCACAGAATCAAATAAAGCAAGAAAAGAGCATTTAAAAGTAAGACCATTTGGCTGCTCCCTTGTTTTCACTCAGGGTCGCCACAGGTTGGCGACATGTTGATTTGGCACATGTTTTACACAAGCTGCACTTCCTAATGTAATCCCACATTACATGGAGAAATGTGGCAGGGGTGGGATTTGAACTGGGAGCCTTCAGTACTGAAACCAAGTGCACCAAACACGTGTAACCACTCCTGCTTCAAGTCATTGGGTTAGTGGAGGAGCTGTGCAGTGTAGCATGATAAGAAAAGAGCATTTAATGGTCTGAATTTATTTGAGTAACAGGTTTCTCATTACAGACATTAACTATTAAATGAACAAAATTTTAATTTCAGATAGTTATGTTTAGGTAAAAAAAAAAAAACACTTCTCCAAGCGATGGAGACTCTACAAAATACAATTTATAATTACAGCATATGACATTTCAAAATTCAAAAAAGATCAGATTCTGAAGTCATATTAGTGAAAATACTCAGATGACTTATTTCAGCTCTTCTCACTATTGTTCTGGCTATGCAAACGTAAGGTACTATTAAAAAAAAAATCATTCCAAGACACTCTTGTACAACCTTTAAACATGCCTTTAATGTGACAGTATGGTCACGCAAAATCTTAAAAACAAAAAAACAACCATGAAGGGCAGCACAGTGTATGTATCCATGTATATACAACCCCTGGCAAAAATTATGGAATCACCGGCCTCGGAGGATGTTCATTCAGTTGTTTAATTTTGTAGAAAAAAGCAGATCACAGACATGACACAAAACTAAAGTCATTTCAAATGGCAACTTTCTGGCTTTAAGAAACACTATAAGAAATCAAGAAAAAAAAATTGTGGCAGTCAGTAACGGTTACTTTTTTAGACCAAGCAGAGGGAAAAAAAATATGGAATCACTCAATTCTGAGGAATAAATTATGGAATCACCCTGTAAATTTTCATCCCCAAAACTAACACCTGCATCAAATCAGATCTGCTCGTTAGTCTGCATCTAAAAAGGAGTGATCACACCTTGGAGAGCTGTTGCACCAAGTGGACTGACATGAATCATGGCTCCAACACGAGAGATGTCAATTGAAACAAAGGAGAGGATTATCAAACTCTTAAAAGAGGGTAAATCATCACGCAGTGTTGCAAAAGATGTTGGTTGTTCACAGTCAGCTGTGTCTAAACTCTGGACCAAATACAAACAACATGGGAAGGTTGTTAAAGGCAAACATACTGGTAGACCAAGGAAGACATCAAAGCATCAAGAGAGAAAACTTAAAGCAATATGTCTCAAAAATCGAAAATGCACAACAAAACAAATGAGGAACAAATGGGAGGAAACTGGAGTCAATGTCTGTGACCGAACTGTAAGAAACCACCTAAAGGAAATGGGATTTACATACAGAAAAGCTGATCGAAAGCCATCATTAACACCTAAACAGAAAAAAACAAGGTTACAATGGGCTAAGGAAAAGCAATCGTGGACTGTGGATGACTGGATAAAAGTCATATTCAGTGATGAATCTCGAATCTGCATTGGGCAAGGTGATGATGCTGGAACTTTTGTTTGCATGTCAAGTAAAGGCACTTGGGAGATGGCTGTCATTACATCATCAATAAATGCACAAGTTTACGTTGATATTTTGGACACTTTTCTTATCCCATCAATTGAAAGGATGTTTGGGGATGATGAAATCATTTTTCAAGATGATAATGCATCTTGCCATAGAGCAAAAACTGTGAAAACATTCCTTGCAAAAAGACACATAGGGTCAATGTCATGGCCTGCAATCAGAGAAAGTTGGAGCCAGATTGATGAAGAGTACTGTTTGTTACTCATTAAGTCCATGCCTCAGAGACTGCAAGCTGTTCTAAAAGCCAGAGGTGGTGCAACAAAATACTAGTGATGTGTTGGAGCGTTCTTTTGTTTTTCATGATTCCATAATTTTTTCCTCAGAATTGAGTGATTCCATATTTTTTTCCCTCTGCTTGGTCTAAAAAAGTAACTGTTACTGACTGCCACAATTATTTTTCCTGATTTCTTATAGTGTTTCTTAAAGCCAGAAAGTTGGCATTTGAAATGACTTTAGTTTTGTGTCATGTCTGTGATCTGCTTTTTTTCTACAAAATTAAACAACTGAATGAACATCCTCTGAGGCCGGTGATTCCATAATTTTTGCCAGGGTTGTACAATGACAATCAAGGCTCTGCTTATTCTTCAAAATTAATTATATCAAATCGACTTGTTCCAAAATGAAAACTATCATTCCTGAAGGTTGTGTAACTAAATATGTGTCATATGATTTTACGAGAGCTCTTAGTAAAATTCTGTTGTACCTGCATGGACTGGCCACCAGGTAGAGATAGTGCTCCATTTCAAGAGCCTTGGGACAGGAAAGTGAGGGATGCACATGCCAAATTCACACACATTATGAATTCACATTAATCATTCAACACATTTAAAGATGCTAAAAAAGCTGATATAATTAAATCATGCTGAGTCCTGAATGCTGTTTTTAAATAAATCGGGTAAAAAGAATAATAGCAACAATACTAACAAGACCAACAGTGACATATTTGCAGCAACATCTTTATCAGTTATCCATAAAAGTTCAGTCATTCTGCTAGGTCAGTCTGAGCTGACATTTTATCAGGTCAGGAGATCAGGTCAAGTCAGGGAGCAAGTGCTGGCTGCTGGTACATCATGGGAAACTTCACTCTCATGTGAGACTCATACTGCCTGATTTTTCTTCAACTATTAATAAGATGCAGCCACATATTTCAACTGAGTGACTCACTTATTATTTTTTAATACCAGATCAGATTTCATTACAACTTTAAAATTTCAGACATCAACAGAGTTTTACAAATGAATGCATACTCCATGCCACAGTCTCAAACATGGGTTGTCCTCAGGGCTATGTTGCAGGTCTTCTCAGAACAGTAGGTATCTAGTTACCCGAGGCAATCAAATATGGCCATCAGGTGTTGTGAAGGCTTTGCATCTGTCCGTCTGCCCGTCTGTGTTCAGCATAAGTCCAATCCTATTACTGCCAGAGGCTTCACATTTACAGGGAACATTCTTTGGACACAGACCTTGGACAAGTTCAAAGATTAACCTTGACATACTTTAAGAGGCATTTTAAGAGGTTAAAAAGTCACATTCTATTTCAATCTGTTCAGTTTTGTTTTTGATTGGTGGGGGTGAGAGCTAATCAGAGTACAGCTGCACCATGACGTCAGTGGCTGGTCTCTCCAAAACTGCCTAATTTTGTGTGCTTATATGCATGTTCCTCGTATATTATGTAAAAGCTAGCGAGAAATATGCATTTCCTAAACTGAAAACACCGTTTTTGGAACCCAGTAACACCTCTGAACTTATTTACAAGATATTTCGCGGACGTTAGTGTGGTGACGTCACAGGCTGGTAGCTAGCTGCAAAACTCAGTTTTGTTTGTGTGTAAATATAACCTCTGTGTCATATATTATGTGAAAGTTAACGAGAAATAAACACTTCTAAAACTGAAAATGAAAACGGAACCTGGTAACACCTCTGGAGTCATTTACAAGACATTTTGCGGATGTTAGCTTGCACGCTAACTTTCGCTAACTCAAAGCTAACTTCCTACAGAAGTAAATTTGTCCCATTAATACCTGCAAATGCACAGAGGATGATCTACAAATATTCCTTGATTTGCACAACAACAAATGATGATTTGATTTGAACATTTATTTTGGCTCCATTTATAGAAACCTAAGGATGACCAAAAGTATAATACTTTTCTGTATGATAACAGTATGTACTTTCTGTCCACAATGTACTATGTTCACATATGTGACTGCAGATACATTTTGTGTGTTCTCAAACACATTTAAATGTAAAACTAAATCACACAAATTGAAATGATGTAGATGTACATGTGAGGTAGAAAACTAAGGGCTTGTAGGAAAACACCAAAAAAGGCATAGTTGAAAAACAAACAAAACAAAACCAATAATACATTTTTAAATGTGTTCAAAGTCATCAAAAATATTATTAATCCTTTATGAAATACTTCACACGGCCTTCTCCCAGTTCTGTCTTATAATCATCCATTGTAAGTGATCGATCGAGGTCGCCTGTCAGTTCAAACTCACTCACCTGTGAGTTAATGACACGAATAGTGGTTTTGTTTCCCACGTCCTTCTCGTATCCCTCCGTTGGTGCAGCGTTGAACCGCAAGACTGCATCATGAGAATCTGAAAGGCAAATAAAACACGATGTCAACAAAGTACTTATCGAATAGATTGTTAAATGACAGTCAAACTTGTTGACAGGCTTATAGAGAAGTGGGATCAAATGAGGTGAAAAAACAAGCTGATATACATTGGCTTGCAAAAGTATTCAGCCCCTTGGTATTTCACGCATTTTAATTTGTTTATGGCATTTCAAATAAGAAAATTAAACCAGGCTTCTCAATATAAAAATTTCTAAAATTATCTTCCTTAGACTCAAACTGAAAGTAAATCTCTACAACTTCATATAAATTATTTAAAAATATAAAAGCCAAGATGATGGGTTGCATAAGTAATCAGCCCTTTTGGTATAATACTTGTAAATATTCAGTTTAATTGCCAGTTTTCTTCAGACAAGTCAGTAGATGGATACATGAACATTTCCAAGTCACTGAATATGTCTTGAACTTTATTTACATCAGTTATGAAGAAATACAAACAGTATGACACTCTATGTAAATCTGTGTGGAGTAAACAGTTCTCAAAAACTGAGTGACTGTGCACGAAGGAGAACAGTGAGGAAAACCACCAAGACACGCAGACAACCAAGAAAAAGTGTTAGGATTCTGTGGCTGTGATTGAAGAAATTGTGCACTTTCCTCACTCTTGTTCATGTATCCCCTGACTTGTCTGAAGAAAACTGGCAATAAAACTGTTTATTTACAGGTATTATTCCAAAGGGGCTCATTACTTATGCAGCCCATCATCTTGGCTTTTATATTTTTATTTAATTTATGTCAGGTTGTAGAGATTTACTTTCAGTTTGAGTTTAAGGAAGATCATTTTAGAATTTTTTATATTGAGAAGCCTGGTTTACTTTTTGTATTTGAAATGTCATAAACAAATTAAAATGCATGAAATATCAAGGGGCTGAATACTTTTGCAAACCACTGTAGTGGTAAAAAGCTAAATGAGGCACCTTAGATACAAAAGGATATAATTCTACAAGTATTACAAAAAGATTACTAGTAGCTGTCCACTTGATACATTTTGTAATGCTGATCAATTCAACTTGTAATGACCAAGTGACACCGGAAGGTTTGTCTAGAATGAGATGTTTTCTACAAACTCAAGTAAATGCGTCTTTAAAGGCCAACAATGCTCTCCAAACATATATCAGTGCCTTGATGCCTTAAAGCATCATAAGACCCTTTAAGTTTTTCCTCAGGAATTGACTTTGGTCTTGGAAAGTTTTGACTTGAGGGTTCAAAGCCTTGGGCTAAGCAGCTACAACCAAACTATTTACACCAGAAAATAAATGGACATAAAAACATCACTTGCGATATTAAATAACTCCATATTTATTGTGGTTCCCCTCAATTAATTTATTTTAGTGTTTTAATCTTTTGTGATATTTGTGTAAATAACAGCATAGATACACATACAACCTCCAAAAAACTGTGGATGGTATGAAACATGCCAAAATAAATACATAGATAAATAAATAATTTAAAATTTAAAGCATGAGACCACTTAGGTCTCCATCGCCCAAGCAGATAGCAAACAGGATCTACTCTGCTTAATATGTGCGATCTGACAGGATCAGGTGTGCATAGACTGGAACGCCTGGCTATAATAACAATCATAAACAAAACAAAGTAATCTTAAAAAATAAATAAATAAAAAAATCCCTAAAATAAAGTCACCGATTAAATGAGGTAATATGTCATTAAAGCAAAAGGAAGGCAAGAATCTAAACACCTGCACAAAATATTTCTGTATCTGGCAATTTTAACCCTCATAAGGTTGATCCTCAGCATCAGCTGCACAGCTTTGCAGATAAAACTGTCAAAGATTTGGACCTTGAGAATTACTGCCAAGTTAAATACTTTGTGAAGTGGCAGCAAAATTTAAAAAACAAAGAATTAAAAAAAAAAAGTTTAATCATGGAGGCACAGTAATAAAGGAAACGATCCAAACACCCGTTTTATAAATGAAATGTTCTGTGCATGTGTACTTCTATTTCCGTGCACGCATGTTTTTAAATGCTTGCATTATGAAATTATTTTGCACAGAAATCATCACTATAACAACACTGACTGCAGAAATAAACAGGGGGAACTCACAGAACCCACCACAGCGCCCTCTGCTGGTCAGCGTGAGAGACTAACAGTCAGATTTCAGCTGGAAATCAGAACCTGTAACTGATGGATGGTTGGAGTTATCTCTACACACTCGTCATGTCAGTCTGTCTGCTGATGGAGGGATTCATCAGTAACGTGTCACATGAAGGAATGATCCTCGTGCATTCAGCTGACACCCGAACGGACGACGGCTCTGCTTCTGTTCTGACAGCAGTCCACCGTTACACACAGACGTTCTTCACATCACCGACCTCAACCACACCTGCTCACCAGTTTGACGTGGATGCAGATGCAGTGGTGTTTTTGAATCACATTCAAATGCTAGTACTAGTTTGGATCAGTTTTTTTTTTTTTTTTTTTTTTTAAGTATAACTGCCAAAAAAGTTGTTATACATGACCATCAGCCAACATGACTAAAAATGGCTCCCATTAAATTTGGGGAAATGTTCTGGAAAATTGAAAATTATTTTTTAAGGTGTTGTTCACCATTTGCATATTTGACTTCGGCATCACCATCTGTGCACTCAGCTTCGAGAATTTGTTTTTTGTTGTTGTTGTTTGTTTTAAAGGAGACTTTACACTGGCAGGGGGCGGAGGACATAATTTTGTCAAACTTTGACCACTGGCCGTTTGGGGAAAGTGTCTGTAGGTGGAGTGACCCTGCTGTTTCACACCCACGTCTCTGTAAATATTTGGCTACCGTTTTTGTTTTTTAATGTGTCCTGATGAAATGAGAGTTACACAGTATACAAATAATGAATGTTTATGAGTTCAATGGCACGAATATTTCATGAAGTGAAGAGGAGACTCTACAGCCACTCGACTCATTTCATTTTTCCCAAAGACCCAGCTTTGTTTTTTTTCTAACACCGCCCCAAACAAACTCAGTACATGTGGTAATAGTGTCTGTGGGCATGAAGACAGTAAGGGTTATTTGTCATTTGACCCCAATGACCTTTTTTGTGGAAATTTTGTGATGTCAGCAAAAAATGAGGCCGGCGAGGAAGAAGCAGACCAGATTCAGATATACGATGCAAAGAGACTTATTTACAGTTTAAGCAGAAAACAGATGCACCTGGAGAGACCCCAACGGATACTGCATGGAAACCCATCCCACAGAGCCTTCTGACTTTACCCCCTCAGAGAGCCGTCTTAAAGACACCTGCCACAGCAGAAACAAACCCACAATACAAACATGGCCTTTGTCTAGCATGAGCCACGATCAGATGTTTAGTCCTGGACTTGGAGCAGCATTGCGTGTTCTATCAACAAAGATAAGCAGAGAGGAATGACCCTGCAGAAATGAAAAAACAGCAGGTTTTTACCGACAACCTTTAGCTTCACCCAAATGATTGACCTCTGTCTGACCTCACCAGAGCAATTCTGGAATCTACTCAAGTGTGTTCCACATTATGTCCAAACCAAATACTTTGACTTTGACCTTTGCCCAATTTAAAATTTTGGCAGCCAATTTTGGGGTCAGTCTTTTTTGACCCCTCCCCCAAGTTTGGTAGTAATCAGCAAAATGCCAGAGAGACGTAGCCCCCTCCCAAAACAGAGAGGCACAGCCTGGTCCCTGTGACTGATCTTTGGCAAAGGACCTTAACACGTTTAGTGCAAATTAGACCGTAAAACTTACATTTTGACCTTTGACTCCCCTGAAAAACTTGACCCTAATGATTAACCTTTGCTAAATTTGATCTCACCTGAGCAATTGCAGAACCCACATCCATCTGTGCCACAAGTTTGATGTCAGAGTGAAAATCTTAAATTTCGACCTTGGACCCCAATGACCTTGACTCCAATGATTGACCTTTAGTTGCTGGGCAATTCCAGAAACTAAATATGCCAAGTTTGATGCAAAGCAGAGTTAAAACTCAAACATTTAACCTTTGACCTCGATAACAAAAACTCTTTAAGGGTAATTCTGAGGTTAAAGGTTATCCACGTCAGGTTTGGTGTAAACTGGCCAAAGAACCTGAGCAGAGTGTAGCAACAGACAGAATAACTGGATTATTACTCCACCCCAACAAGAATCAACATCCACCTCCATCACACCTTCAGAATAATCTTCTCCACTTCTGTTTTTCTGAGTTGCTTCTCCTGATCAAACACGTTATTTGGATTTAACAGAAAAGCTGCACACAGCATATGAAGCAGACAAAACAGTCCATGTGTATCCATGTTGGACCTTTTTACCATCAGTAAATAAATGCCTCCAGGTCAGGATGCAGGTGGAAACTAATTTAAAATTGATTGTTCAGGACAAGCTGACGTCACTTCATTGTGCTGTTGAACAAACAATGAAAACTAAGTGTTCAGCTGCATTTCTGCAAGGAAACAGAGCAGTAACACCTGTGGTGCACCTGAAAAATCACTTACAACTTATGATTATGTAACACCTAAATAGATCCTTATCATTTGATTGGTGGTTTTTATGTCACGTGATATTGATTTTGTCCCATTTGCAATTTTGGTTCCATACGTTTTGCACCATTGCATGCAGTGACCACCTTAAAAAACGACGTACCGCATTTGTGTGCATGCAGTAATCAAGTACTGACAGACTGCATGCTCACACTAGCACTCTCACAACTTTTGACACGGCAATGGCGCTTAGTTTAAAAACAAACAAGTTGGTTTGGTGACAGACGACTAGTTGAACGAGTTTATTGACGGTGCTCATTCTTGTAACACACACACAAAAAAACAAACAAATCCAGTACACCGTACCCATCTAGAGGCATTTGCAGTATTCACTGGGATGTCTCTAGCTGAAGTTTAAGCGCTATCGAATGAAGAGCTCAACAAATGTCTGTCGCGATTTTTCTCTCTGGACTGAGGAAAGCAGACGGCAGCCTGTACACAAAGAAGTCAATGCATGACATCAGGTACAGACTACATCATCAGGATTGTTTTATTCACGACCTCAGCAACAGACAGGAATCAAGAGATCATAGCTGGGTGGAGGAGGCTGAGCCCACATCAGCGACTGCAGTCAAGAGATGTGAGTCAGGCTTGACATTTTTAAATGGCTGACGTTTCCCAATAGTTGAGGTTGATGACTAACGTGTGGACCACGTGCTTCTAATTACAGATTCAGCGGCTACTAATTAGGCAAATCTGAGTGGAAGCTTGAAATCCGAGTCTTCCTGGTTGAACCTGTGCAGCACTACATTTGTAAAACTTGCATGTATATACTTCTGAGAACAATTTTCGATTGGATTACTATTTAAAGTTTGTGTTGGACTGTTTGTGACACACACCAAAATGTAAGTCCCTTTTCTCTTGGACATGAATTAGAAGTAATAAAATATGAAATGCCAAAGATCTATTTTAGGTGTTATGTAATATAAAACAAATAATTGTGCAATGGAAAGAATATTTCATGAGGTGAAATATGAAATGTTCCACACAATTCCATTTTATTATGGCCATAAATTGGATGTGTGACCACTTTCTCTCATTTTTACATTATGATACTCAGCGTGGTAGCTCATAGCTACTAAGACTAAAAAGGTCCTGATGCCCATAAATGCCAGTTCTTCTGTAGCGTTAAGTGGATGAGATTCTACGACTCCCCCTGGAGGAGACACTAGTCGATTGCAGGTTAAAAACAATCAGCAAGTTAAAAAAGAATTAATTGTGCTCACAAGATTTTTTTTTTTTTTTTACAATTCTACTCCAATGACCTTTTCACCCTCAAACTATTGCTTGTGGGGTCTATACGAGGTCTGTGAGAAAAGTATCCGACCTTTTTATTTTATGCAAAAAATATATGGATTTGATTCATATGTTTTTATGTCAGCCAAGCTTGAACCTTCGTGTGCATGCGTGAGTTTTTCCACGCCTGTCGATTGCGTCATTCGCCTGTGGGCAGGCTTTGAGTGAGCACTGCTCCACCCCTCTCGTCGTTGTTTCATTGTGAGGTGGAATGATTTGGGCTTTTTTTCCATCAGAATTTTTTCAGAAACTGTTAGACAGGCAGCTGGAAACCATTCGAAAAATTTATCTGGCTTTCGGTGAAAATTTTACGGGCTTCACAGAGAATAAGGAGTGTTACTACAGCTTTAAGGACTGCCCACATAAAAAGGTCGGATACTTTTCTCACAGACCTCGTATACCTAACACACATTTCAAGTTTGGTGGCACTGGTCAGTTAAAAGAAATTGTTGCGCTCACAAGATTTTTACAAATTATGCTCCAGTGACTTTTGACCTTTGACCCTAAAATCAATAGTCATCTTGGCAATGCATACACCATGTTTTGTGACAACCTGTCAATTAAAAAAAAGAAATTATTGTGCTCACAAGATTTTTACAAAGTATTTCTTCCAGTAACCTTGACCTGTGATTGATCGTTTGATTGATTCTTGAGATAATATACCAAACACATGACAACTCGTCAGTTCGAAAGGACGTTATTGCGCTCAAAAGTGACTGACTGAGCGAGTGAAAGTGAGAGAGAGAGTGACTCCCCGCACATAGTGACATCAGTCAAACTCAGTGGCTGCTCCCTGGGTAGAAGAAAAAAAATAAAATAAAGAAAAGAAAAGGCAAATTTAAAAAACAAAGCACCAGATTTAAAAAGAAAAACACCCGGATATAGTTCGTTGGGAAACAGAGCTGAAATATCATCCTGTTATTTCCACCAGTCACCATACAGATCATGTGCACGGTGAACCCTGGCATTATTTCTGTTCACCACATGATGGCAGCCACACGTCACGCACGTCGACACTGAAACCACTGGAGCATAAACTCAGCCATACACTGAACAAACTGAAATGTCATCGATCTGCAAAGCACAGACTGAGGAGGGAACAAATTCATGGGTGATTCTTAGACTGAGGGGCACTTATTATGACCTTTGATCATATTGTATGAAAAACAGAAAAAAAGGGGAAATTTCACATTTTTATACTTATCTTTACAGTGAAAGTGTGTTAAGAAATTTGTTCTAGTAGTCTATGATGACTTTTTCACCTTTTTTCAGCATCATTATATGCAAATATTGCCGTTTTGTGCTTGTCCCACACCCAGACTTTTGATCTTCAATGATAAAAATGAATGGTAAAAAAAGTTTTTTTTTCTAATGTTTTAAAAGTACTAACCCGATGCAGTGACCACCTTAATGTAAAAAAACGACGTACCGCGTTTGTGTGCATGCAGCAACACCCGAGTACTAACGGGGACTAGAAGGAGAGAGCATATCTCACCCATATTGGCCTCTCTTCATTGGCTTCCTGTTAATTCTAGAATAGAATTTAAAATTCTTCTTCTTACTTATAAGGTTTTGAATAATCAGGTCCCATCTTATCTTAGGGACCTCGTAGTACCATATCACCCCAAGTAGAGCGCTTCGCTCTCAGACTGCAGGCTTACTTGTAGTTCCTAGGGTTTGTAAGAGTAGAATGGGAGGCAGAGCCTTCAGCTTTCAGGCTCCTCTCCTGTGGAACCAGCTCCCAATTCAGATCAGGGAGACAGACACCCTCTCTACTTTTAAGATTAGGCTTAAAACTTTCCTTTTTGCTAAAGCTTATAGTTAGGGCTGGATCAGGTGACCCTGAACCATCCCTTAGTTATGCTGCTATAGACTTAGACTGCTGGGGGGTTCCCATGATGCACTGAGTGTTTCTTTCTCTTTTTGCTCTGTATGCACCACTCTGCATTTAACCATTAGTGATTGATCTCTGCTCCCCTCCACAGCATATCTTTTTCCTGGTTCTCTCCCTCAGCCCCAACCAGTCCCAGCAGAAGACTGCCCCTCCCTGAGCCTGGTTCTGCTGGAGGTTTCTTCCTGTTAAAAGGGAGTTTTTCCTTCCCACTGTCGCCAAGTGCTTGCTCACAGGGGGTCGTTTTGGCCGTTGGGGTTTTTACGTAATTATTGTATGGCCTTGCCTTACAAAATAAAACGCCTTGGGGCAACTGTTTGTTGTGATTTGGCGCTATATAAATAAAACTGAATTGAATTGAATTGAAAATATCTCTGAATAAAATATCAGTAAAATAATCAAAACATAATTGGGGTATTCAATGTCATACAACTGTTGTGATTTTTTTAAACAAAATGTAGTTGTCCCACACTATTGCTGTAATTTCCACCACAACACTGTAATGTCCCTTTAAACAGTTTGTATGAAAGATTGTTTGCGTAGTTTCTATGGAGATAAACAGTGACATCAGAGCACATGTATATAGCGCCAAATCACAACAAACAGTTGCCCCAAGGCACTTTATATTGTAAGGCAATGGTGTGGTGGAAATTACATTTACAAGGCCAATAGTGCCCGTAGTTAAAGAATCACCCTCATATCAGAGTCACACTTCTGGTTATTTGGACACTGTGGATGGTGATGCAGTGCAGCTGCTCACAAACAACACACTGAAAAAGATTTTTTTAAAAAATAACACATCATGGAATCGATGCAGGTTGACTTCTTCCTGAAGCTAATCTGGAGAATGTATGAAACATGATCAGACTTTTCTCACAATGTGAAGCTGTTCAATAATGCACCAGGTTCACACATTTATCACATTTGTTAAGTCAATAAGTCCTCCGCTAAGCAAGTTTCTGAGAGCAAAGAGCCGCCACGATCACAGCACGGTCAGAAATCCTGCAGATATACCACATAGGAGGAATGTCGTGAGGAATAATGCTGCCAACTTAAAGCTACTATGTGTAGGATTGAGTGCCATCTAGTGGTGAGGTTGCAAAGTACATTATGATGGTGCTGGGCAAAATTTTATTTTCTCTCTTGTTTTCATTTCATTGGTGACAGAGATGCATGCTCCCTTATTACCCAAGACCAAAATACAGCCATCGGGTATTGCAAAGACCTTGTGTCCCTCCATCTGTCCGTCTGTGCTTAGTATAAGTCCAGTCCTATTACTGCCATGGTCTTCAAATTCACAGTGTACATTCTTGGAACACAGACCTTGGACAAGTTCAAAGATGGTAAACCACATTCTTTTTCCTAATTTTATGCTCATGCGGCCGAGGGTACTTTAGCATTGCGTTCTATGCGTTATATTTTTCTCTTGTGGGTCTCAAAGTTGTTAGCCCACACTAGCAGCCAGTCGACAGTGTGCAAGGGGCAACCGCTGATTACTCTGCTTTGCTGCAAATGTAAAAGGTGGAGTAAGTATGTCGCTTTTGAGCTAGTGAAGCAACATGGTGGTGCAACATGGCGGCGTCCATGAGCGGACCAGCTAACATGTAATTATGAGGCACTCCTAAGCTGGTGCAAACACCTCAGTTCATTGCTGCAGGTAATTATACATAAATGAAGAGATGGTTGTATGAATGCTGTACTGTATTCCATTCATGCCAGTAAACACTCCTAAATCCTACACACTGTTGCTTTAAACTACATAAGCCTTAAGGAAGGGAATTGGGAACATCGTCTAAATTTTTCCATCTATCAGAAACATATGCCTCAGACGTTATCAAGTCCTCCGCTCAGTGCCGCCAGGTTTTTCTGACAGTTCACTGTTGCAAAATTCATGAGTTATGACATCATATGTGACGTAATGACGCCATAGCAACAAAGAAAACGGCAGGTTTGACACTGAAAACATACAGTAAGTGGAGATACCACCCCCCCACCCCACCCCCACGCGCACACACACACACACACACACACACACACACACAGATCAGGAAACTGATCTCCACATTGACCAGGAATTGATAATGGGGTCAATAAAGAATCAAATTGACAATTAGAATCAATAACGTAATTGATAGGTAAATTTTAATCCATTCCCATCCTTGGTACACATGCATACATAAATCAAACAAGTAGTACAGCGGTCAGTGTAGTGTAGAACTCTGCCGAGTCAACAGTTTATTGCCCACTTGGAACACTGAAATACCTCCAGCCTGCCCCCCCACCCACCCAATCCACCAGGTGTGGATCTGCATCCAGTAACACCTGTGATTGAGCTGGTGTGGAATAAACTCTGAATCCAGTCTTACACCTGGTGCAAAGCACCGCACAGCACATGGCACTGCTAGTTTCCAACAGCCGCCGTTTTTATTTTCACCCCACGTTGTGTAAGCAGAAATTGCATGCATGCATCTGTGCATCCATCAGGTCTGAGCCCACCACATGTTGAGTAAAGCACCAGGTTCAGATGCACACAATGAGAGATGACAATCTATGCGCTCCTTTTGGCTGATCCCGTTTGGCACAAGTTTTATGATGGCTGTCCTTCCTGATGCATCTCCAGCGACAGGGGCACATGTGCACTTTGAAACCCAGACATTTTTTGCTGTGAGATAAGAGCGCTACTACTGCACTTCCACACCGCCCGGAATGCACTCATGATGAATTAAAATGCATCCTCCTTGCGCTCTGCACATTATGATACACTCTGCTTACTCTGTGTGTACATTTTGAAAGTGGAGTTGGGCACAACCCAATTGCACTACGTGCTTTAGACCGTGCCCTATAGATCATCAAGATAGGGCCCTTTGTATAGACCATCGTAGTGTTTTTTTTTTATTAACATTTTAAAGCTTTGTATTGGCAAATCTACTGAAAAGCCCTTGATTCAATCACTGGTGGTTGTGTTACGTCAAGCCTGCACCACAGAGGTGTTCCATCATGGTACAATGTGGTAATGTTGTAGTACTCACAGGACAGTAAACATGAGTCAGCCTTGGTCTCAAGACCATCTTTTCACACACACAGTCTCATCTCGAAACCGAACTTATACATGATCTCGACTCAGTCTTATGGGCCTTTCACACTGAATACTTCAGGCCAATCCGTCGGATGTGTTTCCAACGCGTCTGATGCGTGACGTCAGACGCTTCGCTTCGGAAGCAGCAAGGGGGCGGAGATTGCTACGTCACACTCTGGCTGTTTCCACAACCTGAAAAAAGAAAACAGCAGTAGAAGGATTCTCCCATCACCCTGCTGGGAGAAGCTTTTTTTCAGCTACCTTTCGGAGTGACGCCAACCGAGGGAGGACTGACGACTTGGTGGGATATCGATCGAACCGCGACAGTGGGCCGACCCGCACGGAGAAGCCGGCCTTCAGGTATCATCCCTGGGCAGACCGAGGCAGGCAGCCGGGGTGATGGAGCAAACCCACTCAGTCCGAAATCTCCCACTTTTTGGATATATGCGAAGTCCCAGTTTGCCCAATGAAGTTTAGTTCTGCAGCTTTTTCGAGGTGAGAATAATATTAAAATAAAACGTGACGTTTACTGAACTGCTGTGAAGGTTTAATGATTGCTAACGTTAGCTTAGCCTTTTAGCACAGTTGATCTGAGTGAACACTTTAATTTCTAAATGGTTCAGTCTTTCTTATTTTTACCAAATAAAGCTACAGCTTTTATCAGAGACCACAAATTTCAACTTTAAAATAATCTTTTTTTCATCGTTTTTTTCCTTTTATTTTTCTTTTTTTATACATAAACTGTTTAGTGTTTCTTTATATTTAAAGAAATATTTTTATTTGTCCCAATCAGGAACATTTGCTGTGCAGACAACCAAACTTCCATTGATGAGCTGAACACCATGAAGTCCAGTCGAAAAAAAAAAAAATCTCTGCTCTTCAAAATAGGACAAAAGTGTCTTCAGCAACACCACCAGAGTTCAAAGCTGCAGAAGAGACCTTCATCTGGTCCCGAGAATCCAGCATAACATCACCTGCTTCTAAATAAAAGGCTCTTTCAACAGCAGCTATTTTATTATTTTTAAAAAGCTGTTTCATTTTATATTTTAACAATAAATGAACGGATCATTAAAAATGTCCACAAAATCAAAGTCAAAGCTCTCCACTTATTGTGCTCAAATTCATATTTTAGAAATGACTCTGTCCTGATGACAACACTAAAGGCACTTACATATTTTGGCAAAATTACAAGTTGAAATGACCATTAAAAAAAATTCATCATGAGGTTTATGTCACAGAAATCCTACTTTACAATCACACTGCAGTCATTGTTAAATTATTTCCTGTTGCATTTATAATAAACATTTGTATTTATTTACAGTGTCTGTTTTTCTGGTTGAAATGAGATATAAATAATCTACCAGACTTAAAAAAAAATGTACAAATTTTCATGTTATTTTGTCTAAAAATAAATGTCCGAGGTTCCTTATGTTAAACAAGAAATGATCTAATCTGAAATAACAGGTGGTTTTAATTTACAGATGAAAGGTTTCTAAAGAACCATTTATTGATTTATTTAGCTATTTTAATTACAAGCGTTCTAAACTTTTTTTTTTTACAGTAATCAGAAATTCTGAGGTAACAAACAACAACAAAAAACATTTCCAAGGATTTTTCTTCATAAAACTGCTCTATAAATGAGCAGTCCTGTGACACGTTTGTTTTGTACAGATCAGTGGTTTATTTCTACACCAATCCATTTTGTACAGATCAGTGGTTTCTGCATCGATCTGTTTCTGCCACTAGTCTTCCGTGTTTTGGCCAGACGTGTCGTTCCTATTGGACCTTGCCTATCATTGCGGCGACAAATTAAACCTTCAACTTTGACGGAAGTCGAAGCGAGACTACCTGAAATTCTAACTTCAAGCTTGATGAAATTTCAGTCGGTAGACAGTCTTGCGGATAGCCTGAATTTAGTGCTAAAAACCACACTTGATAAGATTGCGCCTCCTCTATTAAAGCCACGCCTTCCCAAAGCACAGACACCTTGGTTCAACAGTTATTTGCGTGACCTTAGACAGAAGGCTAGAGGGTTGGAACGTAAATGGCGTAGTTCCAAACTTGAGGTGTTTCACCTTGCGTGGCGTGAAGCTATTTTAGATTATAAGCATGCTTTATTGGCTACGAAGCAGGCATATTATTCTGAATTGATCAACAAAAACAAGCATAACTCAAAGTTCTTGTTTGATACGGTGGCATTTCTTATTCATGGACAGCCACCTGTTGGCCGTTCTCCTTTTTCAGCACAGGACTTTCTGGACTATTTCGAAAAGAAAATAGAAGATATTACGATGAGCACATCTCAGCATACTTTGGTCCCATCATTGTATCCAGCTACTGAGCTGGGGACTACTACTGAGGTGCTACCTAGATTCACGGAATTTAACAGTATCTCACAAGGTGTGCCGACGAAACTCGTGATGTCTACTAGAAGCACAACTTGTTTAGTTGATCCTATACCAACAAAATTGTTTAAGGATCTTTGGCCCATTCTTGGGCCAACTGTGCTGGAAATTGTTAACCTTTCTTTAAACTCTGGATCTGTTCCGAATTGTTTTAAATCTGCCATGGTTAAACCACTACTCAAGAAATCTAATCTTGATCCTGGTGTATTGAAAAATTATAGGCCAATATCAAATCTATCATTCTGCTCTAAAATTCTGGAAAAGGTGGTTTCACGGCAGCTTGTGGACTATCTTACTGAGAATGACCTTTTTGAGCCACTGCAGTCTGCCTTTAGAAGACATCACTCCACAGAAACAGCACTTATTAAAGTAGTTAATGATCTTCTGCGAGCAATGGACTCGGATACGACTACAGTGCTGCGTTTGACACAGTTGATCATCATATTCTACTTGATAGGCTAGAAAACGTTCGGGATTACTGGAACTGCTCTTGCATGGCTGACGTCTTATCTGTCTGGTCGTTCCCATTGTGTTTTGTGCAATGACACTACCTCTGACTTTAAGGGCATGAAGTTCGGGGTTCCGCAGGGATCCGTTCTGGGTCCCCTGCTTTTTTCCCTGTATATGGCACCCCTTGGGAACATTTTGCGGCGTTTTGGGGTTGCTTTTCATTGTTATGCTGATGATACTCAGTTGTATATGCCGATAGCTGCTGGAAAACCTGTTCACATAAAATCTTTACAGGACTGTCTTGCAGCAGTGAGAAGTTGGATGTCTAGCAACTTTCTACTTTTGAACTCTGATAAGACTGAAATGATGGTTCTTGGTCCAGCAAGACATCGGCATCAATTTGATCAGCTGGCGCTTAGCCTAGGTTCATGTGTTATACATCATATTGACAAAGTGAGGAACCTTGGGGTAATCTTTGATCCTACGTTGTCCTTTGACCTCCACATTAGGGACATTACGAGGACTGCTTTCTTTCATCTGAGAAATATAGCAAAGATTTGCCCCATCCTGTCTATGGCTGATGCTGAGACTCTTATTCATGCATTTGTCTCTTCTAGATTGGATTATTGTAATGCTTTATTTTCTGGCCTGCCGCAGTCTAGCATTCGAGGACTTCAGTTGGTACAGAATGCTGCTGCCAGACTTTTGACACAAAGTAGAAGGTTTGACCACATTACTCCCATTCTGGCATTCCTTCATTGGCTACCGGTTTCTGCCAGATTGGATTTTAAAGTTTTATTGTTGGTTTATAAAATTGTTCATGGACTGGCACCTTCCTACTTGGCGGACTTGGTTAAGCCCTACGTACCTGCGAGGCCTTTGCGTTTGCAGGGCGCTGGGCTTCTGTGTGTTCTGAGGATGAACAAAAAGTCTGTGGGGTATAGAGCCTTCTCCTACCGTGGTCCGGCTCTTTGGAACGATCTACCTGCTGTTATTCGGCAGTCTTACACGGTGGAGATTTTTAAATCAAGACTGAAGACCCACTTTTTTAGACTGTCTTATCATTAATTTTTTAATCTGTTTGTGTTTGCTTTGTAATTTCTTTTTATTCTACTGTTTTATCTTTTTACTGTGCTTTTCTTGCTTTTAATTTCGATTTTAGATTAATTTGTGTTGTTGTGAATTATGTGAAGCGCCTTGGGGCGACTTTGTCATGATTTGGCGCTATATAAATTAATAAATTGAAATTGAATTGACAGTGCGAAGCTACGTCACAGCTCAGAGCGTCGAAAGTTGGATTGGGTTGAACGTTGACCGCGTCAGCCTGCCGACAAGCGGCAATGCGCGCTCCCGTCAGAAGCGTCGGTTTAGCTCAGCTTTTGACGCGACGCTTCTGACGCCTCTAAAAACCAACGCGTCTCATTGAAAATAATGCTTTTTAGACCGATTTTTGACACATTTGACGCTTCCGACGTGTTCAGTGTGAAAGGTCCATTAGACTAGAATAAGCATACACGTTAATTAAAAATTAACTGCAACTGCAGAATCACTTCCTGACTACAAAACAGGATTAGTGTTTGCTGTAAGCCAAAACTCAATGAGAAAGACGTGTGGCAGAGTGTGCACGTGGCAAAGTGTGCACGTGCTGCAGCCAGACTCTTCAAGTTGACACGGGTTCCATGCAGCGCTGCCGAATACAGAAACTTTGTGCATATTCTCCACGGAGCAGTGCGGCATGGAGAGCCACTTCTGGGACGCACCCAAATGGTGCCGCGGCGCTGCTGGTGGAATCACAAGCATCAACGAGAATGGCAGCAATCAGCTCCTGCAATGCATTCTTCATTTCATATCAGTATAGCCCACAATTCACAGCAATCAATCCTAAAAAAAAAAGTCTTTGATATCATTATTCATTGTTCCAAAGACAAAGATCAATACAAATAAAGCTTTGAAGACTTTTCATACTAATAAGATGTGCTGTAAAAAACATCAGACTATTCAATATACCAGTCAAAATTTCCAGATGTAAGTATTGAACAAACAAACCAAATCATGTATCAACCTGATATCACAGTCCACAAACAGCAGTGCGCGGGGGGGGAATTTGCCCTCAGCGGTCGAGAGGGGAAGCACACGTGGCCCAGTGACAACTTACACCTGCATTTGTTCTGAAAGTGTCAACATGTCATACCCTGCTGACCCGCTGCCGCTTCGGTTTGTCGAGGTTACACAGTGCTTACAAGAAAAAAATGTCACGCAATCAGCTTTGCAAACAACCCGTTACACTCACACTGCAAATACAAGTGGTGTGTACAGAAAACAGAGCAATTTGTGGATTAGGTACTCAGTAAGGGCATGAGGTCCAGATTGCAAGTATGGCCACTAATCAACTTAGTACAAACCAATCTGTCATTTATTGAAAAACAAACGATCTTTGTGATCTTTGTACTCAATAAGACAATGCCCACTTCTCTCATCAATACCATCTAAGGAGTCAGTTTGTCCAGTCAAGTCACTGGAAAAACTGCTGGACATTATGGACGATGCCAGTCACCCTCTGCACACTGTCATCAGCAACCAGAGGAGCCTCTTCAGCCACAGACTGCTCCTTCCCAAGTGCAGGACCAACAGACTGAAAAACTCCTTTGTCCCTCAGGCCATCAGACTGTACAACACCTCACTCAGTGTGAGGAGGAGTAACAGGAAGACAGAGGACAGGAACGAGAGGAACAGTAGTAGCCAGTAAACCAGTACTGATCAGTATGTCTGGTATTTATATTTGCAAACTGGGTCATTCCATGCCAAATGGGTCAAATTTTAAAAAATTCCCCACATGACCCCTTCCAAAAAAAAAAAAAAAAAAGAAAAAAATTGAACTTGTTCCGCTGCAGGGAAAAGGAAATACCCTAAGTTTTAATGAGCCAGCTCTAATACTTTAAGCACAGGAGCAGTTTCAAAATCGCAGCATTTTTGTTCTGATTTGAAAAAAGCACTTTCTGGCCAACTTTGGAGAGCAATATAGCCTAGCCAAATTAAGCGAAACCCTTCAAACGTACCATTTTAGGTAAAATCATACTGGAAAAGCCATATCTGGCATCAAAACAATGATATCTGGCTTCATTTTTGATCCAACTGTTCTTAAAAACTGCCAAAAATGGTATTTTTTCTAAACAAGGTCTGACTTTGAACATGCACTGTGTCAAAATAGATTAATGCCCACTCTTCTCCTTACAGGCATAGACTCCCATGAATCAGTTACAACACCAGAATGTTTCATTTTTCCATTTCAGTCAAAATTGTGCTTGTGAGGGAAAAATTTAAATTGTGCAATTTCGATTTTTCACAGAAATATCCTCTAATTGACCACAATAATCACCAGGTGAGCAATTGATTAAAAAACTTTAAATTTCAAAGATGCAATTATATGTATGTAAAGATGATATATACTAAATTTCAAGTTTGGGCAAGAAATATTTCTATTTTAATTATTTTTTTTTACAATAGGTAATATTATGTGAAATCGCACATTGACTATATGGTGTTAAGTCTTAATCAATGGGCTAGAAATGTGAATATATAGTTATTACATAATAACTATAATAATTATACAATTATTTTAACTTGGTAAAAAACTGTATTGCTGATGGATGCAACAGCACGGGGTACCCAAATGAATGATAATTTTGACAATTTCCCAGAAAAAGGTCAGGCTATATTTAGAATTTTCCAGAAGGTGGGATTAACTGAACAACCTAATTTCAACCTGGTTTCCAAGAAATAGGTCAAAGAATTTCTGGGAATTCTGACCATTGCCTAATCATATTCTCATCAATGATGGAGGCAAAAAGTGCTCTAGGGTTGACTTTGCAAGATGAATGGCATCGAAAGACATTGGGCCTCATTTATCAACATTGCGTAAAAACAGGCGCAGATCTGAGCACATAATTGCTCTTACAAGACACAAGTGTGATTTACGAAACATTCGTATCTGACCAATCCCAGCGTACGAATGATCGGCTCTTGATAAATGCGGCGGCTGAATTTAATCGTTATTAGCATGTTAACGCCCTTAAATATTCATGGTCCGGAAGCCCCGCCCACTGAGCTCAACATGGAGAGAAGAAGCACTGGGAAGAAGAAAAACTTTTCGGAGATGGAAATCGGCATCCTAACATTGGAGGTGGAGAAAAACAAACTTGTACTTTTTGGCAGTCTGAAAAGTGGAGTCAAAGGCGCTCATAAAAATGCCGCGTGGAAGAGTGTAACGGAGGCGGTCAACAGCGTTGCCGCAGAGGAACGGACTCTGACTAAGGTTTGAAGAATTCTTCAACTTAACCTATGCCTAATGATTTTGAATCAATCTTTTATACACCCACAGTTAAAAGCTTATGCCTGCTAATTGATTAAGAATTCTTTGCATTTAGGTCAAGGAAAAGTGGTCCGATTTAAAGCTGGCCACCAAAAAACGTGTTGCGGCACTTAAGCAGGCATTTTAATGTGCAATGATTAGTTGTCATGTTTAGGCTATTTAGCATATGTATTTTTTTATTTTACAAAGGAAGCAGTATCATTAAAAACGTGGACTTTTTAAAATAAATTTTGTTTAATCCATTTTAAGAATCCGTTTTGATCTGTTCTGAATATGTGGCTGCTTATGCTTGGATGACAGCTGAGGTTTATTTCATAATTATTTTCAGACTCAGATTTTGTAGCGCTGCACCGCAAATCCACAGACTCAGATTTGCGCACACGAGCTCAGACCAGACGTGAGCTCTGTCGCGAGATTCATCTTAGCCTCTGCTCACGTCCAAATTGATAAATACCGAAGATTGCGTAAAAATGGTCGAACGCATGTTTTCTGCCCTACGTTTGTTTGATAAATGAGGCCCAATGTGTAAGACAGTTGGCTTTCACAATTTTGTTGATTTGAGTGATGCTGGTGCTCGCAAGTACAGTCTGAATGACAGTGATCAGAACAAAGCTGAGTCACTTCTCCCAGGGTTTTGCACACATAACATGATGACAAATACTATTACAGTAGCTGATTTACTATTAGCCTTTTTGCCTGTGCTGAGTCTGCAGAAAACACGTTTTCCTGTACATAACCCAAGAACATAGTTTTCGGACATGATGGCTTTGTTTGGTATACATGGTATATCTAGATTAAGAGCACGTTGTTTGCAAATGTGTGCATTTTAAAGATTATGTAGGAAATATTACTTGTTCACTGTGTATTTAACTATTAAATAAATAAAAGAAATGAATCATTCAGGTAAACCTTGAAAGTATTTTTAGATTACAAGACATTGTATATCATGTGTTGTTGGATCTGTATTCAGAAAAATTATGACTTTTCAGAAAAATAAAAAATATAGAAATATTTCTTGCCCAAACTTGAAATTTAGTATATATAATCTTTACATCCATATAATTGCATGGTTGAAATTTCTATTTTTTTATCAATTGCTCACCTGGTGATTTTTTGGTCAATTATGGAGTATTTTTACGAAAAAATCGAAATTGCGTAACTTCAATTTTTCTCTTGCAAGCAAAATTTAAGCTGAAATGCAAAATTGAAACATTCTGGCATTGGAACTAGTTCATGAGAGTCTATGCCTGTAAAGAGAAGTGTGGGTATTTATCCATTTCGACACAGTGCATGCTCAAAGTAAGACCTCGTTTAGAAAATATACCGTTTTTGGCAGTTTTTATGAACAGATGGATAAAAAATGAAGCTAGATATCATTGCTTTGATGCCAGATATGGCTTTCCCAGTATGATTTTGCCTAGGATACTAGGTTTGAGGGGTTTCACTTAATTTGGCTAGGCTATATTGCTCTCCAAAGTTGGCCAGAAAGTGCTTTCTTCAAATACGAACAAAAATGCTGCAATTTTGAAACAGCTCCTGTGCCTAAAGTATTAGAGCTGGCTCATTAAAACTTGGGGTATTTCTATTTCTCTGGCTGCTGAGCAAGGGCAGTGTTTTTCACTTTTTTTGGAGGGGGTCATGTGGGGACCACTGGCTGACTTGGCATAGAATGACCCAACTGTTTTCTTTTTTAACTTTCAATTTTGATACTCTGTGTGCTTCTTATCCTGTGTGCTGTTATACAATGCTGCTGGAACCTCAATTTTCTTGAGTGAGTCTTCCCAAGGGATCAATAAAGTTCCTGCTAATCTAAAGTCTGGGGAAACGCAGTGGTACCATGTGTTGCCACATCCACCATCCTACAGGTTCTTAAGCACCAGAGGTGCCAAGCATTTCATCGGCAATTGACTTATAACGACTACGGCCAGGCTAAGTTTGGCAGCTAACTGTATAATCACTTGTTTAAAAAAGTTTGTTTACATTTAGTGAGGTTAGCCTCTGCAGAGATTCTCTCCATGCTGCCAATCTGTTCAGTGGCAACAACAAGCGGTTTACTGTGAGTATTTTTAGGTGGTACCGGAATAGAACAAAAATTAGTTATGGAGTAAGTATAAAGGTGAACCCTAAAATATCCAATACTAGAGCTCTTGGCAAAATTGTATTGTACATGTATTAATAGTAAATGTCCACCAGGTGGAGGTATTGCTCCGTTTCAAGAGCCTTGGGACAAAACCAAACTGCTGCTTATAGTAGTTG
Source organism: Thalassophryne amazonica (assembly GCF_902500255.1). Taxonomy (NCBI): domain Eukaryota; kingdom Metazoa; phylum Chordata; class Actinopteri; order Batrachoidiformes; family Batrachoididae; genus Thalassophryne; species Thalassophryne amazonica. The sequence continues at coordinate 18,285,723 of NC_047116.1, forward strand.
ATTATAGTCTAGTTTTAAAAAATACCAAAGTTTCCTTTTTCCAGAAATTTCACAATGGTATCACATCACATGAGCGTGTGCATGAAGGAAAATTATTTTGGTCTGGTATCATCAAGAGGAGATAATTGGTCTTGAAGATAAATAAATAACATCGGCAAATGCATGTATAAACCAAAGCCCCCAACCTCTGGTACTAACAAATGAAACCAACACATGCCAAATCTTGTAATTCCTTCAATGGCCATTTGGTACTGGTTCCAAAAGTGAATCACTCCTCATAGACACCCATGTAAAAATTCCTAACTTTACAGCAGAAATAAACATTTCCAGTCTGGTAAATAAAACCGTACAATCATGACAACTGCATGTGCAGTGAGATTTAAAAAAAAAAAATATATCAGTTTAAGCTATTTTAAGTCATAAAGTTATGGTTAATTAGAAGCCTGGTTGCTTTGAGTGACAGCTGTGCGCCAGGAAGACGAGTCCAGACTCCAGGGCCCCACTAGCAGTGACTGCTAGCTGCTGTGGACTGGACCACGTTTGTCCATTCTGAGCATTTTATTATAAAAATCTGTGATAATATGGTTTGCTGTGTGGTCAAGTGAACTAACAACCCATCTAAGACGTCTACACTCCAATATTCCTGTTCAGCTAACAACCTATACCTGATTAGCAGGTATAGGTAGTTTGGTGACATTTGGTCCAATGATGGTACCACACGTACTGAGGCAATATGCTGGTCATACTTTTTAAACACTTGCACCCGACACCAGTTATTAAAACCACCACCCAGTTTGCAAAAACATGCATCAATCAAAGACAAAACCAAAGTTAGCCCCTTAGCTTTAGCTTGTTTGATAATTGCGAGATGGTTGGGTGTGACTGGGCTTCATTTGTCCCACCTAGGTATGCTCGGTTTTGCCAATGCCCCACTTCGTTACCCATTTATGGAGTATCTTGGAGATAGGTGGAGTCAGGCACTGCCAAGATGTCATCACAGAGAGTTTGTCCAGTGTATACACACACAATTTATGGTATAAACAAACCCGTTAGGCTGTTCAGGGGTTTACCAGGTGGTTAATTCAGGTATTGCAGCACACAAATTTAGAAAAACAGACATACAACGCATGTAAGCAACTGGCATGGTGGCATAATTTTGTGAGCTTGCTCACAGATCTTTGTATTTATCTTCAGTGAGCGAGACTGTCAGGCATCAAACCAACATGTCAGCACTCCTGTCCAAGACTGCTTTATAAATAAGTCTGACCTCATGAAGCTCAGATTTCACTCACAACAAGGCAATTTTTCTAGCAGCCACAGAGGCATCAATGTTGAAAGACCATCAGCGAATACAGAGCTGCTTTTTCACGGACACAGCACCGCCAGTAAATTCAAGTGGCCGCGAGGTCAAGTACAGATTTAGGTTTGCATCACTTGCATGCGTCTGATGTGCAGTGAAGGTTGTTTGATCTACTTTCCGAGGAGGAACATTGTTATCTGAAGTCAGTCGAGCCGATACAAATGTCATTAAGAGCTCAAACGGGGAATAAATAAGACGTACCAAGGCCAAACCACTATATTAAGACTAATTCTGGGTTTGGGCAGCTGAATTCACAAAGCATTGCACGGAAACCATATTTGTATATGAAGTGAAGATGCCCGATTGGTTACCAGAGGGGGGTTCTTTTTTTCCTAACAAGCCATCTGTCACAGAGTTCACACTCTCCCCACTTACTGATGAGCTGCCAAAGTCTCTAAACCAAAAGCACATGCATTCTCACACAAAGACACATATCTTACCAATCACACACTCATCCCTGCTCACAATCAGCTCGACACCTTAATCAGCAAATGCCTGGCAAAATCCCAAACAAATGAAAACGACTGCAAGTGCAAACTGTCATCTGCTGATATGTAACGTTTAGCCCTTTGACGTCAGTAGGACACAGCAGTCAAAGCACAGTGTGCACGTGTAGGCTGCTGTTAAAGGGATCAAACTGGGCGATATTGGTTCAAGTGCCTTGTGCAAGGAAATATAGTTGAGGTCTCATGTTGAGATATCTACAAGGTCACGCCGTTATATATCTCGGACGTCTGCATCAGGACTCCTGCTTGTTCATAGTGTTCTGGGAAGTCCTGCAACAAGTTAAACCTCACTACACATCAATGCCACACATTTTATTTTGTTGTGCGGCATGGTGGCTTAGTGGTTAGCACTGGTGCCTCACAGCAAGTAGGTCCCAGGTTCATTTCCCGCTTCATCCTTTCTGCGTGGCATTTGGATGTTTGGATGTTCCCCCCCGTTTGCGTGGGTTCCTTCCAGGTGCTCAGGCTTCTTCCAGTCTTCGAAGACATGCAAATTAGGTGAACTGGAAACTGTGAAATTGACTGTAGGTGTGCGTGAGAGTGTGAATGTGTTTGTCAATATGTGTCAACCCTGTGATGAACTGGCGTCCTGTCTGGGATGTACCCCACCTCTCACCCAGTGATTGCTGGGATAGGCTCGAGCTCCCTGCTGTGAAGCCTTAACAGTATTTTTAGAGAATTAATGAATTTTGTTTGTTTGGTGCAAAACAATCAGTTTGTGATGCAAAGTGCACGCTCTAAAAATGTGTTCTCAACGTGAAGCAAAAATCACAGGGGGTGCACAAGGTTTCGCCTGCTCTGAGTTTGTCAAAATTAGAAGAACATGTTAAATAAAGTTACAAAAATACAATTAATGGACAATCTATTCTAACCTGGGGCCAAAATATGGCCATCGGGTATTGCGAAGGCCTTGTGTGCGTCCGTCTGACTGTGCTCAGCACAATTCCAGACCTATTACTGCCAGGGTCTTCAAATTCACAGGGAGCATTCTTGAGACACAGACCTTGGACAAGCTCAAAGATGGCTAACCTTGACCTATTTTAAGAAGTCAAAAGGTCACATTGTTTCTTATTTTTATGCTCATACGGCCGAGGGTATTTTAGCATTTTGCTATATTTTCTTTTGCATGAACCAAAGAGAAAAAGCGGTGGAAAAACTACAATTAGACTGAATCAATGGCACACACATGTGTGTGTGTGTGTGTGTCTGTGTGTTGGAGGCCCTTGTGTTGTAACATTCACAAAACCACGGGACCACCTTGCGCCCTGGATGGAAACCACCAAAGCAGACAACTGATCCATCCCCACCTCTCAAAAATAACCCATCCATCTGATGCACTCAGGTGAAATATGGGAGTGTCCTTCACCTTCTCCATCCACAGAGGTTCTCAGCAATGAGGCACCTCGATCATGTCCAGGAAACCGTGCCAGATGGCCAATATGTCATAGCTGATGTTCCCTTGCTGTGCCATTGACGCTCTTCATCTGTGTCTCCATAGGTAACCACTCATCTGACACAAAGTCATTCCAGTGAGTCATCACCTTTGGTCACTGGTTAGCGTCAAAATCTCACAACCATGCAGTAAGACAGGAAGTAGCAGGATGACACCAGGATCCCTGCCCTGCAGGTTTTCCATCTCTCTCTGCTTGCACCGGACCCAGCGAGTGAGTGACTGAGCACACGTGATCCAACTACACGTGTGGGGACAAGACAGAGAAATGGGAAACATGCAGGGCAGGGGCACACGAGCACCAGATTCAAGAACAGTGGCTCTAAAAGCAGAAATGGAAGTAGAGCTGCAAAATATATTTTTTTTTGGGGGGGGGGGCGGAGCTAAAAATACAGTCATTTTCACCACATAACATTAACACCTCTATTTAGAAAAAAAAAAACTGATAATTTTCGAACGATGAGTGTGACCTTGTAGGACAGGGGTGGGCATCGAGGGCCGAGACACTGCAGGTTTTCCGTGTAACCAATCACCTCAGCAGGTGGGTTGCTGATGAGCTTCTGCTCTGAACATAAACACCTGGTTGTCAATGAAAGCACCTGCTGAGACACCTGATCATTAAAGAAATCACCTGCTGAGGTGATTGGTTGCATGGAAAACCTACAGTGTCTCGGCCCTTTTTGGCACATGATTGCCCACCCCTGTTGTAGGATAATGTATCTACATAATAATACCAAGAAGAAAGCTTTTTACTCTTCAGAGCTCTCTTGATAAAGTACCTGCTTTTGGACATCATCCTTTCTGTGGCAGAAATGATTCTGTACAGCAGCTGCTGATTTTCATTTTGCAAACATATCTTCCAGTTTGGTGTTTTTCCTTCCTGTTCCTCATTTATTTTCCACACAGATCTGGTCCACGATGGGATCAGGCTTCATTCCCAATCAGATACAATGCAAAGAAAAGATGCATGCTTCTGTTCTGACCTTTCACAATAAAAGTTCTATTCCAACACTGCTGCCGGTCAGCAACTCAGAGCATTTTGCTACAAGGCAACTCAACAAAACAGCTGACAATATGGTAATTTTCAGGTCGGTTTTGTGAAGTTGTTGGCACACAAGACACCATTCTCAGGCATGCATATATGTTTGCTGAAAAAAAAAAAATCGTGAAAATGGCTGGGGTTGTGTCCTGGGGCAGTGGCATTGAATTTATTTTGAGTCATGTTGAGAGCAACCCTGATTTTATGACTCTCAATGGGGTGAGAATACTCATTTCTAACATTTTCAGACAATATTTCTGTTAGGATAGATCAGCACTTACTCTTACTAATGACTTCTGACACTGAATGAGTTCTGTTATCGTGAAAAATTACTAGCTCTGCCTATTGCTTCACCTTCAGACTGATCCAAACACTGAAAAAAATTTAATTTCAAGTGGATCCTGGAGAACTGTCCACCAGTCAACTGATAATCTATAGGGCTGTCTACATTGACCCCACTAACGATGCACCCTGCGTAGTTACCTGAGCCATTAACCACAGAGATTGCAGTTGGGCGTTAATGCAGAGTGTTGCCATTTCAAGGTATATAAACAACAGTGTGCCAAAAGTAACGAAATGGACAATAAAGCTGGAATAATGCCCAAATGGCAGTGCAGGTTGGCGGGCTCATATATTCACTTGTGTAGATTACAAGCACGGTGGCTTAGTGGTTAGCACTGTTGCCTCACAGCAAGAAGGTCATAGGATTGATTCCCACCTGTGGCCTTTCTGCGTGGAGTTTGCATGTTCTTCCCGTGTTTGTGTGGGTTTCTTCCGGGTGCTCTGGTTTCCTCCCAAATCCAAAGACATGCCGATTAGGTGGAGTGGAAACTTTTAATTGTCCGTAGGTGTGCATGCGGGTGTGAATGTGTTTGTTTGTCTATACGAGGTCTGTGAGAAAAGTAACGGACCTTATTATTTTTTTCAAAAACTATATGGATTTGAATCACGTGTGATTACATCAGACATGCTTGAACCCTCGTGGGCATGCGAGAGTTTTTTCACGCCTGTCGGTTACGTCATTCACCTGTGGGCAGTCTTTGAGTGAGGAGTGGCCCACCCTCTCATCGATTTTTTCATTGTTTAGGAATGGCTCAGAGACTGCTGCTTTGTTTGATCAAAATTTTTTCAAAACCTGTAAGACACAACTGAGTGGACACCATTCGATAAATTCAGCTGGTTTTCGGTTAAAATTTTAACGGCTGATGAGAGATTTTGGAGTTTTACTGTTGCAGTAAGGACGGCCCACGGCGCCTGACGGCAATCTGCGCTTCAAGGTGGCGTCGTCTCGCTGTTTCAAGCTGAAAACTTCCACATTTCAGGCTCTGTTCACCCAAGACGTCGTGAGATAACGAGAACTTTCAGAAGAATTCGGGATCAGGAGTTTATCCAGACATTCCACTATTAAAGGAGATTTTGTAATGAAAGAACATGCGGGCAGAGTCGCATGTCGGGCCGGACCCGACAGCGGGGGGTCGCCACAGGATAAACACCTCCGTTGGAAACCTTAACGGACAAGTTGGAACATGCCCAAGCTGTTAAACAATTTCTCAGTTACTCACTTGTTGAAAGCCATCAAAAGCCGCCTGACTTTTACAAATGGTTTTCAACATGGAGGTGTTTTTCATGTCGCGGCGCAGACGGATTTGCCACGTCGTCATGGATCCGACTCGGCAAATTCATCCGCACGTTCTTTCATTACAAAATCTCCTTTAACAGTGGAATGTCCGGGTAAACTCCTGATGCCGGCTTCTTCTGAAACTTCTCTGTTCTCTGACGACGACCTGGGTGAACAGAGCTTTAAATTAGGATGTTTTCAGCTCGAAACAGCCAGACGGACGCCACCTCCGACCGCACCGCGCCGATCCGCTTTGTGGGCTGTGCTTAAAGTGAAAGAAACTCCACAATCTCTCATCAGCCGTTAAACTTTACACCGAAAACCAGCTGAATTTCTCGAATAGTGTCCACACGGATATCCCTCACCGGTCCTGAAAAAATTTGATAATGCAATGCGCCCCGTCTCCCTGCAGCGTCTCAGACAAAGAGATTCCGACGGGAGGGGGAGTCCACACCTCACTCAAAGCCTGCCCACAGGCGAATGACGTCACCGACAGGCATGACAAAACTCACGCATGCGCACGAGGGTTCAAGCTTGTCTGACGTAAAAACATATGAATCAAATCCATTTATTTTTTGAAAAAAATACAAAGGACCGCTTTTTATATCACAGACCTCGTATGTGGCCCTGCGACAGACTGGCGTCCTCTCCGGGGTTTATGACTGCTGGGATAGGCTCCAGCCCCCCGCGACCCTTAATTGGAGTAATTGGTTGAAGATGACTGAGTGTGAGTGATGTTTTGGTCATATTAAGCCTTGGCTCATGGAAGGAGTTCATCATAATGCTGGTATGACATTGTGAAACCACTGTTGCACTCTTGTTGTTAGTAACTTAATGGCTACAACCACCCTGGCAGCTGAGGTGGGAACTACCACTAACCACTAGGAAGCCCTATTGAGATAAGAGTCCAGAGAAATTGCTTCCAAATCCTGGACAATTGTCTTTAATCGGACTGACACGGCTTAATTCCCAGATTTGAAATGTACCGTTAATAATATCAAACATTATTACATTTGCATGGCACATTTGACTGTTGGTTAAAGAAAATGCTAATCATCTGTGAGTAAAACCCAATGATAACTGTGATTAAAGCAGCTGTCCCACTGTGATGGATTGAGGAAACGTATGAGCAAAGGAAATGAAATGTTGATATCAGTTTGTTGTCCTGTACCAATCCTTTTCTCACATATGAAACGCGCTCCTTGTCAGGTGATGTTGGAGAATCCTTCAGAAGGTTTTGTACTGGACATCAGATAGAGAGCTTCCCCAGTGGATTGTTTGCCTTGTACCTGTTCGAAGTTTGCCAATGGAAATCCGGGAAACATTAGGTTTGTAATCTGGTCATCTTCTGTTCATGTCTGGAAGTGCCGAGTACCTGCATTTGGTGGTTGTCCGCTCATTCCATCAGAGCCCCAAATCCACCAGAGACTGATGAATTAGGCGATTCTTGCCATTGGACAAATTATTTCAATCCCTTACTAATCAGCTTACTCAATGTTCAAGGTGTAACGGCATCTTAACCTAAAAGATATCTGTGCTGCTAACCATTAGCATTAGTGTTAACTGCAATGCTAATGTTACCTGTGATGCTAAACAGTAGTGCCCAGTACGATTAGCAGCAACTGTGGTAATCCAAGCTGAGGTTACTGTTATATTTATTATGGCCAATAAATAGTCAAACATGCCGTGCCAATGTAACAATGTCCCCAACCCGCTCCAAACTCAGAAATGCTGTAAAATCATCTCTGAAAAGTGAAATGTTTAGTGTTTCAAGTTAAATTTTGTTTCATTTTATAAGACTGCTGACCCTTTAGTACTTATCTTTAATGCACACTTTTTCTTCTGTCCACTACGTACCTATTCGGAAGACGTGCCATTTTTACTTACCAATCTCTTTGCCTAAGCCTGAGTGCAGGATGGCACCAGCAGAGGTGACCACAGCACAAGTCTTCTGCTGTTGTCTGTAAAGTTCCTCCAGGGGAACGGGTGGCACAAGACTGGACCAGCCAAGAGAGAAGAAGGGCTGCTCTGACCCATCTATTGTCCTCAGCCAAGCTTGGGATTTCATTTGACACAGCAGTTCTTTGGCACTCTGAGTGGTCCTGCGATTTCCCTTGTAGGACACATGGTGCTTGTTGGCGTTCAAGTATTCCTTCATGGCGCGCTGCAACCGAGGACTCAGCATGCCAGCAGACACATGGCCTCGATACAGGCGCTGAACCACAGAGGCTGACTTGGAGAATGCTTCCCGATCAGTAGAGTCCTCATCGGTATTCCTAGTCCTTATACTGTTTCCCAGTTCTTCATCATACTTATCATCCACTTCCTCCCCACCAGGACCATGGTGGCGTGTGACACGGTTCTGATACTCTGCGATCTGAAATGATCTTTCGCGACTTTGGACTGCAGGGTCGGAGTGAGAACCCACATTCTCTGTGCCAAAAGAGGACCAAGCCGCGAGGCTCTGGGGGTCCAGGTAGTCCTGCTGACTGATTTCCGGGCTACCATAAATGGAGTAGGGAGCACTGTTAGGACTCTGGCTCACCTCCAGACTGGTCTCGGGGGTGGTGGAGCTGGTAGAAGGTTCTAGCTCATCTCCAGGGTAAATAGGAGTCGTCAAGGCGGGAGCCAGTTCAGGTCGTGAGCCCATGATGCCATGCTGCTGATGGGAGGCCTGGATAGAAGCCAGTCGACGTGTGTCAGGGTGCTGGGCGAGGGAGGAGCCGGCAGAGGTCAGGGGCTCATCCACTCGGGCATCCAGAAAGTATGACAGGAGGGCGAGGAAGAGGAGAACCCAAGCCAACATTCCCACCAGCACTAACCGCCGCCACTGCCTCATAGTGGACTTCATTTCCTCTCTCAGCTGTTCAACTGGCCTCCCAACAACAGAGCCCAATGGCTTTGCCCAGAAGTCAGCCGCAGGGCCTGCAGAGGAAGAAGGTTTGGAATGAAACTGTACAGTCAAAAGACAGGAGGAAAAGCTTTTATCATGGGTTTGAGAAAAGCTGACCTTAACCGATGAGTCTATTTCATCATGTCCACGTCTTCTCCAGGATATAGCAGGACCTGGAGAACAAGAGATACGAGTTAGTAGAGCGCATGTAAACAGCCTATGTTTAGACAAAAACAGCTCTCACAGAAAAGGCCTCCTGCAGAGAGCAACCTGGCTGCTTTCCACTCAAAGAATTCCTCAAATGGAGAACCAATTATTACCAAGAACCAAATCAGCTGCTTGGGTTTTATTTTTCAGCACTTAGCAACAAGGACTTTGGGGAAGTGTTGGCCTAAAGATTAAAGGTTAAAGTAGTAGGCTTGTGACTACAGTGGGTGAGAGGTTTAGTTCCCCAATCAGAGAGGAAAACTGCTGAGGCATCCTTGAGCAAGTTGTTTGATTCAATAAGTGCAATTTGCAGCTGAGCACTGAATGGCAGCACTGTGATACTGTGTGTGTGTGTTATCATTGGTGTACATCAAATGCAAAATTACGATATCAATGCAGTCTGTTTAACTAAACACAGCTTTCACAGACGACTCGTTCCCAAGTACAGGACCAACAGACTGAAAAACTCCTTTGTTCCTCAGGCCATCAGACTGCACAACTCCTCATTCGGGTGGAGGAGGAGTAACAGGAAGACAGGGGACAGGAAGGAGAAGAACAGTAGTAGCCATTAGGAAGCAGTATTTTTGATATAATATTTACATTTTGCAAATCGTTTTTTACTTTCACTTTTGATACTGTGTGCTTCTTACCCATTGTGCTGCTATACAATGCTGCTGGAACCTCAATTTCCCTGAGGGAGTCTTCCCAAGGGATTAATAAAGTTCTAATATAGTCTAATCTACGGTCTGAACGTGTCTCGATACAGAAATGATGACAACATAAAACACTAAACACGGAATCCATTTACTTGCGTTACATTTGATCTCATTGTAAATGAGAACCTGTCGGCTTTGTACTGTTGCTAAGACAAGTAATTTGAAGACATTGATGCTGATAATCTGAGAAAATGTATGATGGCACTATTTGCAGTTTGATATTTTGTAGACAAAATTCACATATCAACACGTAATGAAAACTAGTATAACGCTTTTTTTTTTTTTTGGCAATGGCAATCTGCGGGGACTTTGCCCGCCGGAAGTTGATAATTCCGAGTCGGTATTTCCGACATCAGAGCTAAACGCATTTCAGCGCATCTGCTTGGGAAAACATGAAGGGCCACAGTGCTTGCATGGCTAGTGGCATCGAGTTCCTCTGTGCAGTATTGCAAACTCGGACTGTCACAAGTTTATAACCCACCACTATACTTATAGCAACACCAAGATTCCCAAGTCAGGTCAGTAACCACCAGGTGCATTTATTACATAAAAGTTAAATGTGCTCACTGCGAGCGCACTCAGACATCAGATCACCAAGCTTCATCTACTGTACATAGATTTTGTCCAAATTTACAACTTGGAATTTTGACTTGAATTGCTGCTCCACTGCACTTTTCTGCGTCTGAGCTAATTTTTTTTTTTTTTTTTTTTTTGAGTTTTGAGTATAATGCAAAACAGCATTTAATGGAGACTTACTGCCAACTGTGGCCATTAAAACGTAAGGGTACGCCCAAGCTTTACCTGGCTGTGGCAGATAAGTATCTTATGGGCTATTCCACAGAGCACGTTCCTTCCAGTTTTCATCCTGAATAGCAAATTGGAAACGCGTTTGGAAGCATAACTTCTTGACCCATCTTTTTAATCTTAAACAAACTTGGTAGAGGTAGTAGTTTACGGCCATCATCAGCACCTGTTTTGAATTGGGGGTCAAATTTTTGAGCTGTTCAAACTTTTCATCCCGATTGTTCATAGTCTTAACAGCTCCAATCATGTTCAAACATCTTCGTGGGGCGTTTTCCTTGTGAATACAGCTTGAAGCTTGTTTGATGGTGCACCATCAGAGTGAACATTTGAAGCAGGTGCAGTATTTGTTACGGTTCTGGCCGAGGGCACAGCTCCGTACTTAGTTTTCGGGTTGGTTGCCAGGTCTGCACTTTATAAGCCACCCTGCTAGGAGGCAAGTCGGATTAACAGATTTCATCCTGTTTTTGCACTATTTTGGAAAGGTGGCGATCGTAATAGAACGGTGCACTGTGGAATAGGGGCGTAAGACATATGGGGATGGACTGGATGTCTGCCTGAGTAGCTGCCATTCAGGACCCAAGCCAGTTTCACAGATGAAAGTCATGGAAAATGATTTGTCAAAATGTTTAAAGCGTATCCAGGAAAAATTTAAGTCAGATACAAATCACTCACAAAATCTGTCAGTCTTCGTTGATTTGAAGACCATCTCAAAATGAAACTGTGTTGAAAGTCTGCTACTCTACACTTATTGTGCACAGAGACACACAGATGATAACGTGTGTTTTAAGTCTCGCCTTAAAGACCCACTTTTATTTCTCGGCTTTTAGCTCCATGTGAGTTGTATGGTCCTCTGTTGTCTTTTGGTGTTTTAACTTGTACTTTTATGATATTTTATTATGGATTTTACCTATGATTTTATTTTGTACTTTTCTAATGATATAGTCATTTATTTATTTATGGTTTTAATGCATTTATACTATTTTCATGGTAGCAGCACTGTTTTACTCGATTTTTCTGCAGCACTTTGGTAACATTCTGTTTGTAAAATGTGCTATAGAAATAAAGTGGATTGGAATGGATAACGTAAGCTATGCCCCGCCTCCTCTGTGATGATTGGCAGATGTAATAACTGTCAACCACATCTGTTTCCCAGTTAATACTGAAATCCTGCAAATCACTGTTCAACATTTCAAAATAAACTGCATTTATACACATTACTTGGGAAATTTGTTTTTCCCATCAGCTGTCATGATTGAAACAAATGGTTATAATGTGCTTTGAATTGTGTTCTAACATCAAACTCCTGGTTTCATCAGCATGTGAAGTAACATTATACCATAAAAAATTCTAGTTGCAAATCACCATTTAAAAAAAACAATACCATCATTATTTCTGACATGATTTGTTTTTGCTCCAGCTTTGACTAATCCTCTGGTGTACCAACAAGTTAAGATCACTGATGATTTAACGGAGTGAAAAACACGAAACGCCGTGAAGGTGAACAAATGAAGCATTAAATTGCTTCACATCAGAGAACTACAATCCTTTCAGCCACACATAATTATGAGTTTTTTGGTCTGTTAATGGTGGGAGCATTTCTCTTGAGAGCAGCAGCGTGAGGCAGCAGGAGGATGAGGAGGAAAAAAGCCTGCCTTAGTCCTAATTACAGCTTCCTGTCTCCTCTGGAAGCCAGAGCACTGCAGAAGTGTATCTCAGGCGCCCCTGCGGTTCACATATACCCGGAGATGCAAGCCTGCCGCCCCGGGCCACACAGCAGGACAAAACTCAAGCAGGAAAAAAAACAGCAGGGAAAACGAGGCCAGAGGGAGGAAAACCTCAGACTCACCCAACTACCTGGTTAGATCATTTCCCTAAAGTTTGTGTGTGTGTATTCAAGTAACTACCGCACAGGATGTTTCAATGCTGTCCGACGCTGCTCGAACGTCCTACGGCTTTGTATGTCTCGATGCTTTCAAGAGCTACAAGTTCGACATGACGCTCGGTCAACATCCGACAGCCACGTCACATTTGTGTTTTTTTATTTATTTTTAAGTATAGACATTGCTAACATAAAGTGGTGCAAATTGTTTAACCTACGCCACAGGTTTCCTGCAGTCGCTTCCTATTCGACACCTCACGGTCACATGGTCTTCCAAAAACAGATAATCATGCACAGCTTTCTCATAGACCCATAGAAATAAAGCGCAGTTGTCACGCACTGCAAGCGAAACTGTTCAACCGCACAAACGCAATCGGATGTTCGGCTGACTATGGGAAAAAATAAATAAGAAATACAGGATGTTGATCTTGCAATGCATTTTGAGCTGATTTTTGCTGATAAGCGATGCAGAGGAATCAGAGAAACAGCAATCGAGTCCGCCCTTTACCACGCCCACATTGCCTTTTACAAAAAAGTGTTCTCTTCCTTTGTTTGGGATTCTGACACCAGTTGGAATCCAGGCCTGTAATCTCACCTTAACTTTGAATAAATTTAATCTGAGAAACAGTCTGTTTTGGACCTTGATTGGGACTGAAGAAAAAAGATCTGTGAGAAGTTTACGATACAAAAAAAGGTAAGCAAGTATTTGCAGCCTGGTACAAAAAGGGTTTTGGTCCCTGTATGTAGTTTCCCCCTTCATAACAGTTGTACAGGAGGGTGATTTTTTTTTTAAATAACTCATCAGTTTAAGATATTGTAAGACATAACGCTATGAATAATCACAGATGGGGTCAACCGTGATCGTGTATTTGACACGTTTTGTGCATCTAAACTACGTTTTTTTTGCAACATTTTAAGGCTCTACTGCGGCATGAAAAGCAGTGTATGTTTGACACATTTAATCATGGGCACAATTTGGTGGGGGATAGGGGGACATGTTCCCCCCATCTTTTCAACCAGGGGGGACAGTATATGGTATGTCCGCCCCATCTTCTGACATATATGTCTGTACTTGAAACATGCTATGCCAGTCTTATGTGCAAAACCATGTCAGAATAGTATCTTTGTTTCTGCAAGTTTGTATTTTTAGCAGCATTGACTTGTTTACAACACCTGTTTCTTGTTTGTCACATTCGGAATTTTCTGGGACTGCATTTGCCCAGATTTGAAACCAAAAATAGTTGCCTCTAGGGACTAGTGTCTACACATAAGTATCAATGGACCATATGCTAATTTAATAAATTCTGAAAGTTAGAAAAGGAAATCAGAAAAGCTATCTAGGACCTCAGAAAGCCCATCTGCAATTATTGCTTGATCTCCAAAATCAGTCTATGCAAGCGAAATTATGTGTTGTGTGGGCCGCTGAAGAGGAGGTACTGCTGGCCCACCACCACCAGTCGGCGCCCTGCTTGGAGTGCGGGCTTCAAGCATGAGAGGGCGCCGAGACAGAGAGTGACAGCTGTCACTCATTTACACCAGCTGTCACCAATCACCTGCATCTCTACAAAGCCGGATCATTACTCCCACCTCCTCGCCGAGAAATCAACTACCGTGAAGGTAATCTTCTCTGCTGTGACTATTGTTGTCTGAAAACAGAAGGTCTGTGTGCAGCCGTGTTCCTGCGGGGTCTATTGAAGGCTGGATTGGCGGACAGTGAAAGAACGACGGTCTTCGTCTCTCACTCCATCCAGGAAGAAGACCAACAGGAGCTGCACGGGTGACATTGTATCTGGAGGTGGAGGTTTTCCCTCCTTGAAGATCTGTAGAAAAAGGATTACTGGGTGTGTGGATACACACTCACCATTAACTGTTTTTTCATCTTCTGCCAGCAGTACCAGGGTCTGCAACAGAAGACGGTGACCACCTGGGGACTCAGGACTTGGCGGCTCCGGTGTTCTTCAGGCCGTTGGTGGTGGAAGCTGTGTGGGTCCCGGCTCTCTGATCGCCAGAGGTCTCCTATCTTCGAGCCTGCCCGCACGTCACCTTGTGTTCAATTGGCATTATCTTTGTCTGTATCCAGTTGTGCGTTTCACAACATTAAATTGTTACTCTTTGTCTTATCCATTGTCCGTTCATTTGCGCCCCCTGTTGCGGGTCCGTGTTACGACACCTTCCCAACATTATGTTCAGTATGAGTGTTGTCATTAGTGCCACTTCAAAAATTAAATTCATGATAAGTAATTTATCCTAAACTTACGATCTGTTGTTTTTTTCAAACTTGTGCAAAAACAAATCTTGAGAAAAAAATACAGTATGCGATAGTTAATAATTATTAAGAGCCTGTTCTTTCATATTTATGAATACATTTTACCACGCTGCAATTGTTTTTTTTAATGAGAACTTAACCTATCATTCTTTTTGAGTTCTACACATGTGGTGATACCTTATTTACACCAGGATGTTAATAAAATCAGTGCTGGCTATTCTCAGAATAAAGTACTTATATCCACAGTTTCAAATTGCATAAGTCAAATGGTGTCCACTTATGGTCTTCTCCAAACATTAAAATTACTGTTCTGGATGCTCAGAATGCATCTGAGCTTATCTAGAAACCGTTGGCTGAAGCCCATAGGCCGGGGGTCTGGGGGCCGCTTTAGGCCCCCAGACCCCCGGCCTCTGGGCTTCGGCCCTGCGGGCCTCACACTTTGTCCCCCCAATTTCTAGTTCTAAATTGTGCCCTTGCATTTAATGGCGCCGTCTTTAATTACTGCGAAAACAAACACAGCAATGGATGAAAGCAGACAAACTTCATAAACATTTTCAACGGAAGCCTGTTAATGACGACAAAACAGTTTTTATGAACAAAATGCTACTCATTGCCTGTAAGATGGTGTTAGACTGACACAGTTCCCTGGGTGTGATGAGCTAAACAGAACCGCTTTAGTTCACAGCCCCTCTGCGGGCTGCGAACCCTCCTGCAGCCAGCAAGAAAATATCTGCCTTTTTTCCCTGCGTTGAAACCAGAAGTGAACTTACAACCGCACTCATTTGTCGGTTGTTGTTGGGCGTATATGCTCGCGTATCTACTTTATTGAACCAACGGTTGGGCGTATAGTCACTCTCCCTTTGAATAACAGGTAGCGTTTGCTGTAAGCTGTCCAGAGCCCCCTAGCAGAGACCGCTAGCGGAAACCACTAGCAGTGTTGTTGGCCCACAAGTGCTAGCATCTACTGCAGCCGCTAGCAGTGGCTGCTAGCACTTGTAGACCAACAGTAATTACTGTCTGGATGACTACAAGGTTGCATGTGAGCTAGCATGAAAGAAAGAAGTTACAATGTTGCAGTACGTGTTGGTATTCCTCCCATTTTCTTACGCCACTGCGGGTGTTGTAGTTCTTCCAGGCACAAACTAAACTGATATTCCGTCGTCAAACTGACGATTGAAGGCATCAGTTTCTTCAGTCAATCACTGTTGCACACAAGGATGAAAAGAGTCCACGCAGGGTGTCTTAGACAGGTCATCAAAACACAAAACGTCATTCTGAAAAGCTAGTATAGAACCAGCGCGAGTGTTGCCATGGATATGTGACCGTATACTTCAACACTCTACTAAACTACACTTTCCTTTCTCACATCCTTTCTCACAGTTCTTCGTTATGGCAATACCTTTGTGGCGGAATGATTCGCTGAAGCAACATCTCAAGTGCTTGACTCAGTTTAATAGTTAATGACAGAACTGCCAACAATGTTAAAGGCCCCAGTGTACTACTGAAAGAAGGGTATTAGTTCTGTACTCAAAAGGTATATTCGTCAGAAATGTACAAGGTACAGAAATGGACCTTTTGGCAATAACTGTGAACCTTTGTTGAATTTTAAAAAGGTATAAAATCATTGCTGACCATGTCCAAAAGGTATTCTGTTCAAACCCTGCTACGACACTCTTGACTGACAAAACATTAGATCCACTCCTGTATCTTCAGTTGTTGTTTTTGTTTTGTTTTTTTACTTTTATAACCCCATTCGGTGTATTCCAGTCCTGCCACAGGACCAGGCTTGCACCAGCATGGGAAAACCATTAACTAGTACCATTAACATCAGTAATTAGCATTCCTTACCACCGCTATGAGGTCATCTCAGTGGCACTCTCCTGGTTTGGCAGCCTTTCTGCACCCCAGCCAGCAAAAAATTAACTTTATTAACTATTTCACATGTTTACTGGTCTGTTTCATCATCTCATTATTTCTCCTGGAAGTACACAGACACCTTTAAAGCTACAGTGTGCAGGATTTATTGCCCTCTAGTGGTGAGGTTGCAGGTTGCATTATGCTGTCACCAGAACATTTTCTTCACATTTTTGCTACTTCACCCCGCCTCTTCAGTCTTGCGGCTCCGCTACAAAATGCTAAAAGATGAAGTAAGTATGGTCCATTTGGGCTACTTGGGGGGGGGTAGCACTGCTTGAAAGGTGGCATTCCAAGCTCATGAAAACATCTATTCATTGTTGCAGGTAATTATACACTAATGAACAAATGGTTATAAATGCTGTATTCCATTTCTATAAATTAACACCCCCAACATCCTACATGCTGTAGCTTTAAGGCAACACTTTGTGTGTGTGGGTTTTGTTTTTTAGGAATCCTCCTGTGCAGCAGATTGGATATGTCCACCACATCGGGGGTCACATATTCAGCAGGAAAAACATGCCATTTAACACCTAGTAATAACAATAAAGGGTTTGATGTACGAAAAAAAGCACAAGTGAGAAAACACAGTTGCCCATTGGCAAAGTTACCAACTAGCAAATGGCATTTATACATTTATATGCATCACCGCTCCACACAAAAACACCGAGCGAGTGTGCATGCCCCGAGGCACGTCAGGCGTGAGTGCACACAGTCTGTTTGCCTCACCTGGCAGCAATCAGAGTGTGTGTGTGTGTGTGTGTGTTTCAGTAACAGCAGTGAGACAACATAAATGCATGGCACAGATGGAGAGGCGGAGGTGGAGGACAGAGCGGGTCGTGTGAGGACAAGACAACGAAACTGCGCAATGGAAACAAGGAAACGACACAGACAGCAAAGGACAACTAAATGACTCAGTGGGAGTTAGCAGGAGACGTGACAAATGAGACCTGAGAGAACTTACCAAAAAAAAACAGGGTGCACACAGGTCACATCTGGTGCCCACTGCCTTTGTTTTCGGCACACTACAGCAACCGACAAGCCCTGTCTGCAAATTCATAAATTACTGCTGAGCAAATTAAAGATCGTTTTTGTTGTTTTGAAATTTTATTTTAGAAGTAAAATGTCAATTTTCCATAATGTATAATACATTTAATTGTGCCCGTGTATATGTAATTCATTCAACATCAACATTTACTGTTTTTGTGTCCCTTGGCCCTCAGTCCAGATGAATTTATGGCCCTTTATAGCTTTGTGGCAGAGGGAGAGGTTATATGAGGTCTGTCCATAAAGTATCGTACCTTTTTATTTTTTTTTAAACTATATGGATTTCATTCATATGTTTTCACATCAGACAAGCTTGAACCCTCGTGCGCATGTGTGAGTTTTTCCACGCCTGTCGGTGACGTCATTCGCCTGTGAGCACGCCTTGTGGAAGGAGTGGTCCCGCCCGTTGTCGGATTTTCATTGTCTGGAAATGGCGGAATGATTTGGGGTTTTTTTCCATCAGAATTTTTTCAGAAGCTGTTAGAGACTGGCACCTGGAAACTATTTGAAAAATTTATCTGGCTTTCGGTGAAAATTTTACGGGCTTCACAGAGAATAAGGTCTGTTAGTACAGCTTTAAGGACCCCTTTAAGGACGCTTGGTGCGCCGCGCTCCGAGCTGCGACGACATGGCACAAGCCACCGGACCATTTCTAAACGGATGGCTCTGTGGATACGAGACCGTCGTGTGCTCTTTCTCTGGTTATCACAAGAGCTGGACATCAGCCATTTTCCGGCAGATTTCACTTTTAACAAGAGATTTTGTCATGGAAAGCTGCGCAGAGGCTTCGCGCGTCACGACCGATTCGCTTTGGAAGCGAGACAAAGGAACACCTCCGTTTCGGCGTGTCAGTGGACACGTTTGGACATGTCTATCTCGGCTTTCAATGCTTACCAGTCCAGTAAGTATCAGTGAAATTGTGGAGAGCTGGACATGTCCAAACGCGTCCTCTGACATGCCGAAATGGAGGTGTTCCTTTGTCTCGCTTCCAAAGCGAATCGGTCGTGACGCGCGAAGCCTCCGCGCGGCTTTCCATGACAAAATCTCTTGTTAAAAGTGAAATCTGCCGAGCGTCCTTAAAGGGGTCCATAAAGCTGTACTAACAGACCTTATTCTCTGTGAAGCCTGTAAAATTTTCACCGAAAGCCAGATAAATTTTTTAAATAGTTTCCAGGTGCCAGTCTCTAACAGCTTCTGAAAAAATTCTGATGGGAAAAAAAACCCAAATCATTCCGCCATTTCCAGACAATGAAAATTTGACGACGGGGCGGGACCACTCCTTCCACAAGGCGTGCTCACAGGCGAATGACGTCACCGACAGGCGTGGAAAAACTCACGCATGCGCACAAAGGTTCAAGCATGTCTGACGTAAAAACATATGAATCAAATCCATATAGTTTAAAAAAAAAAAAAAGGTACGATACTTTATGGACAGACCTCGTAATTCGTAACAGAAAGAGACAGATTAACGAGCCACATTTTCAGCATGTAAAATATAGGTCACCAGGTGTCTTAACAGGACATAAGAAGTAAATCCCATAGAGCCTGTGAGGCCCACTGGTGCCGGTGCTCATCCCCGGATTCCTTAAGCAGGCAGCGAATCAGAGTCCTCCTGGACAAGACGCCAGTATGTCGCAGGTTAACTTTCCCCAGTCAAAGCTGCAGCCTATTTACAGCTATGTGGGCTGAGAAACGGAGAAGAATGTCTTATCATATAACACATACAGGTAGTATGACAGGGAGTCAAACCCAGGTCTACTTATTGGTATCCCAGCTCCTAATCCCATCTGCTCTGCATTGATTTAATAAATAATAATAATTTAATGAGTCCGGGCTGGTTAAAAAAAAAAAAAAAAAATTCTAAGAAGTCATGTTTAAAATTATTTATTTATTTGTTTGTTTAAAGAGACTTATTGATTGAAATCAACTTTTTTCATTTTTATTTATTTCACTGTTATAAATGATACTATACAAATAATATCAGTTATAATCTTTATTGACATGTTAAAACATAAAGGAGAACATACAACATGTGCCATTAAGTAATGGTATTGATTTCATATTTCGGTGATATTTTAAGAACTGGTTTAAAAAAAATAAATAAATAAAAATTTGATGATTTTTTTTTTTTTTACAGCAATTTAAATCAGCTGATTTAAATCATACCAGGCCACACTTTGGGAAATGAGAGATCATTAAAATTAATAATAACAATAGATTTTCAAACAGTTTAAAAATAAAAGTACATACAATTTGATTAGATTAGGAGAAATAAAGCAAAGTCATAAAAGTCATAAGATTTATGGTCTTCTCAAAACATAAAAATTACTGTTCTGGATGCTCAGAATGCATCTGAGCTTATCTAGAAACCGTTGGCTTAGACCCCCGGCCTATGGGCTTCAGCCCTGCGGGCCTCGCACTTTATCCCCCCAATTTCTAGTTCTAAATTGTGCCCTTGCATTTAATGGCGCCGTCTTTAATTACTGCGAAAAAAAACACAGCAATGGATGAAAGCAGACAAACTTCATAAACATTTTCAACGGAAGCCTGTTAATGACGACGAAACAGTTTTTATGAACAAAATGCTACTTGTTGCCTGTAAGATGGTGTTAGACTGACACGGTTCCCTGGGTGTGATGAGCCAAACAGAACCGCTTTAGTTCACAGTAAACTGCTTTAGTATACACAGTACAACAAATTTAAAAGCTACTCCTTAAAAAGTGCACTCAGCGCAATATATAAGACTAAATAATAAATAAGACACAAAGACAGACAGACGGACAGATAAATAGATGAAAATAGTGCAATATGTCAGTTCAGTGCAAATCTGAATTTAACATGGCGATAGCTTTGGGAAAGAAACTGTCCCTGAGTCTGTTTGTTCTGGCCTGTATGAACCTGTAGCACCTGCCAGAAGGTAACAGATTGAAAAGGTGGACGCTGGGGTGGGTATTGTCTTTTATAATATTCCTGGCCCTGCTGAGACAGCGAGAGTTGTAAATGGTGGCTATGGAAGGCAAAGGACAACCAACGATTTTCTGTGCGGCGTTGGTCACCCTCTGCAGCTTCTTCCTGTCAGCCTCTGTGCAGCTGGAGTGCCACACTGACACAGCATAGGTCAGCAGGCCCTCGATGGTGGAATGACAGAAGGTCACCAGCAGGCGTGTGTGTAGTTGCTCCTTCCTGAGCACCCTCAGGAAGTGTAGCCGCTGCTGGACCTTCTTGACCAGTGCTGAGGTGTTGACTGACTAGGAGAGGTCTGCAGAGATGTGAACCCCAAGGAATTTGAAAGACCCCACTCGCTCCACGCATTCACCGTTAATGTACAGGGGGGCAAGGGCTGCACTGTTCCGCCGGAAGTCCAAGATGAGTTCCTAAATCTTGGTGATATTCAGTGCCAGGTTGTTAGACGCACTCCACTCACTGAGTTTCAGGACCTCATCTCTGTAGGTCGCTTCGTTTCCCCCGTTATCTGCCCCACCACTGTTATGTCATCAGCAAATTTCACAATGATGTTTTCTGGGTGGGCGGGAATGCAGTCAGACATGTAGAGCAAGTAGAGAGGTGGGCTCAGCACACAGCCCTGGGGGGAGCCGGTACTGAGAGTACAGACGAAGGAGAAGTGAGGACCCAGTTTCACCTGCTGGGGCCGGTTAACCAGAAAGTCTTTAATCCAGGAGCAGGTGGATAGTGGGAGCCCCAGGTTGACTAGCTTGGGGATCAGAATATCCGGTATTATTGTGTTGAAAGCTGAGCTGTAGTCAATGAAAAGCATCCTGACGTAGCTCCCCTGTTTCTCCAGGTGACAGCGCTGAGTGGAGGGCGGTGGCTATTGCGTTTTCTGTGGATCTGTAAGTCCAGTACTCAAACTGATGCGGGTCCAGGGTAGGGGGGAGACAGGTTTTGATGTGTTTCAGAACCAGTTTCTCAAAGCACTTGGTTGATGACTGGGTGAGTGCTACTGGGCGGAAATCATTGAGACTGGTTGTGGCAGATTTTAGGCAGGCTGGGATGACAGCTTGTTTAAGTGACAGGTTGAAAATGTCAGCGAAGACTTGTGCTAGCTGGTCAACACATGCCTTGAGCACCTTCCCTGGTACTCCATCCAGGCCTGTAGCCTTCCTGGGGTTAACAGCCCAGAGCACCCGTCTCACGTCCTCAGCCGCAAGAGTAAATGGAGAGAAACTGGAGACTGGAATGGGTTGTAGTGGGGGTTGAGGTGGTGTGGCTGAGTGCTGTGCCTGGGACTCAAATCGGGCATAGAAGCTGTTCAGCTCCTCTGTCAGTGCCACATCCGAGTCCCCGGGTGTCGCAGCACAGCCACTGTAGTTGGTGATGGACTGTATGCTCTGCCACACCTGCTGAGGGTTATTGAGCTGCTCCTCTATTGTTCTTTTGTACACTGCTTTGGTGGTCTTGACGGCTCTCCTCAGATCGGTGCGAGTGGCGTTGTATAGTGCTCTGTCACCTGATCTGAAGGCTGCGTCACGGGCCCGGAGAAGCGTGTGGACATGGCTAATCATCCATGGTTTTTGGTTTGGAAACACCCGGATATTCTTTTCCACAGTGACCATTCCAATGCAGAACCTGATGTAAGACAGTACAGTGTCTGTGAATGTAGCCAGGTCTTCATGGTGAAAGGCTTCCCACTGTGTTTGATCAGGTAATCCTGCAGTCAGGCGAGGGCATCATCAGGCCAGGTGGTAATGGTCAGCCTTTTAGGCTTTGTTTGTTGACTGAAGGAGGTGTATGAGGGGGCGAGGAACAGGAAGAGGTGGTCTGACTGGCCCAGATGGGGGAGGGGTATGGCTCTGTATGTGCGCTTGATGTTAGAATATACATGGTCCAGAGTGTTCTCCCCTCTTGTTGGGCATTTCACGTGTTCATGAAATTTGGGTAAATTTGGTTTTGAGATTTGCTTTATTAAAGCCCCCTCTGCAATGATATGAACGCCATTTGGATAGGCACACTGATGGTTACTGATAGCTTTTAGCAACAGAGAAAGAGCTATTTTTTACATTAGCATCCGGTGGTATATAAACTAGGGCTGCAACAAACGATTATTTGGATCATCGATGAATCTGATGGGGTTTCGACACGATTAATCGATTAATCGGATTAGCGGGGAATTTTTTTAAAAAATGTGCCAGGGAAACAATTTTTCTCTCCTTCCATCACTTTATTTAACAACAGAACATTATTTGAAAACTTAAAATACTTGAAAATCAACAAATCTTCAAATGTCCCTTGGCTGTTGAAATATAAAATAATAAAGAATAAAACAGTTTATAATAAAGAACAAAAATAATTATTTCAAATGACACTGCTTTATCAAAGTGCTGAGTTGCCATAAAACAACATTGAAACATATCAATGTTATAAAATATATGGTGAAAAAAGAGGTATTTTTGTTGCTACAAATGAGCAATTAGCATAACCCGTTAACCATAAAACCTAAATCAAAAACTGTAGCCTGACTCATTATATGTGCAACATTCTCTGTATAGCTTGTAAACTGTGGTCATTTCACAATGACACATGTGACTCATGTCTCTTTCTCTAAAATTGTATTGCAGCATTATTAGTTATTATTACTATTATTATTGTTGCTATTATAAATAAATAAAAATAAATTTAAAAATATTATAATTTGTAATACATTTGACTCTTTTACAACAACAAATGCTGAGCTATTAATTATTATACAAAAAACAAATGCACAAACATGCTGAAATGCCAGCAGCTTGATGCTAATTTTAACATTGAAAATGCCATAGACATGTCAACGCGTTAGCATCAGTGTTAGCATAAAATACATCTATCAACTGTTTCATAAGACCATAACAGGTCAGTTTAACATAAAAAGGTAAATATTCCTCACAGATATATGCTCTTTAGGGTTTTAGTGTGGAAAAATTAAGATAAAGCGAAATAAAACAAATGAAACTAACGAAACAGCAGCTCGAAGTTTCTGTCCCATCTGTGTAGCGTGCGGCCAGCTAGCTGCACTGAAGCATCGGGGATTTGTGCGTGTAGCCATGTCTATGTGATAATAAGCGCGCAGCATTCTCGAACGTAGCGATTTCCAGCTAGCTGTAATTCCAAATCGTCCGTTTGTGTACCATGGGTCTTGCGTTTGAGAGATACAGGCTTGGCAGCGGTGGTTTGAATGGCTGTTTCCTTAGCTTATCCAACAGGCCAGCCCTGCAGCCCTGTTTTTGCTTCCTCTCACAACGCCGTCTACGTCGCTTGTCAGACCCGATAATCCATGGAGATCCCGCTGGTCTCGCTATCTCGTCCGGAATGTTGTGCGTGCGATGAAAGTCACCACAGATGGTCGCCTTCTGCTGGAAACCGATGTTCAGTAAGTCCATACGATTGTAGTATTTATAAAAGTCCATATGTAAAAGTCCGTCAACGACATACAACATGCCAAAACACAAAAAAAGTAGAGAGAGCTGTAAGCCACTGTGTCTCTGCGCACCACCATTTCCTTCTTAGCCATGAATGGATGTGGACATGCCCTCAAACAGTCATTAGCATAATAAGGATTTTTTTGAGGGATCAGTAATATGACAGACGGCACAGCTAATCCTGAAGGCCAGTTATTACTTTGATGCATGAATATAAAGAATTATGGGAAATCAGACAGAATAATCAATAAGTTTGATGTTTTTGTCAAACGTCAACAAAATGCAGATGAAACTCAGATAAATGCTGTCTTTTAACATACATTACTTCCCTTTGAGAAGTATGATGTTAAGCTATACTAACAGGCTGAAAACTGCTGAATTCATGCTTCCCCATTTTTTTTATGAATGCGGTGCATCAACTATCTAATCAGTTTGTCATCATTATGTGATCTTTTAATTTGGTGAGTTACAAGATGACAGCGTTTATCATTATTGAGTTATTGCTTACACAAGCTGAGATAACTCACTTCCTCACCCACTCACTTGTCCGTATTTTTGCTGCATAAGCTCTATGTGTTCCCAGTACAGGGAAAAGATAAACAATTGATATACACCCTTTCTGTTCAGTGATATTAACCAAGAACAGCAGAGCTGAACACCTTCAGTCATACACAGTAGTGTTCAGAATAATAGTAGTGCTATGTGACTAAAAAGATTAATCCAGGTTTTGAGTATATTTCTTATTGTTACATGGGAAACAAGGTACCAGTAAATTCAGTAGATTCTCACAAATCCAACAAGACCAAGCATTCATGATATGCACACTCTTAAGGCTATGAAATTGGGCTATTAGTGAAAAAAAGTAGAAAAGGGGGTGTTCACAATAATAGTAGTGTGGCATTCAGTCAGTGAGTTCGTCAATTTTGTGGAACAAACAGGTGTGAATCAGGTGTCCCCTATTTAAGGATGAAGCCAGCACCTGTTGAACATCCTTTTCTCTTTGAAAGACTGAGGAAAATGGGACGTTCAAGAGGTTGTTCAGAAGAACAGCGTAGTTTGATTAAAAAGTTGATTGGAGAGGGGAAAACTAATACGCAGGTGCAAAAAATTATAGGCTGATCATCGACAATGATCTCCAACCATCAAAACAACCAACAAAATGGATAGAAGACTAACCAGAATGGCAAAGGCTCACCCACTGATCAGCTCCAGGATGATCAAAGACAGTCTGGAGTTACCTGTAAGTGCTGTGACAGTTAGAAGAGGCCTGTGTGAAGCTAATTTATTTGCAAGAATCCCCCGCAAAGTCCCCCTGTTAAATAAAAGACGTGCAGAAGAGGTTACAATTTGCCAAAGAACACATCAACTGGCCGAAAGAGAAATGGAGGAATATTTTGTGGACTGATGAGAGTAAAATTGTTCTTTTGGGTCCAAGGGCCGCAGACAGTTTGTGAGACGACCCCCAAACTCTGAATTCAAGCCACAGTTCACAGTGAAGACAGTGAAGCATGGTGGTGCAAGCATCATGATATGGGCATGTTTCTCCTACTATGGTGTTGGGCCTATATATCGCATACCAGGTATCATGGATCAGTTTGGATATGTCAAAATACTTGAAGAGATCATGTTGCCTTATGCTGAAGAGGACATGCCCTTGAAATGGGTGTTTCAACAAGACAATGACCCCAAGCACACTAGTAAACCAGCAAAATCTTGATTCCAAACCAACAATTAATGCCTCACAGATGTGAAGAAATCATGAAAAACTGTGGTTATACAACTAAATACTAGTTTAGTGATTCACAGGATTGTTAAAAAAGCAGTTTGAACATAACAGTTTTGAGTTTGTAGCATCAACAGCAGATGGTACTATTATTGTGAACACCCCCTTTTCTACTTTTTTTTTTACTAATAGCCCAATTTCATAGTCTTAAGAGTGCATATCATGAATGCTTGGTCTTGTTGGATTTGTGAGAATCTACTGAATCTACTGGTACCTTGTTTCCCATGTAACAATAAGAAATATACTCAAACCTGGATTAATCTTTTTAGTCACATAGCACTACTATTATTCTGAACACTACTGTAGCTTTTGGAAATACACAGCTGACTAAACAGACTTGTGCACAAATTAAATATAAATTTGAAGTGTCAGTGAAACCATTTTGGGCAAGTACGAGTACATACTGTTTTTCCACTTTTCTTGATTTTATTTTGTCAACATATGTTGACACTGTAATCAGGATCAGTGAGAGAGGTCACAGTCAAACGAGCAAAATGTCTCTGATCCTGCAGTCAGTATAAAGGGACAAATTCTGACCTTTGATCCCAAGTACTTTGACCCCTGAGTTAATGAGTATTTTTATTTTTGTAATCATCTTTTCAGATTAATTTCTAGCATAACTGCAGGTCAGACAAACAGCACCCCAACCAGCAACTCATCTCTGTTAAAGACATAAACGGAGGATATGCTGAGTGCACTTTGTAAAAAATCTTGTGCGCACAATAACTTCTTTCCTAGTTGTCTAATTGTCACTAAAATTGGTATGTGTGTCATGCATGGTAGCCCCTGTAAACCCATTGATTTGCAGGCCAAATGGATAAAATGACTGAGCTGCACTTTGTTAAAAGCCTTCTGCTGAAACACATCACTTGACAATGTAAGCTTATCAATATTTGACCAGGGCGCTGTGGGTTAGTCTAGACTATGGACTATATTTAGTTATTTTTCAATGTTTTTGAATTAACTGCACTCTAGGTTTGTTCGTTTGTTTTTAAACTCTTTCTTATTGATGAATGTAAGCATGTTTTTGGCCGCCATCTTAAGTAACGCATCTCATAATGTATTTTTGGGTGAGGTGCGACCACGTGGCTCAGTCTTTCTTCAAGATTCAAAATTTGTAAATATTAACTTTCTATTGGGAAATTAGTTTCAGAGAAAATCTCTCACTGTTTGCTTGGCTCATTTCAAAATCAGTCACACCCAGACACAAAATTCTGGAATTTATGAAACAATGCTTTTCTGTTAAATTAAATTTTGTCTTCAAATATGCTTTAGAATGACTTGATCCAGTCACCTAATCTGCATGGTTTTGTCTTTTCTGTGCAGACCAATGTAATATCATACTGTTCAATTTCAAAACAAAGTTTAAGCCATAAAAAGAAGAATTTTACACTTCTGAGTGATGCATCCCATTCTTCAACTACAGGCTGTGCAGAAATAGAAAAGACTGTAATTTATTTATGTAACCACATTTCATGACTCCCAGCATGCTGTGCTGCTGTAATGTTCTCTTGTGTGTCTGCCACACTTTGCCAGAGGTAAATGTACTGAAGTCCAGCCACTATCTGACCACCAGGTAAGTGCTTGGACAGGTCTTAAGGGAATACAGCAGCACGGCATCTCACAGAAAATTGTTCCGTCCACTTTAATGCACCCTGCTGGGGGAATTAAACTGGAGAGGCGGCGCTACAGCGCCTTCAATTGTGGCCAAATTGAAAAATTTCTTAAACAAGCTAGCAGAAGTTTCCAAATGGAATAGATGTTCTGGCGTAAGAAAACACAGACAAACAGGATTTTACTAAAAAGAAGACCTGAAAGTTCAGCTATATCTGAGATGCAAGCCTAGATTTGATGTTTTGGTGAAAGAAAATCCTCCTCTATACCACTGCATCATGAAGCTGTATAACTGGGGATACAAAATGCAAAACGTGCACTATGCACAATTTCTCCAATCACAGGCAGAGAAGCCTATAACTTCTGGGTTGTCTGGGTGTCTTGGTGGCTTTCCTCACTCTTCTCTTTCTAGCACAATCACTCAGTTTTTGAGAACTGTCTACGCCACACAGATTTACCATAGAGTGCCATACTGTTTGTATTTCTTCATAACTGATGTAAATAAAGTTCAAGACATATTCAGTGACTTGGAAATGTTCATGTATCCATCCCCTGACTTGTCTGAAAAAAACTGGCAATTAAACTGATTATTTACAGGAATTATACCAACTTATGCAACCCATCATCTTGGCTTTTATATTTTTAATTAATGTATATCAAGTTGTAGAGATTTACTTTCAGTTTGAGTCTAAGGAAGATAATTCTAGAAATTATTATATTGAGAAGCCTGATTTACTTTTTGTAACTGAAATGCCATAAACAAATTAAAATGTGTGTATTACCAAGGGGCTGAATACATTTGCAACCCACTGTATTTTAAGAGGTATTTTGAGATGTTAAAATGTCACATTCTGCACCTAATTTTATGGCATGATCTCACTGACATTAGCGCGCGAGCGTGGTGATGTCACTTCCTGCTATCACTAGGTGCTAACTTCGCTTCGGTTTTTTTGGGGTAGAAATAACACCTTTCTCATATATTATGTAAAAGCTAGCAAGAAATAAACACTTCTAAAAATGAAAATGCTGCGTCTGTAACTTGATAACACCTCTGGAAGGATTTACAAAACATTTAGCGGATGTTAGTGTGGTGACGTCACAGGTTGGGAGCAAAAGTCTTTGATTTGTGTGTAAATATATCCTCTTTGTCATATATTATGTAAAAGTGAGTGAGAAATAAACACTTCTGAAACTGAAAACTCTGTTTTCAGAACCTAATAATACTTCTGAAGTGATTTAAAAGACATTTAGCAGACATTAGCGTTGTTTGGTGGGGGTGACAGCCAATCAGAGCAGAGCTGCACCGTGATGTCACAGTCTGGTTGCTAGCTGCAAACTCAGTTTTTGGAACCTAATAATTACTTAAACAACTGCAAATTATACAGAACACAATGCTCATACGACTGAGGTTTTTTTTTTAGCATTGCGTTATTTTATTTTATTTTTTCCAGGCAACACATAAAATTACCTGAAGATGTGCATTAAGATTTCTGTAAGCAAAACTGGAACTCCCAGTGCTCACAGTGGAGGCATTCATGCTAACGTTAGCCCATGACCATCATGTTATGTGATGCTACATACTTTAAGATATATCAACCGTTAAATCAATCATGAATCACTGCTTTAATGAACCCTCTCACAGAGGTCCTCAGCCACAACATGGATGTATTTTTAAGCACATTACAAATCCTGTTGCTCAGAATGGAGGCACTCAGTTCATGCTAATGTAAGGCGAGATGTTAGCTAGCAGCAAGCAACTTAAACATATTATGTAAACCCTGTAACTTGACTAAAATAAGGAAGAGTGCCGTAACACTAGTTAGATATTATTATTGGGGGATTATATATGCACTTCATTAATTCAATTTAATAAATTTATGAAAATATATATTTTAAGTATTTTTATTTCTCTGTAACCCGATCCCGGATAAGCAGTTCAAGATGTGTGTGTGAGAGAGTATTTTTATTTTGGGTGAATTTCCGCTGGGTTAGGTTGGATTTATCCATGGGGATTGCATTAGGTCAAACATAAAATAGACGGAATTCATAATGAAGATTCGCTGGTCGTGTTTCACACCGGCAAGAAAAAAGCAAGAAAAAAGTCAAACTTAACTTCCCCCAACTGGTCACATAAATTTTACAGAGGAAGCAGTGGGTGATTGAGCTATTTAATGGAGCTCAAGACAGGCATGTGCCCTAAAGAGAACGTGTCATTGTGCCAGATGACACGATTTAAATGTGCACATTCTCTCAAATATAGTAGTGACCAAAAAGGTTAGCACTTCATGAAATATTGAGCTGTTAGGTCAAGTGTGAGACTGCTCTCTTATTGGGAAATTATATTATATATATATATATATATATATATATATATATATATATATATATATATATATATATATATATATATATATGCGCAGCCATTGTGTTTGATATTCACCTCTCAGCATTTGAAGCAGCTACAAACTGACATCAGGTATTTTAAAAAGGTCAACAGGACTCAGTCGGCCGAACATTTGTAGGCCCACATATATGAAAACTATTGGGCAGAGAAGACGGCAGGAGACAGAATTAATCTGTGCAATTTCAGGCCTCGTCTCCCAAATCTTCCAGAGTGAAGCAAATGCAATGCCTGCAAATGTATGATGTGCTCGGTGCAAAGTGAGAAAGTACATTTCCCAGCAGGGCTGTTACATGGAACAGACAGAATAGAGGTGTAGATTGACAGAAAAATAACCCTGGCTGTGGTTGACAGAAAGAATAGAAAGGTGTGAAGATGAATGTGAAAACTCAGAGTAACTGCAAAATGAAAAAGGATTAAAATCTCAAGACGTTTTCAACCATATTTCGTTTCAAACAGCAATGTCTGTTTTAATTTAAGGTTGTGCAATATACGATGTGAGTGTCGCCACAGTAATGTGTGCATGCACAATTTTTAAATACGATGTCAACATTTTTGGTGCTTAATTAACACAAACCTCTCATCTTCCACAACTAATTTACAAGAAGCATCTGTGTGAGACAGAGGTGGTTTGTAGATTACCGGTGCTCGTCTGTACTGTGAGCAGTCAATTCTCGGTATTGAGGTTCCTGTAAACATGACACTGTAATAATCACCCAACAAAACAATGACAAAAGTAAAGCCCCGGTCACACGGCACACAACAATAGCTGAACAAAGGACAAAAAAAAAAGTCACAAATCGTTGAGAAAAGGTGGACGAATGATCCTGCACTTCTCCCATCCTTTTGTATGTATGCATGGGTGGTGACAATGTGGTTAGTGCACTTGGTTTGAGTGCAGAAGGTTCCCAGTTCAAACCCCACCCCTGCCACATTTCTCCATGTGATGTGGAGTTGTGTCAGGAAGGGCATCAGGTGTAAAACCTGTGCCAATTCAAAATGCAGATCCAGTTCGAATTTGCTGTGGTGACCACAAGATCCTTTTGTCTCATTTATGATTTGTACATGTTCAATCAATCCCCTCTATTTTGTCACATGATAATTTCACAAGGACGACAACGGAAATAAGTGTTTATGCTTTGTGTTATCTGTGGATTATTGATATAGTCACCTCTGTATGTTTATACTGATGGTACAGAATAACGCAAATCAATCAAACAATATTGTATTTACCTTTTAATGGCATCTGCAGGAGGGTGTGCGTGTGCACATACATGAGCTTTTGAAAAGGCTGGACGTTACCTTTTCCCACGTGTGATGCGTGTGCATGCTGCCGTCCGCAAGATGTCTTGTAAATCACTCCAGAGGTGTTATCAGGTTACAAAAACTGCATTTCCAGCTTTAGAAGTGTTTATTTCTCACTACTTCTTACATAATATAAGAGAAAGATGTTATATTAACCCAGAAACGCAGGTGAATTAACAGCTAGCAAGACCAGCCAGTGACGTCACTACGCTGACCTCCCCTTCGCCCCCCCCCAAAAAAGTGGATTTGCATGATTCATAGCATAAAAATAGGAAACATCATGTGATCTTTTGACCTCTTAAAATTGGTCAAGATTAGCCATCTTGTCCAAGGTCTGCATCCAAAAAATATTCCCTGTGAATTTGAAGACTCCGGGAGTAATAGGACTAGACTTATGCTGAGCACAGACAGATGACAGAGACAGACGGACAGACGGACAGACGGACGCAAAGCCTTCGCAGTACCCGACGGCCATATTCTGATGGCCTTGGGTAAAAATTAACCAGTTTGTTGTCTAAGTCATGCAGCCCTATTTTCATTTCCCAAACCAAATGCTTCACATGCAAAACGACTGATGATTCTGGCTGAATAATCAACTCCATCAGGGAAGATTGTATTTATTTGCATAATTTCACTGAATTTATGCACCACTCTGAAGAGCGGACAAATTTCAGTTTAACTGAGCAACTTTTAAACAGTTTGACTGAACAGGTACTGAATAATTTCTCTTTCAAGCACCAAACCACTCGTATGCTGAAAAGGTTTCATAAAACAACAACTTAACTCACACGCAATAAGTCAAGAGTAAATGATGTGAAGTAGCGTATATGAATTCTCCTCCCTATACCTGTGAAGACATCACACACTTACAGTGTGATGTGCATCGTTACTTTAAAGTACTACAAATTTTGTACACCTGAGACTTTCCATTTGTGACAATAGTGTAAAAAAGAAATGCTAATTTGACAGCATTTCATTGTTTTTTTTAAAACTGCCATTATGGCAAACACTTTCACAGAGGCATTGATTTTGTACCATTTTTAAAACTACTACAATATGAAACTCAGCCAGTACGTAGTATGATGTTTGGCTGGTCAACACACGCTGCTGTGTTTTCCTGTGCACCTGGAGTTGGAACATTTTAGAGTTGTTTACAGCCCTCATGAGATGAGAAATACAAGAGCAAAGAGGAAGTGCTGTACGATACAACAGATAAGTGCTCTTCAAAGGCTGTGCTAGTGATGTGCGTCGCTGCATCTGCCATACCACAGACTGCCCTAGATCCTGGATAGCAACCACACATGAATAAATATGGTCGATCCCCCACCTCCTGAAAGTAGGGCTGCTCGATATTGAAAAAAAATTGACAGTGCGATTTATTTTTTTTTTTCTACCATAGTGATATTTGTTTACAGAAATATCTCCATTCACACAAATCCAATGAAAACACTGTAATACATATACCAGGCCTGTATGAGAGCATCCGTATAACCGGTGTAAGTAGCTAATCAATGAAGCAGCAGAAGGTTTGAATGTTTTAGAGCAGCAAACCGAGCAAATAAATCTTTTAATTTGATGTGTTTCATCCTTTCAGCCAGATTCATCATCACAGCCTGTGGAAAACTGATATCCGCAAAAGATGCACTTACTTTGGAAGATGCCATTTGGAAATACTTTATTTCCTTATTGTGGAAAATGCTTGTGAATAAACCGTTTTTAAGGAAGTCCCTCGATGTTATAATACGATGTTCCCGGTGTATTTCTCAGCCTAAGCTGAAGGAAGCCAACAAGAAAAATAACTTATTTTAAAAGCTGAAAGTCCTTTCTGCAATTATTTTATCAGCATTACAGCACTCCATTTAGTCATGATTAGCTTTCACCACAACCATCAGTCGTCTCTTCAGCTTTCTGCTTGCAACAAATATAATGATTAATGATCCACCCAGACAAAAAAAAGTATCTTAAATTGCAATGTGAACAACAACAACAGCAACAACAACCACAACATGAATTATGAGCAGGTGAGGTTACAGAGGAAAGGCTATGAAACGCAAATCTAGTGATTTCACATTTATCCACTCTGGGACCGGTTTTCAATAAGTATTATTTTCAGCCACAAAAACAAGACGGGTGGCGAGGAAAACACCTGCTTCTTTCTTCTAGCTGAGAACATGGAGAAGGGAGAAGGTGCATATCATACACTCAGATTACCAGGATCCTTTATTCAAGTAAATTAAACGTCTTTGACATCTTTTGCTGATGAATCATGAAAAACAAAAGCAGATTTTTACCCTCATCACTTGGCATGCTTAATTTAACTATGCCACATGGTGAGTCCTGCAATTTTACAATTGCACATGCGCACATCGCGATGGCGATGCTCAAACTATATATCGTGCAGCCCTACCTAAAAGCAACCATCTATTTGACAGAATCAGGTGAAATGAGGGTGTCCCTTGCTATTTTCTAGCTGCTTGTATCCTCAACATTGAGGCACGCTGGACGCTGGGGAAGCTTAGCATGCTGGCATGGGGACGGTGGCAAACCGATAGACACTGAGGTAGGACTAGGATTAAAGCCTTGAAGACTGAAAACAAAAAAATGGAACTTGACAAAGAAGCATAGTCACAGAGGCCATATGAAGTGTGTCCTGCTCACTCATTTAATGATTTTGGCTCCGGAGGACCCGAGGTTATTACTGTGCTGGACATCAGCCTTCCTTCCCTGTAATTATGCTGCCAGAGTCTGAGTCCAGTACACACCATCACATCCTGAAACCCTAAAGTGCAGCTGTTATGAATAGTCCATGACTGGCCATCTAAGCCCATGTACTGTAAATGAGCAATTTAAGATGAGGTTGTGTCGAAACCAAAGCCCTGCTTTGTTGTATGAAACAATCAAGGAGCGCGGTCACACATCAGGCCACGCCTTCAGGAGTGTGGTTTCTGATCAGTGCGATATGGGCGTGATACATGCTGCAGACAGGAGGCATAAACCCCGGGGTGCCCATTAAGGGTTTTTGTCTTTGGCCCAGGGACTCATTGTCAAATTTGCTACGTACCTCTCCCCAAATGAGGCAGTAATTTCTTAATCTGCATGTCATTTTCTCAACCACTTTGGATTTTCCCTTCAGGATTCTCCAATTAGACATCTTATTTAATTTACCTTACTTACCATACATAGTTATAGAAATGCCAACCCAATATATACGTTCAATATAAAATCATGTATCAAGTGTTCCTGAGTTGTAGCTGATGGAATGACTGATGAAAATTAGCATGTGTGTGTCTACATCATCTTATTTGTGTTACAATAATGTGTACATTTTCAGAGCCTCTACCATAAAACAATATTGAATAATAACTTTTAGAGTAAAAAAATAATCACTTCATCCTCAACTTCATCCTTAAAATGTAATCATACTAATGTGTTCCACAGGGGGTGTGGATGTTGTAATTATGAAGTGTGTGTATTTATATAGCGGCCTTCAGATCGTCTGTCTTGTTGAATCCGGTGTCTCTCATGTTCCTCTTGACAATACACCATATAAAGGTATTGTCTATGGGGACAATAGAGTACAATAATACCAAGGACAGGAAACTAGTTACTAAGTGCTGGCACTATGGGCAGGCGACAAGTCCTGCTGGAAAAGCAAATCACCATCTCCATAAAGCTTGTCAGCAGATGGAAACATGAAGCGCTCTAAAATCTAGTGGCAGATGTCAGCAGCATCGACTTGGACTTGATAAAAAACAGCAGACCAACACCAGTAGATGACCTCAATCAATCAATCAATCAATCAATTTTTAATATAGCGCCAAATCACAACAAACAGTTGCCCCAAGGCGTTTTATTTTGTAAGGCAAGGCCATACAATAATTACGTAAAACCCCAACGGTCAAAACGACCCCCTGTGAGCAAGCACTTGGCTACAGTGGGAAGGAAAAACTCCCTTTTAACAGGAAGAAACCTCCAGCAGAACCAGGCTCAGGGAGGGGCAGTCTTCTGCTGGGACTGGTTGGGGCTGAGGGAGAGAACCAGGAAAAAGACATGCTGTGGAGGGGAGCAGAGATCGATCACTAATGATTAAATGCAAAGTGGTGCATACAGAGCAAAAAGAGAAAGAAACAGTGCATCATGGGAACCCCCCAGCAGTCTACGTCTATAGCAGCATAACTAAGGGATGGTTCAGGGTCACCTGATCCAGCCCTAACTATAAGCTTTAGCAAAAAGGAAAGTTTTAAGCCTAATCTTAAAAGTAGAGAGGGTGTCTGTCTCCCTGATCCGAATTGGGAGCTGGTTCCACAGGAGAGGAGCCTGAAAGCTGAAGGCTCTGCCTCCCATTCTACTACAAGCAAGCCTGCAGTCTGAGAGCGAAGCGCTCTATTGGGGTGATATGGTACTACGAGGTCCCTAAGATAAGATGGGACCTGATTATTCAAAACCTTATAAGTAAGAAGAAGAATTTTAAATTCTATTCTAGAATTAACAGGAA
Source organism: Thalassophryne amazonica (assembly GCF_902500255.1). NCBI lineage: Eukaryota > Metazoa > Chordata > Actinopteri > Batrachoidiformes > Batrachoididae > Thalassophryne > Thalassophryne amazonica. The sequence continues at coordinate 18,321,433 of NC_047116.1, forward strand.
GCCAATGAAGAGAGGCCAATATGGGTGAGATATGCTCTCTCCTTCTAGTCCCCGTTAGTACTCTAGCTGCAGCATTTTGAATTAACTGAAGGCTTTTCAGGGAACTTTTAGGACAACCTGATAATAATGAATTACAATAGTCCAGCCTAGAGGAAATAAATGCATGAATTAGTTTTTCAGCATCACTCTGAGACAAGACCTTTCTAATTTTAGAGATATTGCATAAATGCAAAAAAGCAGTCCTACATATTTGTTTAATATGCGCTTTGAATGACATATCCTGATCAAAAATGACTCCAAGATTTCTCACAGTATTACTAGAGGTCAGGGTAATGCCATCCAGAGTAAGGATCTGGTTAGACACCATGTTTCTAAGATTTGTGGGGCCAAGTACAATAACTTCAGTTTTATCTGAGTTTAAAAGCAGGAAATTAGAGGTCATCCATGTCTTTATGTCTGTAAGACAATCCTGCAGTTTAGCTAATTGGTGTGTGTCCTCTGGCTTCATGGATAGATAAAGCTGGGTATCATCTGCGTAACAATGAAAATTTAAGCAATACCGTCTAATAATACTGCCTAAGGGAAGCATGTATAAAGTGAATAAAATTGGTCCTAGCACAGAACCTTGTGGAACTCCATAATTAACCTTAGTCTGTGAAGAAGATTCCCCATTTACATGAACAAATTGTAATCTATTAGACAAATATGATTCAAACCACCGCAGCGCAGTGCCTTTAATACCTATGGCATGCTCTAATCTCTGTAATAAAATTTATGGTCAACAGTATCAAAAGCAGCACTGAGGTCTAACAGAACAAGCACAGAGATGAGTCCACTGTCTGAGGCCATAAGAAGATCATTTGTAACCTTCACTAATGCTGTTTCTGTACTATGATGGATTCTAAAACCTGACTGAAACTCTTCAAATAGACCATTCCTCTGCAGATGATCAGTTAGCTGTTTTACAACTACCCTTTCAAGAATTTTTGAGAGAAAAGGAAGGTTGGAGATTGGCCTATAATTAGCTAAGATAGCTGGGTCAAGTGATGGCTTTTTAAGTAATGGTTTAATTACTGCCACCTTAAAAGCCTGTGGTACATAGCCAACTAACAAAGATAGATAGACATGGCACCTCAAACCATCACTAACTGTGGAAACTTCACAGAACTTTTTCTGTCACTCTCTGCTCTTCCTCTGGACTCTGAACTTTTGACCCTCTTGTTTGTGCATGGTGGCTCTTGTTGCACTTATTCCAGCCTCAGCCCACTCTTTTTGAAGCTCCCACCCCTCACAAGTTTTTTATTTATTTATTTTTTGCTTGACAATTTTCTCGAGGCTCATCCCTGTTGCCTGCGCTCCTTTATCTACCACCCCTTTCCTTTCCAGTCAAATTTCCAAGAAGATGCATTGATCCAGCACTCTGAAGACCCAGCCCTTTGAGTAATAACTATCAAAATTTTTAATAATGCTTCAAACGTTTTAGTTGATATGTAATCAGTCAGTCTAGTATATATAAGATTTTCATTTTCTGAAATACCTGACAATAATATTGGATTTTTTTTTCACAATATTCTGATTATTCAGATGCACCTGCACACCAAACTGAATCTAAACTATTCCAAAAACAGGGCCACCGTTAGAAAACTGCTTGAACATAAAGGCAACATTAAAAATTGTTATAAAAGTTAAGTGAAAAGCTATTTTAATTCTAAATCTAACAAAATAAAGCCACCAAAATTGCAAATTTAACTGACTGAATGAGGCTGGATGAAAAGCGAACTGAATATAAATTCAAGTACCTGTACAGCAAAGACTCAAATTCGTTGTTTAACTCATCCCGTACATCCCACAAAGCCCCAACTGTGGTACCGTTCCCATGTGAGGACATGATGAAACGTTTCCTCTTCCCTGAAGTCCTACTTCCTCGCTCACCTTCTTTCCTCCCCCTACATCTGCCTTTTTCTCTGACCTACATTCTGCTGCGGTGCTGTGCATGAACACACCACTCTGGTTTACCGTTTGTGTCCATGCAGCTTTTCTCTAAAAGTCTGTCATTGTAAATGCTATTCCACAAACTTATTATTGGATTTGCAGCTGCGCGTGTATGCAGGAACGCAAGCATGTGCGTAGGTCGTCTACTACAAGCCGCGTGTGCCAGGTCTTGAAATGGAAATGTGACTTGGTACCAGCAGTATATCAGCGCGTTCCGCGATGCTGGCACTGAGCATATGGAGTGGAAAACGCACTGCAGGCACAAGAGCTTGTTCAACCCATCCAACCACCTGTCATTCATAAACAGCAGAGAGCACACAAACGCACGGCGGCACACGTGTAAAGCAAAGTACAAGCCAGCCGTGAAACACAGAACAGAAAAGGTGTATCTGATCTCAAAGTTAATGTAAAACACAGAGAAGGGTATGATTTACAAACTAGAAAAATAATCATTTATTTCAACCTTTTTCCCACGTCTACTTCCAGATAAGGCCCACACACTCACACATATTTACACCTAGAAGTTGCCGAGTACAACTGCATTGTGATTCAGTTTAATTTATTTTATTGAACTTATAGAACGCCACATCACAACGTCGCCTCAAGGCGCTTCACAGAAAACAACAAATTAAACCAAAAGATCAAAGAGCGTAATTAAAAGATTAAAAGCATAATAAAAACTAAAAACAATAAAAAGCATAGTAAAACAATACGTTAATCATATAAAATAGAAAACAAATGCATCTTCAATCACGACTTAAAAGTCTCAAGAGAGTCCGACTGCCTCACTAATGTAGGGAGATCATTCCACAGGACCGGTGTCGCAGACCAAACGTTCCGCCCCTACAAATCTGTCCGCATTTTGCATCTGCGCATATATCATTTCAGACTACAACAGCACGTTTGAGACGGAGTCTCTTCACCCAAAGCAATCAAATGGATTAATGGGCTTATTAACCATCAGATGATGAAGGTAAAACCTCTTAAATCATTCTAAAGTCAGTTTTAAGCATTAACAAGGTGAAATTCCGTGACGCTTTGAAATGTCCAACGCGCAGTGAACACATCAGCTAGCAGCGGCGCTCTGATTGCTTCTGCCACCTTTTATGATGAAATAACGCTGAATTTATGTGGAAATGATTGTTGTACGAAAGCTTCAGATATCTGTCGCTGAGACAGATGAGTGGTGTGCAGTCTGAAGCAGAAACGAGGTGTTAATCTGTGAACCGTGTCATTGGGGGATGCCGATTTTTAGGGAGACTGTTCGGTCAGTGACACCAGGGCACGATAAGAGAAGGCTCTATTTCCTGCAGACTTTTTATTCACCCTAGGGACACAAAGTAAGCCTACGTTCTGTGAACACAAAGCCCGGGCCGGTACGTAGGGTTTAAGTAGATCAGCCAAATAGGATGGTGCCAGTTCATGAACAATTTTATAGGCCAGTAGCAGGACCTTAAAATCTGATCTTGTAGAGACAGGAAGCCAGTGAAGAGACACCAAAATGGGAGTAATGTGGTCAAACTTTCTGCTTTGTGTCAAGTCTGGCAGCAGCATTTTGAACCAACTGAAGACCCCTGATTCTGGACTGCGGCAACCCAGAAAATAAAATGTTGCAATAATCCAATCTATAAGAGACAAATGCATGAACCAGGGTCTCAGCATCAGCCACAGACAGGATGGAATGAATCTTCGCTATATTTCGCAGATGGAAGAAAGCAGTCCTCAAAATATCTCTAATGTGGAGGTCAAAAGACAATGTAGGACAACGTGATCTGTTGGCCACAGAGCTGCTGCAGCAGTTGTGGTTTATTGTCCTTGCTCAGTTCTGGATTTCAGGGTCCCATGATGCTTTGCGCACATGGAGGGGTCTTATGGTAAAATGTCATCGCAAGTTTCATTGTTTCCTTGCAGTTATTAGGAAACAAGGACCTTCTAGAACAGCAATATCGATGGCACGTAATCTGGGTGCAATTTGTTGTGGAGAAATCTATATAAGCATTAACTGTCTGAACACCTTTGGTCACCACATTTCATGCTGGTTCTTTTTTTTTCTCATGACGAGCGGCAACGCCATTTTCGTTGTTTACAACTGGCGAGTCGAATCGGAACCACTCCAAGCACGCAGGGGATGATGGAACCCGGAAAGACTCTGTGGCATCTCAGTGGTGAGAATGAGGGTGGTGGGATTGTGGTTCATTCTTTCCCCAAATCAGATTAATCCTGCTGGTCCACAAATCTAACTGTAACCTCCAGACTGCACACTGGACAAACCCTCTGTGATGTCACAAAGAGGTTCTGTGAAGAGTGAGTCTGAAAGTCAAACAGGGCAGTTCTCAGTGTCGCCATCTTGGCAGCACTTGGCTTTGCCTAACAACTAGCAAACCCATAAATGGGTAAAGGAGTGAGGAGTGGGATAAATGACTAAGACCAACAATAAGAGTGTTAATCGATATGAATCAGAAAACAATTTAAGAGTAATAAATATGACGACACTGATCCGCGGACCCCTGAAATAATCTCTACTATGAACCGATTGATGACTCGATTTACTGGTCAAGTTAAGCTGATGCACTGCTGCTTCCATATGTTCAAACGCTCAGCAAATGTAGACGATCAGCATGAGGCTTACATGAGACTGGTCAGAGGAACGTTAACTTTCCAAAGTAAAAACAAAATCAACATGTCCGGTAGCGTTACGAGGTATAAAAGATGAATCTACCCTTTTCATAATTTGTTAATATTGTCACACTGGTTCAGATTGGAACAGTTATGTAATGCTATGCTTACAGGCATAGTATAAACAGTGCTTTCTGATACAGTATGTGGTGCTGCCTTGAGTTGTGAACAATAGGCAAGTAGGGGCAGTGCCAACCTGCTGCAGCACAGTAGTAAAAACCTGAAGATCCCCGTTTTCTCATGAATATGCTTTTGAAAGCAACCAATTCCACTTTTGGCTAATTCTAATTAATCATAGACATTGAATTGCCTACTAAAAAAACAAACAAAAAAAAAAAATTCAGATTTCATCACACCGCATCAAATAGAATTAATACATAATAGAAAATATCATTCCTGAATCTTATTGTAGCCCATGTATTGAGATATGTGTTAGATCATTTTATAAAGGAGAGATACAACCTCTAGTACAGAGCCTAACCCTAACCTACGGTGCATCCAGAAAGTATTCACAGCACTTCACAGAGGGTATTCCCAGTATTTTTATGTTGAGAATTTTGGCCAGATTCAACTTGGATTTGTCCATGTGGATTGGGCTAGTGACAATAGCATTAAGCTACATTTAAAAAAATAAAACTACACATCAGTTTCACTAAGCCACATAACACAACAGGTGTTTAACGAGCATCATTGTTCACATATGTACCCATTTTCCAACAGGGGGCAGATTAGTATTTTATCTCTGGCTCAGAACAGAGATCTTGTTCTTGTCCATAGTCTCACAGCAGATCATAGTCAAAGTTGAAATCTTCCCATTTTCATCTTGTTATGCTCAAGCTGTGGTTGACGTGTGAAGTGCAGCCCATGCTTCAAACAAAAGTAGGGTACGTGTGATGTCACACGTGGTGACAAATTTAACAACAAATATATTTGTATCTTTGCAATCATGACTTCTTGATGAAAGCGTTGGAACTAGAGATCAGCTCAGTGATCAATAATTAAACAAAAATACAGTTTTTATCCCAATACTGCACTGGCGGTTGCAGTGTAGCAGTCATGAAAGAAGGCTTCATGCTGATAAAATACCAACTCCCTGCAAGGTCAGACCAAAAACTCCATTAAAAAGCGATCCTGCTCAGGCAGATTAGCCCCGTCCTGTGTGCTGCTATCCTCCTTCAGCTGCAGCAGCGATTATATCAGCAGAGCAAAAAACGTCCATTTCCATGCAGATACACTTATAAACTCATTCATCTCCCTCTAAAGACGTGACTGCACCCCGGAATATGTAAGTGGGGCTGGAAGGGAGACGTCTATCACACAAATACACCTGTGCATCTGTCAGAGTCCATCTGCTCTAGAAACGTCACCCCTGATCCATAGCTCAGGCCAAACGTGCTCATATCAGCAGGATCTGCACGCATGTAAACATGCATGTGCACGTGGAGCACAGAGCAGAAGTTAAAAAGTTATAACGTGTGTGGCAGGGTCACATTACTGCAGTCTTGGGTTAAAGTTTAAAGTAATCGATACGACTGCATCAATACGCAGATCCATGAATCAATCTAAATGTACTATGAACATGTCGATAACTCGATTCTAATGTTATATATCAGTTAAGTTAAAATTCTTCCACATCTTCAAACTCCTGTAAAAGTTGGCATGGCTTTTGCAAGATTGGTCGCAGGAATAATAATTTTCCCATTGGGGTAAAAATAAAGTCAACATGTGTGATAGTAATATTAGGCGGTATAACAAGTAAATAACAGTTTGAACTTTACTTTCAGTTCACAATTTGTTAACACTGTAATACTGGTCCAGAACAGGTATTTACAGTATGCTAACAGCGGCTGGTTTCTTCTTCTTGGTTTCTTCTATGCTGCACTTTCTGCTATCATTTGTGGTGTTAACCCCAATGGTCAACAAAAGGCGAGCAGGCAGTGCCACCAAGCTGCAGCACACTTACGAAAAACCTGAAGTCACTGTTTTTAATGAATGTCTACATAAAACAAAGAACTATATCACACTATATAATTCCATAATAAAAAATCTAACCCACATATCTAGATGTATATAATTTTATAAGGCAAACAAACGCACCTCTATTGATTACTGTGGCTGTGTCATATCATAACATCCACAATAACACTGGTATGATTTTTTACATGATAAAAAAGTGTCATATCACAATATAAATAGCTGGGTTTCTATTACAGGTTAGGTGAGAAGCAAAATGATGCCGGTGTGTTTGGCAAGCTGTCCACCTTACTTTTTCCTGGTTGCTTTAGTGTTTTTTTCTTTGGTTGGCAAGGTTCCTGCTCTCCTGGTTTATAACATTGAGCATGATTGACTACGTTTACATGCAGTTAATAATTGGGTTAAGGTCAATATTCCGGTTTCTGAATCATTAGGAATAACCCATTTACATGCTTAAGCAGACGGAGTTACTCCTGTATACATGGTCACTGGTATCATTTGGAATATCCCCATCTAAACAGCGACGCATGGACAACGTCCAGACGCACGGAGAACGTCATGACGCAAATATGTGTCATTTCCGTCAATAAAAGACATTATATTCATGTCTTTCACGATACTAATGAAGTATTGGGTTTCCTCCTCGCTCCAAAAGTGTGGTGCTGGGCTGCCGCGTCTGGATTTTGCCATACTTGTTTACCTCTGCTTCTGTGGTGTCCGGTGGGTTGCGCGCGCCGCATACAAGCAGTTGCCGTACTCAAAAGACCAAGATTCCTTGTGGATAGGACATGCACAGAACACAAAATAATGTTCCTTTCTATGGGGATATTCCAATGCACGTTTATACACTCAACAAAAATATAAACGCAACACTTTTGGTTTTGCTCCTATTTTGTATGAGATGAACTCAAAGATCTAAAACCTTTTCCACATACACAATATCACCATTTCCCTCAAATATTGTTCACAAACCAGTCTAAATCTGTGATAGTGAGCACTTCTACTTTGCTGAGATAATCCATCCCACCTCACAGGTGTGCCATATCAAGATGCTGATTAGACACCATGATTAGTGCACAGGTGTGCCTTAGACTGTCCACAATAAAAGGCCACTCTGAAAGGTGCAGTTTTGTTTTATTGGGGGGGATACCAGTCAGTATCTGGTGTGACCACCATTTGCCTCATGCAGTGCAACACATCTCCTTCGCATAGAGTTGATCAGGTTGTCAATTGTGGCCTGTGGAATGTTGGTCCACTCCTCTTCAATGGCTGTGCGAAGTTGCTGGATATTGGCAGGAACTGGTACACGCTGTCGTATACGCCGGTGCAGAGCATCCCAAACATGCTCAATGGGTGACATGTCCGGTGAGTATGCCGTCCATGCAAGAACTGGGACATTTTCAGCTTCCAAGAATTGTGTACAGATCCTTGCAACATGGGGCCGTACATTATCCTGCTGCAACATGAGGTGATGTTCTTGGATTGGCACAACAATGGGCCTCAGGATCTCGTCACGGTATCTCTGTGCATTCAAAATGCTATCAATAAAATACACCTGTGTTCTTCGTCCATAACAGACGCCTGCCCATACCATAACCCCACAGCCACCATGGGCCACTCGAGCCACAACATTGACATCAGAAAACCACTCACCCACACAACGCCACACGCGCTGTCTGCCATCTGCCCTGGACAGCGTGAACCGGGATTCATCCGTGAAGAGAACACCTCTCCAACGTGCCAAATGCCAACGAATGTGAGCATTTGCCCACTGAAGTCGGTTACGACAACGAACTGGAGTCAGGTCGAGACCCCGATGAGGACGACGAGCATGCAGATGAGCTTCCCTGAGACGGTTTCTGACAGTTTGTGCAGAAATTCTTTGGTTATGCAAACCCATTGTTTCAGCAGCTGTCTGAGTGGCTGGTCTCAGACGATCTTGGAGGTGAACATGCTGGATGTGGTGGTCCTGGGCTGGTGTGGTTACACGTGGTCTGCGGTTGTGAGGCTGGTTGGATGTACTGCCAAATTCTCTGAAACGCCTTTGGAGACGGCTTATGGTAGAGAAATGAACATTCAATACACGAGCAACAGCTCTGGTTGACATTCCTGCTGTCAGCATGCCAATTGCACGCTCCCTCAAATCTTGCGACATCTGTGGCATTGTGCTGTGTGATAAAACTGCACCTTTCAGAGTGGCCTTTTATTGTGGGCAGTCTAAGGCACACCTGTGCACTAATCATGGTGTCTAATCAGCATCTTGGTATGGCACACCTGTGAGGTGGGATGGATTATCTCAGCAAAGGAGAAGTGCTCACTATCACAGATTTAGACTGGTTTGTGAACAATATTTGAGGGAAATGGTGATATTGTGTATGTGGAAAAGGTTTTAGATCTTTGAGTTCATCTCATACAAAATGGGAGCAAAACCAAAAGTGTTGCGTTTATATTTTTGTTGAGTATATGACCTGATATTCGGGTTAGAAAAGGAGTAACCCAGCAGTCATATTCAGGTTTTTAAAAACTGGAATATAAGCATATTCGGGTTTTTGCAGGTGTTTACATGGCCGTGCGCAACCGGGTTATTGCTAATATTCCGGTTATGAAAGGGTTATTGCAAACAAGCATGTGGCTCATTCAGCGTTAGCAACCACAAAGAAAAGTCATCAGCTAAAATGACAATAGGAGCTAGACTTGCGTGAAAGTTTACAATCAGCAGAGAAGCACAGCAGCCATTAAAGGACAGGACGGTTTGGGGCGACATGTAACCCCCCCCGGTTTTTAAAAGGAGACAGGAAAACTGCTGGGAAGAATTGAATCGTCCTGACCTTCTGAGCACATCCCATTCTGATAAATCACACAAGACGGCAGAGCTTGATGACAGGCTTTGGCGGTGCGCAGAGCCTTCACCAATAAAGGCTGCCACCAGCAAGGTCCTGTGAAGGAAACGCAGCGCTACACCTCACGTTATGGCCCATAAATACATCAGAGAACAGGACGACCACAGCAGGTTGGCATTTCAAGTGAAAGAGTGAAAGTGTCCACTTAGAGCAGGAATCAGAAATCACATGAATCAGAAACCAAATGTAAAGTTAGAGATATGACTACAGTGATGCAATGACACCCCCAATCCATCTAAATGTACAAGGAACCGGTCAACAGCTTGATTTTAACGTAATCGGTTGGGGTCAGCTGCTACTTTTGCATCTTCAAACTCTCATAAAAGTTAAAAGTAGGGCTGCATCTAAGTTATTTTTTTAATTGACTGAGCCATTGATTTTTTGATTAATCAATTAACTTTAAATTATATCTGTAACATTCAATATTGCATTCAAATATTTTGTCGAAAAAAGTATTTTTCACAAATTTTTAAAAATGTCAACATATATAAAAAGGACATAGTGCTAAAAATTATATAGAAAGAAAATCTTGCCTCTTGCTGACACAACAGAAATTAAAACCCTAATAGATTTCATAGGGCTGCAACTAAAAATTATTTTCATTATCAAATAATCTGTTGATCATTTTCTGATGTAATCCAGTAGTAGTAGTAGTAGCAGCCGGTGAACCAGTATGTCTGGCATTTTTTATTTGTGTATTTATATTTGCAAACTGTTTTTTTAACCATCACTTTTGATACTCTGTGTGCTTCTTACCCTGTGTGCTGCTATACAATGCTGCTGGAACCTCAATTTCCATGAGGGAGTCTTCCCAAGGGATCAATAAAGTTCCATCTAATCTAATTATTTCTTTGGTCTATAAAATGTTAGAATATTGTGAAAATATCAAGATATGTTCAAATGTCATGTTTTGTGCACAACCCCCAAATATTTCAGTTTACTGTTGGAAAACAAGAAGCTAACCAGAAAATATTCATATTTAAGAAACTGAAATCTGAGAATTTGTACATCCAAAAAAAAAAAAAAAAAAAAAAAATTAAATAAGACTCAAAATGATAAACTGATGACCAAACACTTGTAGTTGGCGATTGATTTAAAAGTAGATTGATTGTTGCTGCAGTTCAAAGGTCAGGCTCTCGTGAGACTGCTCACAGCACTTTACCTGTGAGGTAAAAACAAAGTCAGCAACTCTGATAGTGAAAGGAGGTATAAGAGATAAACATAGCCATTTGAACTTTGTGTTCTGTTCACCATTTCTTAAAGTTGCCATCCTATCTCAGAGTAAGGCAATTATGCTAGGTTATTTGTGCTATGCTAACAGTCTGGCTTCTTCTTCTGTGTTACACTTTCTGCTGCCGTTATGTGATTCTGCCCCCAGTGGTGAACACAAAAACAAGCAGAGGCAGTGCCACAGCACAGTGGCAAAACCCTGACTAGATCCTTAGTTGTTCACAAAACAGGCTCGTGAAGGTAAATCAATACCTCTTTTGTCTTACAGATACTGTAATTTATCATTAAACAAAGAATCCTCCCTGAACTATATTGCAGCCCATTTATCTAGAAACATAGATTGTTTTATAAAAGGAGACAGACATCCCCGCGGTTTAGGTTACAGACTCTGACTTCACTGGATTCCGGAATAAGGTAATCGGTTCATGACACATCAACTCATCACTCAGTGTGTCACAAACTCTTACTTATTCATCCCAAACTGGCTGTTTGGGATACTCATCTTAGAGAAGCAACCCACTAATCTAAACTCCATTTTCAGACATCTTACCCTCTTCATAATCTCCTTGAACTCTGGAGTCTAGAAACACACTAAGATTAACCAGGCTTTCCGAAATGCGTAACGCAGAGTGTGAACGCTCTGCCACAATAATCCGCTCACAAATGCCTCCATTCCAAAGAGCTGCCAACAATGAGGCACAAAAGAGAGCCTGGAAAACATTTCTCAGGAAGTTTAGATGCTTGTCAAGAAGGCTAATTACCTCCGACGTCCGTGCCTTTCAGGTGGAGCGTTCTGCCAGAGGAGTGAGGGGCACAGCTGGCCTTGATGACTCCTGCGTGCCTCCTTTTGAAGGCTGGTGCTCGATAACTGCAGCTTTGTTCGTTTTGAGCACATCTGAAATTACACCTCCACCTTCCCAGAGTGCCCTGCCCAGGCCGCCTCGACATTTCTCTCCACCTCCACGAACGGTTCAGACCAGATGAAAGTGAAATGCTGTATCCCCCTTCAGCCGACTGTAGAACTGTGATGGAATTTTAGGATTAAATAAAATGGTAGCAGATCAGTCCAAAGGTTTAGCTTTGCCATTTCACGATCAAGGACGTAATCCCAACGAGCGGTTCTGAAATCCTGGAAAGGTTTGATAAGTTTAGAGGGGAAAATGCTTTCTTTAATGCATAGTACGTAAAAAATATGGAGCTTGACCGAACTCCTGAAATGCAATTTGTTTTCCCACAGCTATTCATGTTACAACAAAGCTAGTTAACAAGTTACTTATCATGTGTTGGCCCATTTTCGCGTTAAAATGTGTTCTGAGTGATTGGATTGCAATTGGATAATGTTGCACCCAAAATGCAGTGAGGACGGACTATGACTTGATTGTGAAAACCACCTATGAATTGACACACTGCGATCACACTAAACACCAGTGTATATATATATATATATATATATATATATATATATCTATATATCTATATATATATATATATATATATATAGATATATATATATATATATACGAGGTCTATTAGAAAAGTATCCGACCTTATTATTTTTTTCAAAAACCATATGGATTTGAATCACGTGTGATTACATCAGACATGCTTGAACCCTCGTGGGCATGCGAGAGTTTTTTCACGCCTGTCGGTTACGTCATTCGCCTGTGGGCAGTCTTTGAGTGAGGAGTCGTCCACCCGCTCGTCGATTTTTTTCATTGTTTAGGAATGGCTCAGAGACTGTTGCTTTGTTTGATAAAAATTTTTTCAAAACTGTAAGGCACAACTGAGTGGACACCATTCAATAAATTCAGCTGGTTTTCTGTAAAAATTTTAACGGCTGATGAGAGATTTTGGTCTGGTAGTGTCGCTTTAAGGACGGTCCACGGCGCCTGACGGCGATCTGCGCTTCGAGGCGGCAACGTCTCGCCATTTCAAGTTGAAAACTTCCACATTTCAGGCTCTGTTGACGCAGTAAGTCGTCACAGAACAGAGAACTTTCAGAAGAAGTCGGCATGAGGAGTTTATTCGGACATTCCATTGTTAACGGTCATTTTGTAATGAAAGAACGTGCGGGCAGAGTCGCATGTCGGGCTGGACCCGACCGCGGGGGGTCGCGGCAGGAAAAACACCTCCGTTGGAAATCTTAACGGGCAAGTTGGAACATGCCCAAGCTGTTAAACAATTTCTCAGTTACTCACTTGTTGAAAGCCATTAAAAGCCGCCTGAATTCTACAAATGGTTTTCAACACGGAGGTGTTTTTCCTGTCGCGGCGCACACAGATTCGCGTACGTCTTTCATTAAAAAAATGTCCTTAAACAGTGGAATGTCCGCATAAAGTCCTCATGCCGGCCTCTTCTGAATCTTCTCTGTTCTCTCACGATGTCCTGGGTGAATTAAGCCTTAAATTAGGATGTTTTCAGCTCGAAACAGGCCGACGACAGCGCCTGGAAGCACTGCAGGACGTCCCGCTCCGTGGGAAGTCCTTACACCGACAGAAACACCCCATAATCTCTCATCAGCCGTTAAACTTTTCACAGAAAACCAGCTTAATTTCTCGAATAGTGTCCACTCGGATATTCCTCACAGGTCCAGAAAAAATTTTGATAAAGCAACGCGCGCCGTCTCGAGCAGCGTGTGAAACAAAGGAATTCAGCCGAGAGGGCGGGACCACATCTCACTCAAGGCCTGCCCACAGGGAAATGACGTCACCGACACGCGTGAAAAAACTCACGCATGCGCACGAGGGTTCAAGCATGATTGGTGTAATCGCATGTCATTCAAATCCATATAGTTAAAAAAAAAAATAAAAGGGTCGGTTTATTATCTAAGAGACCTCGTATATATATATATATATATATATATATATATATATATATATATATATATATATATATATATATATATATATATATGTCAATGCACTTCCGGAGTCACCAACCGAATGGTCCCCTCTAAAAATTGGCCCCCCCTGTCTTCATTGTGCATGCGTCATTTCGGCGCATTGCAGCAATTCACTGATTATCACCTCATTTCTGCTTAAAACTGCACTCCAGTCATCATTTATCTCAGCGACAGGTATCTGAAATGTTTGTACAACAATCATTTCCACATAAATTTGGCATTATTTAATCATAAAAGACAGGAGAGCGATCACAGCACCACAGCAGCGTGTCTGAGACTGACTCTCTGAGTCTGACTCTCTACACCCAAAGCAATCCAAGGGAATAATGTGATTATTAGCCATTAGATGACAAATTAAAACCTCTTAAAACATTCTAAAGTCAGTTTTAAGCAGAAACGAGGCGATAATCGGTGAGTCGCTTCCGATGCGCCAAAATGATGTAGGCGTCAGACTCAGACATGCTGCTGTAGCGCTCTGATCGCTCCCATCTTTTATTATGAAATTATGCTGAATTTATGATTGTTGTATAAAAGCATCAGATATATCTGACACTGAGGCAGAAGACGACTGGAGTGCAGTTTTAAGCAGAAACGAGGTGATAATCGGTGAATCGCTGCCAATGCTCCATAATAATGCGCAGTGAAAGCAGGGCAGACTGATTTCTAGGGGGGATTATTCGGTCGGTGACACCGTTCTACATATAACAAGTATGTGGCTGATACCCATAGCTTGGATATATACTGGACAATCCCGCCGTGACATCACCCATAGGTTTTTCCTGAAGAGCAGTTTTGAAGCTCAGAAGGTGTCACCACGCTGGCAGTACTTACTTTGCCAAAGTCTGAGCCAACCTGCAAATGGGTAAAGAGGTGGAGCGTGGGCAAGGCCCTGCTTAACCTGGATAGGATGAATGAAGCCTGAAAACACCCTCATCTCAGTTCCCCCCAAAAAGCCAAAGTTTGCAATACCATTATCAGAAAGGAAGGACAGGGTCAGTCCAGAAGAGCCAGCAGCCTCTGCTAGCGGTCTGTAGGCTCCAGACTCTGCTCATGGCACACACTGTCACTTAAAGTGGCCACACCCCTAACTATTCATTATAATAATTCAGACCTTTATGGATCTATACAGGGAGAAATCAGGAATCGGGGGAAAACTGTATTGTAGTCCTTGTATCCTTACCAGGCTGGAGACATGTTCAATTCTCCATTAAAGTTGACCATTTTAACATGGGTTTCTATGGGAAGTAAGTTAGTTTTTGGAGCCAGGCTCAAGAGGGGTTTCAAGGAACTGCAAGAACTCTCACTTCCAGGTTTGCTTCATTTTAAACCTCCAGAGGTTGGAGATTGGCAGTACCAAATGATTACCATGATCATCTTCCCCAGCTGTATGACTGAGTGCAAGTGTCTCTTTAAAAGACACTTCATTGACCACTTGGGAAGACTCCCTCAGGGAAATTGAGGTTCTAGCAGCATTGTATAGCAGCACACAGAGTAAGAAGCACACAGAGTATCAAACGTGAAAGTAAAAAAAAAAAAAAAAACAGTTTGCAAAAATAAATACACAATACAAATACCAGACATACTGATTAATACTGGTTTACTGGCTACTACTGTTCCTCTCATTCCCGACCTCTGTCTTCCTGTTATGCCCCCCCACCCGAGTGACGAGTTGTACAGTCTGATGGCCTGAGGGACAAAGGAGTTTTTCAGTCTGTCAGTCAGTGACACCAGTATGTCCCTTTGGCTGCTCCCTTGTTACTCAGGGATTTCTGTAAATAAGTTTAATAGTTTGACAGTGCATATGCAGATCTAATCCCCAGTTTTCCTCCATGAATATTGCCATTTATATAACAGCTGAGTGGATCCTTGTCCTTTGATTGGTGCTTTGTATGTCACATGACATGGATTATTCGTCCCATTTGTGTTGTATTGCATTTAGAGTGCAATTTGGTTCAATTTAGAGTGTAAATTTGGTTCCATATGATTGGTACCATGCACTCTGCACACGTCTGCACACACGCGCACATGCACGCACGCGCCCACACTTATGCCACGGTCGCACCGAACACCACGCCACAAATTTGCGTCCATCGCCAGGCAAGGGACGCAAATTTGTCCGGTGTGTCGCTCTGCTTTCGCTATGAAAATTCGCCCCAATGCGTCATCAAATAAGAGTAGCTTCCATTCTGCTCGCCGTCAAGTCAACATGACGGACCTTGATCACACGGAGCGAGCTGCTGTGCTCTGTTGTGGAAAGCTGACAAACGTTTCCAGCAGCGCCGTCCCTGGGCTCACAACATCCTCATGAGATGTTCCCAATTTGGGGAGTTTCATCATTTGCTGCAGGAGCTGCATCTGGATGACGGCCGCTTTCAGCGGTACTTCCGCCTCTCCAGGACCCAGTTTGAGGACCTCCTCTCTCTCCACTCTCTCCTCCAACTCTGTCATAATTATGTTCTAAACCAGTCACCATTTGTTTTATTATACATCTGTGTAGTTAATAAAATTTTCTTCATGGACGATTCGTTTGCGTGCACACATGTGAACAAAGAAAAAAACTGGCTGCTGCTGCAGTTCCTCGCTCTCCCCTCAAACTCTGTCATAACTGTGTTAAATAAAGGACAAAAGCTCTGGCACTGGCTGCCAGAGACAGGACATGTCCACATCAAGTATAAACTCCAGACATCTCCACGTCACTACATATCCAGTCCCGGATTGGTCATCGCGGCGAGACAAGACGAAAAAGTTCAGATTTTTCAACTTGGGTTAGAGGGCGACGTGACACAATGCAACTCGATATCGCGCCATTCGCTTTATTCACGTCACTTTATTTGCGTCAACCGCGTCGCACTGCGTGGCTTGGACTTTTGTGTCGCCACAACGCGTCCTTCCATAGGGATTACATGGCAACATCTCGCCACTGTCAGGTGTGAACGCGGCATTACACGTGCGCAGGCACACACAAAACAAATCCACTGCGCTATCTGGAGGCTGTTATCAGGAAGTTAGAATGAAAAGCTGGACTAATTTCTGATGTGATTTTTTTTTTTTTTTTTGCTGCACTGAGGATGTCTTTTTTGGGGGGGTAGTACACGCGCACACAAGTGCCAACCCGGTTGTGTGTGTGTGCACACGAGGGACGACTCTACCAAGACAATGATTTGATTGAGCTAACTGACGCTGTTAATTCTTGTAACACACACACACACACACACACATACAAAATCCACTTCGCTGTAAGCCATCTGCATGCATGAAGAACTGTTCAGATGAAAAGCTGAAAAGCTGCCGTGATTTTTGGCTGGACTGAGGAACTACACAAAGTCTTTTTCTTTTTTTATGTAAGTCTGAACTCAGTGCACAGCAGTGGTGTAGTCTACATTTTTGAAGTGCCTAGACTGTGTTTTTGCCTACCATCAAACCCCTGCATTGCGCTCTGGTTATTAACATTTTTAACACCATAACAACAAATAGATCTATACTTTCCATCTGATCATTTATATTCTATATTTGCCACTATAAATGTGAGAAATGTGTCAGAATGTAAGTAAGTAATTTGCACCAATTGCAAAATACAGTATACAACAGTAAATCTAAAAGAGTGATTAAAAAATACAAAGATCAAATACATTTATTTTTTGGCATCTGAAAACCTAATTTAACAAAGAAATTTAATCAGGTCATAAACCAGGAATAAACAAAAGTATCATATGCAAGCTACTGTGCATTGTTTAACAGTAAATAAGACAACTTTAAGTCACAGTCACTCAAAAGTGACTGTGACTCCTTGTTATTAAGAAAGAAAAGTTCTCTTAACAATAATAAAGAGCAGATTATTGCCTCCCAACTAAGTATACTGCAAGAGTTCACTTTTCCTCCCTCTATTTAGTATCGGATATGAGTGTTGTGTGGGCCGCCAGAAGAGGAGGTACTGCTGGCCCACCACCAGAGGGCGCCCTGCCTGAAGTACGGGCTTCAGGCACGAGAGGGCGCTGCCGCCACGGACACAGCCAGGGGTGACAGCTGTCACTCATTATCTCATGACAGCTGTCACCCATCTACACTTCATCATTCCACTCCATAAAAACTGGACGTCATCTCCACCTCGTTGCCGAGATATCATCTACCTGTGAAGGTACTATTCCCAGCCTTAACTGTGTCTTAGTCTGAACTCTTTTTGCAGCCGCTTTCCTGTGGTGTTCCCTATCTGAGAGATTGGCGTTTGGTGTGATCAGCGACGGCTTCGCTTCACACCCCAACCAGATAAGTGGTTAGACAGGAGCTGCATGAGTGTGTGTTAGAGGTGGAGGTGGAATTCCCACCATTGTTGTTACTGGGTGTGCACGCACCCACATATGACTGTTTTTGCTCCTCACCAGCAGTACCAGATCCCACAGTCGGAGACAGTGGCCACCTGGGGACTCGGAACTTGGCGGTTCCAGTATTCTCCAGGTTTGGTGGCGGAGGAAATCCTGTGGTTCCGGTTCTTCTCAGGACAGACGTGTTCTATCCTCGAGCCTGCCCACAAGTCACCTTTGTGGATTGACTGTTTGCTCAAATTCTGTAATCCTCTGTGTTTTTGTTGTGCTCTTTCACAACAGTAAAGTGTTCATATTTGACTCTTTCATTGTCCGATCATTTGCGCCCCCTGTTGTGGGTCCGTGTCACTACACTTTCCCAACAGGATATCTCGGCCAGCGTCATGGATCCCGAGGGGCGTCAACCATCTGTTGGACAACCAATGGAAGAGCAGGGTGCACAGGCGTCTGCAGGAGGCGTGATTGGTGAGTTGCAGCAAATCCTCACCGCCTTTACCGCTCGGTTGGATTTGATGACCGAGCAAAACGTCATCCTTAACCGCAGGATGGAGGCTCTCACCGCGCAGGTGGAAGCGCGCACTCAGGGTGCTGCTGCAGCTCCTCCTCCTGCCGACCCGGTGCAGAATATAGACGTTCCACTGGTCGTTCAACGACCCCCCCCAACCATCCCCTGAAGCATACATAAGTCCCCCAGAGCCATACGGAGGTTGTGTGGAGACGTGCGCGGACTTTCTTATGCAGTGTTCGCAAGACATTCACGTGGGGCATACACATATTTCCACACGACTCCCAGTTACAAT